>NC_058130.1:633808308-633846770 GCF_016433145.1 Gracilinanus agilis | reverse complement strand
TGTGTGTGTGTGTGTGTGTGTGTGTGTGTGTGTGTGTGTGTGGCATTAATCAGGTATGTGGGGGATGGAACTTTTTGAGAATGAACAGTTAGCGTGATATATCAGTGCCTTGTGGGAGCTGTAATGAATATTCTTACAGTAAACTTTGAGCCTGAGCTAAGTAGTAAAGAGGCTTCTAAGAATGAGATGATGTAGTTGAGGTGGAAAATGATAAAAGAGAATCCCCTAGTGAGTGGGAGAATCATGGCTGTTTTCCCTTGATACATAAATGGAACTCCCTGCAGCTAGGAGTGACATATTGAATGAGTTTCTGCACTGTTTCAAAATGGGCCTGTGTTTATATTTCATTGTGAGGATTTCTTAATGGTTTTAAAGGACCAAGAGGAAGTTATGCAATGTTTATGAATGGGAGGGTTAGCAAGTGCTAGAAAAATAGGTCAAGGACCAAAGTTGTGATAATATAGATAGCTTCAGAGTAACCTGACTTTTTGAGTTATAATTAGTTTTAAATATTGACCAGGTAGTTAAAATAAAAGCTATTTTACTCTTTGTGATTGAAAAAGATTTCTTAGCCAATAGAGCTAAGTTTTTTAGTCTTGTTACTATCATGGAACAGATGTATTACTGTTCTTGTCTTCTGGTATATTCCACAAAGAATATCATTCCTTTAAGTTCAAGTTCATAGATTCATAGATCTAGGGCTAAAAGAAAGTGAAGAAGGAAAGAAATGTACATTTATTAAGTACCTACTATGTGCCAGGCATTGTGCTAAACCCTTTACAAACACTGTAACATTTGTTCATCACAATAATCCTTAAAGGAAGGCTATTATTATCCACATTTTATTGTTGAGAAAACTAAGACAGACAGAAGTTGAGTAGTTTGCCCAAGGTTGCACAGCTAATAAGTATCTGAAGCTGAATTTGAATTCAGACCTGGCATTCTATTATAACATTTTACTGCCTCAAGGACTTTAAAAGTTATTAAGTCTAGCACCATAATTTTATACATGAGAAAAATGAAACCTAACTATTTAAAATGGCAGAGATGAGATTCAAACACAGGTCCTGGGATTCCAAGTTTAGCATTCTTTCTATTGTTCTATATTATACTTATCATTTAATAGTCAGCGCCATGTCCATACTGCATGTCACAAAACCAAGATGGTGTATTTAATTTATTCCATTGATCCACCATTCTATTTCTTAGCCCAGTACCAGACAGTTCTGATGATTACTACTGTATAGCACAGTTTGGGATTTGGTACTGTTAGACTACTTTCCTTCACATTTTTTTTCATTAGTTACCTTGATATTCTTGACCTTTTGTTCTTCCAGATGAATTTTTAATTTTTTTCTAGTTCTATAAAATAATTATTTAGTATTTTTATTGTTATGGCAAGGAATGAGTGAATTAATTTAGACAGAATTATAATTTTTATTATAATTTCTCAGTCAACATATTAGCAATTAATATTTGTCCAGTTGCTTAGATGTGATTTTATTTGTGTGAAGAGTTCTATAAGTATGTTCATATAATTCCTGCATTTGTCTTGGCAAGTAGACTCCCAGGAATTTTATGTTGTCTAGAGTTATTTTAAATGGAATTTCTCTTTCTATCTCTTACTCTTGTACTTCATTGGTACTATACAGAAGTGTTGATGGTTTATATGAGTTTATTTTGTATCTTGCAACTTTGTTAAAGTTATTATTTCAACTAGTTTTTAGTTGATTTTTTAAGTATACCATCATATCATGTACAAAGAATGATAGTTTAGTATTCTCATTACCTACTTTAATTCCCTCAATTTCTTTTTCTTTTCTTATTGCTAAAACTAGCATTTATAGTAATAAATAATAGTGCTGATAATGGGCATCCTTGCTCCACCCTTGATGTTATTGGGAAAGCTTCTAATTTATCTCCATTGTATAATTTGAATCTGTTACCCTAATAACTATGATTCCCAGCAAAACTACTATTCCTAGCACCCTACTCACTTCCTGTTGTTACATGCTGATATAGACAGGATATAAATTGGGTGGAGTTCCACGTCTAGCCCTCTTTTTCCTTCCTGTCATAGCTTTGGTGGAGCGGGCATTTTGAGCAGGTAGAAAACTTAATCATGTGGTTCTTTTTTGTCAAATAATAAACTTGATAAAAATAATATTTCAAGTATTCAACTTTAATTTAACTCTTACAATTGCAGATAATATTTGCTGATGGCTTAAGGTTAAATACTATTTATCATCTTAAGGAATAGCCCACATATTCCTATGGTTTCTAGTGTTTTTAACAGGAATGAGTGTTATATTTTGTTGAAGACTTTTTCTACTTCTACTGAGATAATCATGTGATTTCTGTTGATTTGATTATTGATATAGTCAATTATGCTGATAGTTTTCCTAATATTAAACCAGCTCTACATTTCTGGCATAAATCCCAGCTGATCATAGTGGATGATCCTTGTGATATATTGCTATAGTCTCCTTGCTAATATCTATTTAAAATTTTTGCATCCATATTCATTAATGAAATTGGCCTAAATTTCATTTCTCTGTTTTTGCTGTTTCTGACTTAGGTAACAGAATCATATTTGTGTCATAAAAAGAATTTAGTAGGATTCTCTGCCTATTTTCTGACATAGTTCATACAGTATTTGGATTCATTTTTTTAAATATTTGATAGAATTCGCTTGTGAATCTATCTGGCCCTGGAGATTTTTTCCTAGAGAATTCATTGATGGTTTGTTGAATTTCTTATTCTTAGATCAAAGTATTTAAATATACTATTTCCTCTTCTGTTAATCTGGGTAATTTATATTTTGTAAATATTCATCCATTTCACTTAAATTGTAAAATTTATGGATATATAATTGGGCAAAATAGCTCCTAATGATTGCTTTAATTTTCTCTTAATTGGTAGTGAGTTCACCTTTTTCTTTTTTGATACTGGTTATTTGATTATCTTCTTTCCTTTTTTAGTCAAATTAACCAAAGGTCTGTTATTTTATTTGCTTTTTCATTAAAACTATTAATCTTCTTTATTAGTTCAATAATTCTCTTACTTTCTATTTTATTAATTTCTTCTTTGATTTTTAAAATTTCCAATTTAATCTTTAATTGGAGATTTTTAATTTGTTCTTTTTCTAGGTTTTCAGTTGTATACCCAATTCATTGATCAGCATTTTCTCTGTTTTATTGATGTAAGTGTTTAAAGATATAAATTTTCCCCTAAGTAGTGCTTTGACTTTATTCCATAAATTTTGATATGTTTTTTCCTCATTGTTGTTCTTCTAAATGAAATTGTTGATTTATTTCTCTAATTTGTTCTTTGACCCACACTTTTTTAGCTTTAGATTATTTAATTTCCAATTAATTTTTGTTTTGTCTTTTCAATGGCCCTTATTGAGTATAATTTTTATTGCATTAGGATGAGAAAAGAAAGTATTAGCTCTGCATTTCTGATTTTATTATGAAGTTTTTTTGCCCCAACACATGGTCATTTTTTGTGTAGGTGTCATATACTGCTGCAAAGAAGGCATATTTCTTTCTATTTCCATTCAATTTTCTCCAGATATTAGTTCTACTTTTCCAAAATTTTATTCACTTCCTTTATTTCTTTCTTGTTTGTTTTTTGGTTCAATTTATCTAGATCTGAAATGAGGAAATTTAGGGCCCGACAATAGTAAAGTTTTACTGTCTATTTCTTCCTGAAACTCATTTAATTTCTCCTTTAAAAAACTGGAGACTATACCATTTGGTGCATATATGTTTAGTATTGATATTACTTCATTGTCTATGGTATCTTTTGGGAAAATGTGATTTCCTCCCTTATCTCTTTTAATTACATCTATTTTTGCTTTAGATTTGTCTGAGATCATGATCGCTACTCTTGTTTTTTTTGTTGTTGTTGTTGTTTTGTTTTGTTTTGTTTTTACTTCAGACAATGCACAACAAATTCTTCTCCAACCCCTTACCTTTGCATTGTGGATGTCTCCCTGCCTCAAATGTGTTTCTTACAAACAACATGTTATAAGATTCTGATATTTAATACATTTGTCCATCTGCTTGGGTTTTATGAATGAATGCATCCCATTCACACTCACAGTTAAGATTACCATTTATGTATTACTCTTCATCTTATTTTCCCTTTTAATCTTTTTTATTTTCCCTTTTCCTTTTGATTCCCTTTTCATTCTGTCTATCCTTAGAAGTGTTTTGCTTTTATTGTGCTTCTTTAGGTGAGATAATTTACCCTATTGCATATTGTCCTTCACTTTTCTCTCTGTAAACTTTTTTTCCACCCTTGATTTTTTTTTTGCAAATCACATCATCCTAATCCACTTACTCCCACATCCTTACTATGTAAATTCCTTCTGACTACTTTAATACTGATAAAAATTTTGAGACTTACAAACAGCATATTTCCATGTAAAAATATAAACAGTTTGGCCTTATTGAATCCCTTAAATTTTCTCTTTCTTACTTATCTTTTTATACTCCTCTTGGATATTGTATTTGGACTTCAAATTTTTCTGTTTACATTTGGTTTTTTCATCAGAAATTCTTGGAAATCTTCTATTTTATTAAGTGAACATTTTTCCCCTGAAAAAATATGCTCACTTTTGCTGGGTAGATGATTCTGGTCTGTAAACTTATTTCTTTTGCCTTCTAGAATATTTTCATATTTCAAGCCTTCCAGTTTTTTAATGTGGGGGCTGCTAAGTCCTATGTAGTCCTGACTGTAGCTCTATGGTATTTTAATTGTTCTTTCTGATTGTTTGCAGTATTTTCTCTTGAATTCAACTATAATATTCCTAGGAGTTGTCATTTGGGGATTTATTTCCATAGGTTATCTCTGGATTCTTCCAATTTCTATTTTATCCTGTTGTTCAAGAATATAAGAGCAATTTTCTATGATAATTTATTGTAATATGATGTCTAGGTTTGTTTTTTTAATCATTGCTTTTAGGTAGTTCAATAATTTTTAAATTGTCTCTCCTGGAACTAATTTCAATGAGATATTTCATGGTTTCTTCTTTTAGCATTCTTTTCATTTCATTTTATTGTTTCTTGGTGTCTCATGAATTTATTAGCTTCTAATTGCCCATTTCTAATTTTTAAGAAATGATTCTCTTCCACGAGCTTTTCAATCTCCTTTTCCATTTTTTCAATTCTACTTTTTAAGAAACTCTTTTCTTCATTGGGTTTTGTACTTCTTTTTTTATTTTGGTCAAATATTCTTTGTGTTGCTTTCATTTCTCTTCCCCATTTTTTCTCTGTTTCTCTTCATTGATTTTTGAAATCCTTTTCAAATCTTCCAGAGCCTGAAAGCAATTTATACTTTTCTTTGAAGATTTGCATGTAACTGCTTTGCCTTTACCATTCCCTTCTGAATTTGTGCCTTGCTCTTCTTAGCCCCCATAAACATTTTCTAGGTTATGTTATAGTTGGATTTTTTGCTTTTTACTAATTTTCCTAGTCTTTTCCTTAACTTTTATTTTTATCTTAAAGGTGGGATCTATTCTCTGGGTAAAGAGAACTCTGTTAACTTTAGTTTTTCTTTGCTGCTACTCTTACTCTAATCCTGGGTTTCTGCAAGTTTCAGCTCTTCCAAGATGGTATGATGGATGGATTGGAGCTCTGAAAGCCACTTCTCATTGCTAATTCAATCATCTACTGAGATTGCTATTGGTATACAGAGCTCAGAGCATTGTGAGCAAGGCTTAAGACAAGGGCTTTGGGTCTCACTCAGAGCTTGATCAGGTCAGGCACACAGAGGACTGACTTGCCCTGGAGCTTCTAACCTCAACTTAGCTTGGGTAGGAACTCTGGACCTTGCTTTGGGCTTATATAGGTTGGGCATACCAAGAAGACTGTTTGGTCCTAGGATTCAGGACCTCACTGCAGGCTTAGGTGTGGATTCTGGGCTTCCTCTTGGGGTCACACCAGCTAAGTGCTTTGCTGACTACCTTGTGCCAAGGCACGTGGCATTGGTTTGGGTTTAGGAAGGGGCTCGGAGCCTCTTTCTGGGCCTACATCAGCCAGGCACACCACAAACTGCCCTGTGCTAAGGCTTGGGACCTCACTTCAGGCTGGGGCTGGGGCTTGGAATTTTAAGCGGTGTGCATGGGGTTGCACTGCTATTAGTTTAGGCAGGGTCTCAAGGTCTCGATGTTGACTTTGGCCAAGATTCACAACCTGGAACAGTTGACGTGGGGGTGGGAGGGGTAGCTTACTGTTGGCTTGAATTGGTATTCCTTAATAAAGCATTGCTGTAGGTTGCATTCCCCTCTTACCCCAGTGTACCAGATCCTCTCTCCCTACCTTTCAAATTATTTTTTTTTTTCAGGAAAGTTACTTCACTCAGTCCCCTTCTTGACTCTTTCACAACAGTATTTATTTTGAAGCATTACTTTAAGGTTAGTTGAAGAGGATTCTCATAGTGGTTTGAGTTTTTTTTCTAATTCTACTCCTTCATCTTGCTCTCCAATTCTACTTTTTAAAAAGTTCTTTTTCTCAGTGATTTTTTGTTTCTCTTTTTCCAAAAGGCTAATTCTGCCTTTTAAGGAATTCTCTTCAGTGCATTTTTTTTTTCTATTTGGTCAAAGTTTGATTTTTAAGAAGTTCTTCTCTTCATTGTATTTTTGTACCTCTTTTACCAATTGGCCTATTCTGTTTTTTCAGGCATCAATTTTTTCAGCATTTTTCCCCCTCTTTCACAAGGCTATAGATACATTTTTCGTGATTTTCCTATATCGCTCTCATTTCTTTTACCAAACTTTCTTCTACCTCTCTTTGATTTTTAAAATCCTTTTGAGCTCCGCCATTAAATATTTTTAGGCATGAGAGTGATTCATATTTTTCTTGGAGGCTTTGGATGCAGAAGTATTCACTTTATTGTATTCTACTGAATTTGTGCTTTGGTTTTCCTTGTTATCAAAATAACTTAATGTTGAGGTGTTTTTTTTAATCGTTTGCTTATTTTCTAGCTTGTTTTTTTTTCTTTTACCTTAAATGTTAAAATTAGTCTCTGCAGCTATTTCCAAGCTTCAGGCTCTTTGTGTAGCTACTTTCACAGGTAGCTCTAGTAACCTGTAAGTTTTCAGTTCTTCCGAGGTGATATGATATAATGAGAGGTATGCTTAATGCTCTCCCAGCCTGTACTCTGCTCTATGAGTAACCAGAAGCACTCTTTTCCCCCTTGAACCTGTGACCAAGGACCCCTGTTACCTGGCAGCCACAAGCAATGGTGTGTGCTAGTGCTCCTCCTTACCCTGAGAGCACAACTCAGGACTGTAACCTGGATTGGCATATTGCCAATGCAAGAAGGGTCTTAAATTGAGAGCCAGCAAAGGGTCCTCTGTAATCTCCTTCTGACCAGTTGTACAACCCCTCTTTTTACCTTTTGTGGCTGAGAGCTGTGGAAACCTTTGATACCAACTTAGCTGTCTCTAAAGCCTATTTCCATGGTGGGATTGGTATTGGCATAGTGTCCACTTCCACCTCAGTGCAATAGATATTTCATGCCAGCCTTCTAAGTTTTCTTGGACTGAAAAATTATTTCACCACTTCTCTTTGCATATTATGCTGCTCCAGAATTCACTTTGAGGTGTTATAATTTTTTTGGAGAGTAATTTGGTAGAAACCAGGTGGGTCTGTGCACCTTCTCTGCCATCTTGGCTCCACCCCAACTTTTTGTTTTATTGGTCAGTTAAGCCAAATTTTCCTTTTTTTTTTCCTTTAAAAAAATACTACTTGTTATATCAAATGGCTCTCTGGGAGGGGAAGAGGAAGGGATAATAGAGTCTTTTAATCACCTCCCAACTTCTTATTTTCTTATATTACTCCTCTCTCCATTACCCCCTTTCTTATTCCCATTCTACTTCTCTATAGGGTAAGATAGGCTTCTGTACCCCAGTGAATTTGGCTGTTCTTCTCTCTCTGAGCCAGTTTCAATAAGAGTAAAGTTTAAGTATTACTCATCACCACGCTCATCTTCCCCTCCATTGTAATAGTATCCCCCCCATCCATGCCTCTTTGTGTGATATAATTTACCCCATTTTACTTCTCTCAAGAAAAAATAATAAAAGAAGCTATAATGATGCAAAAAATATAGTAACAGCAACAACAAAAATGTATATATGCATATATATAACAAAATTGTTTTAAAAGGTATTTAAGCATAAGTTCATCTAGAATTTCTAGAGAAAATGAAAGGATTTTAAGAGGATTTAAGTAATTTTATAAATAAAATTGCAATGATAAGGGAAAGAATTAGAAAAGAAATGAGAAATATGGAGGAAATATTTAGAAAATGAATATTTTAGTAGATGAAATGCAAAAATGTAACTAATCAACCAACTCCTTAAAAATTAAAATTGAACAAGTAGAAGTTCTTAACACCTTACAAAAACAATAGATACAAAAATGAAGTCAAAAAACTTGGGGGGAATTCAGTTATCTCATGTCAAAAACAACTAATCTGGAAAACAAGTTGAGAGATTATATAATAATTATTGGGCTCCCTGAAAATTGTGACCTGAAAAAGAAACTTAAGCCTAATGTTTCAAAAAGGATCATGAAAGAAACCTGCCCCAAATTATTAGAACAGAAGGCAAAGAAAAATAAATAAATAAAGATTCACCACCCACCTCCAGAAAACATGACCATTTCCAAGAATGTCATAACCAAAATATAGTTTCCAAATCAAAGATGTTTTAATGCAAATAGCCAGAAAGAAAGAGAAAAATAGATCTTTAGTGATGTAGAAAGCTTCCAGGCTTCCTGATGAAAAGACCAGAGATGAACAGAAACTTTGAAGCATAAATATAGAAGAGGAGAGAAACATTAAAAGGTAAGTACAAATAGAGCTTTTGAAAAGACTAAGCAAAGATGAAGTGTTATATTCTGACGGATGGCAGGTATATAAGACAGAGATCCTGAGAATGCTTTTGTTATATTTTGATCACCTAGGTAAGGAGAAAAGAATATGTCACAGAAAAATATGAAGGAAATGTGTACAAAATTATGGCACATAATCAGGTACACAAGTAAAAGATTATTCATATAAGTCTGAAGAAGCAGGGATGGGGGAAGCAGATGTCAAAAACCACATTTTGATCTAAATTTGTCAAAGGAGGGTAGAATGATCATATACAGAGTTGAGTGCATAAGTGCCTTTCAATCAATAAAGAAACACTAGGGAATGAGAGGAAAGATTGTGGAATATGAAGGAAGAATGATTGAAATATTAATCATTGAAGCTGTCCACCGACTCCACAAAGATTCCTAGTGGGTAGGACACTCAGAAAGGGGAACCAAGGACTGAGTGAAAATGAGTTATGGGTTAAGGACTAATGGAAAAAGAACATAAGGCGAGAATAAAGACACACAGACATAGAAAGTTCTGGCATAAGGTAGACAGACAGCAAGTAAGCTCTGGTGGTCAAGAGCTTAATCCTCAACTGCCATATAGCTACTTTTATTGGGGTTACAACAGTATAGGGGGAAGGGGAGAACCAAGTGGTCTGATACATTAGCGCTATGAGGTAATCATCAGGAGTCACAAACTGCCAGATACTAAGACAATGCCCAGATTAGGAGTTCGATATGGTCTAAGGTGTCTACGGTTGTTTGATACGTAAGTTAATTGATTATTGTAAGTAAAATAAGGAGACTGAGATCACTGACCAGTCTTCCCGAGTGTAGTCTTAGGGAAGGGCTAGGAATTTGGCAAGGTTGAGGTTCAATTTAACTCAAGATTACAGAAATCAATCATTAGGGATACGAGTCAGTTTTTGAGCACTCTTAAAATAATATCACAATGTAGGTGGATTGCTACAGTCATAAACAAAACAAATTCTGATCACAAAGCGAATCATGAAGAGAGGTTTAAAAGACAAGAAAAAAAGGTTAGGAACATGTGACTAAGCTCTTAATGAGAGAAAAAGGAGGCAGGAGGGCATAAGGATATTATACAAAGTATAGAGCACTAATTTTCAGCATTCCTCATTCACTATCCTCATCTTTGTAAAAAGGAGGTGTAGAGCAAAGAGAAAAAGTTATAAGAGAATTGGAAAAAAGAAATATACATTAATAATCGTTACTATGAATGTGAATGGGATCTCTTCAATTTTTAAATAGAAGAGGACAGCAGAATGGATTAGAAACATGTCAATAAAATTTTTAGAAGAGACTCACTTGAAACACAAAGATTCACAGAGATAAAATAAAGGGCTGAAGCAAATTGGTTATGTTTCTACTTAAGTTTTAAAAAAAGCATGGTAGTAAACATTGCATTTGCATAAACATTTGAAGCAATAGCAAGCATAGACTTGATTAACAGTAGTAAATATGGAAACTAAATAATTTTGATAATTACCATAGACAATATCAATACTTAACATATATGCACTGTGTCAAAACATTAAATACTTAAAAGATAAGTTAAAATAAATGCTGGGAGAATGAAAGTAAAAACACAACAATGCTGGTTTTCAGTGCACTCCTATTCAATCATGGGAGGGGCAGATCTAAACAGATAAAAAAAATTTTTAATGTTAGCAAAAAGACTAAGCAACATATCACAAGTATTATGCAGTATGACCAAAATCAATGTATACCAAAAATACAGAGTTCTTTTAATATTAGGAAAACCATCAACATACACACATATATTTGACCATATCAATAACAAGATAAACAAAATAAACAAGACAAACATAACCAAAGAAGTTATGGTCCTGAATAAAATTTTAGAAAGTTAGATAGGATATACCTCTGGCAGTTATTGATTAGCAATAGAAAGGAATATATGTATTTCTTGCCTACTTATGGTACAGAAATTTATCATGTATTAGGGCAGAAATATTTCATAAACAAATGTAGAAATGCAGAAATATTAAGCATGCCCTTTACTGGTCATGATGCAATAAAAATTATATATTTGATGAAAGGCCCCTGAACAATTAGTAGAAATTCATGACTAGCCTATTTAAAGCTGATGGGTCAAAGAAAAAAATCATAGATACAATAATTTTTTTAATTTCATTGGAAATAATGGTATCAATGACATAAAACACCAATCTTTGAGAATGCAATTAAGGCAATACAATATATCCAACTATTAGAAAGCTAGAAATGAATATCCTGTTAAAATATCTTATACTTAACATATTCAAAACAAAATTCATTATCTTCCCCCCTACCCTACCTATAAACTCTCCTCTCTTCCTAACAATCCTATCACTAACAGGAGTACAAAAATTCTCTCAGTAACATAGGCTTGCATCCTAGGTATTTTTTATAGCTCCTAATTCTCTCCCATGCTACATATCCAATCAGTTATATTCTGTCATTTCTTCCTTTGTAACATCTTTTACATATGTTCCCTTTTTCCCTTTGACACTATCAACATTCAATACAAGGATTCATTTCTTAACGTCTGGACTATTATGATAGTCTACTGATTGGTATCTCTGCCTCAAATATCTCCCCATTTCTACCCTCAATTGTTAAAATGATCATCTGAAATTATAGGTCTGACCCTGTCACATTCCTTATTCAATAAAGTCCCATGTTTCCCTATTTTTTCCAAGATAAAAAGTATAAAGTCTTGTTTGGCAAAAAAGATGTATGTATATGTAATGTATATATAATTCTGTATGTGTATGTATGTGTATATAATGTATATATAATTCTCTAATGGAGGAAAGAGAGGGAGGGAAGGAGTTAACTGAGTATTTTAATGTAACAATTTTTTTTAAATGTTTGACTTTTAAAGTTCTTCTTAACATGGGCCCTTCTTACCTTTCCAGATTTCTTATACATTACTGCCTTCTACATACTCAACAATCCAATAACATGGAACTCTGCTATTCCTCAAAAAAGACCCTCCATCTCTATACTCTGGGCAATTTCAATGTTTATCTCCTATGACTGAAATGCTCTCCCTCCTCATCTCTGCCTCTAGCTTTCCCTGGCTTTCTTCAAGTTTCAGCTTCAGTCATACCTTCTATAAAAAGTTTTTCATGATCTTCCATAACTTTAACATCTTCCCTTTATTGATTATCTCCCACTTTCTTCTATACATCTTATTTGTACATGGTTGTTCATTTATTAGGCTGTGAGTTCCTTGAGGGCAAAGATTGTTTATTTATTTGCCTTATTTATACTTATTACAGTATCTTGGATATAGTAGGTGCTTAGTAAATACTTATTGGTTTAAGGAAAGATAAACATATAAAGGTAATAAAGAAATGAAAACTTTAGAGTCAGGTATTATAGAAACAAAAGGAGTTGTTTCAGAGAATTGTGTGTTGATATTAGCTTTGTAATTCTTCTAGAGCCAGTGAATAACCATGTGGTTTCATTTTTTGTGGCCAGTATTCCTTTTCTGGTGATTTCTTGGTGGTGCTTGTTTCACAGGTGACCAAACTGTATCCATTCAAATTATTCATTAGTGGGATGAATTCACAACCTGGGTATCTTTAGCAACAAGGTTTAGTCTAGTAAGCTAAAGTTGTATCTATGATTGTTATCAGAGCAATGTATCAATGAGTTGATGGGCATTGTTTTATATATAATTGCCATTATGAGAAAAGTTCTTCAGAAATGGAATCCCAGGTAGAAGCTGATGATCTTCCTAAGCCCAAAAAAAATCCCCCAAATAATGAAAGCAAGATTAGAAAGGAAGCAACAAACTGAAGGGGAAAATTTTATAACAAATTTCTCTGAAAGAAGTCTAATTTCCCAAATATATGAGAAACTAAGTCAAATGTATAAGAATTCCCCCCTTGTTATTCCCAAATTGATAAATGGTCAAAGGATATGATGAATAGGCAGTTTTCAATGAAGATATCAAGGCTATCAATAATCATGTGAACAAATTTTCTAAATCCCTCTTCATTAGAGAAATGCAAATTAAAACAACTCTGACCTTATACCTATCAAACTGGCCAATATTAGACTAAAGTAAAATAATAAATATTGGAGGGAAAGTGGTAAATTGAGATAGTAATGCATTGCTGGTGGAGTTGTGAACTGGTTCAACCGTTCTGGAGAGCAATTTGGAATTATGCCCAAAGGACTGTAAAAGAATGCTTGCCTTTTGATCTAGTAATATCACAACTAAGTCTGTATCCCAAAGATATTTAAAAAATGAGAAAGGACCTGTTTGTACAAAAATATTTATAATTCTTTTTTCTGTGGTAGCAAAGAATTTGAAACTCAAGGGATGACTCTTAATAGGGAAATGGCTGAATAAAATGTGGTATATGATGGTGATGGAGTACTATTGTACTACAAGGATGATGATGAACAGGATGATTTCAAAACGAACTGGAAAGACCTATATGATCTAATGCAGAGTAAGATGAGCAGAACCAGGAGAACATTATACACGGTAACTGAAACATTATGGGGCCATCAAATGTGATAGACTTTGCTACTAACAGCAGTACAATGATCCAGGACAATTCTGAAAGACATGAAAAAGAATGCTATCCACCTCCAGAAAAAGAACTGTCGGAGTAGAAATGCAGATGAAAACATGATTTATCACTTGTATATTTAGGTATATGATTAAGGGTTTTGGTTTTATAAGATTTTGCACTTATAAAAATAAATAATATGGAAATATGTTTTGCTTGCTAATACATGTATAACCCAGATTGAATTGTTTGTCAACTCCAGGAGAGAGGAGGGAAGAAAGAAGGGAAATATAATATGGATCATATGACTTTGGAAAACCTATGTGGAAATTTGTTATTAAAATAAAATTTTAAAAGAAAGAAAAATTTAAAAATAATAATAAACTATAAATCCAATGTTATTCCTGCAGCTGCTACCTTCCTTTCTGTACTACTAAATCTTACTATGGCAAGAGTCAAGACTCTCAAACCACTCAGGACCAGAGAACTGTCCACTTGCCCATACCACCTTCCCTGGCACTATAACCAAGCATTACCATCTGATCTATAATTCTATCTTAAGCATCATCTGGACTTTAACTATACCTTTATGTAGGACTCTAAGGACTGCTCCTCTCATAGGACTTTCTATTCATTATTTAATTGAACTCTTCTATAAGTATTATTGCTTCCTCTATTAGAATGAGAACTCCCTGAATGCAAGAACTCTTAAAACACACACACACACACACACACACACACACACACACACATACACACACACCCCCTTACCTTCTGTCTTAGAATCAGTACTGAGTATTGGTTCCAAGGCAGAAGAGTAGTAAGGGCTGTGCAATGGGGGTTAAGGGTCTTATCCAGGATCACACAGCTAGAAAGTATTTGGCCAGATTTGAACCTAGGACCTCCCATCTCTAGGCCTGGCTCTCAGTCCACTGGGCCACCCAGCTACCCCCAAGAACTTTCTTGACCATTTATAATTTTCATGCTTAGCACAATGCTTGACTATTATAAGCGCTTGATAAATGCTTTTCTATCCTATTATACATTTTGCTTATGATAAGTCTTGGCTTATACTTGTTGGAAAAAATGGTATTCCTAATCTTTATAAGCTGAGGGCTAAGTCACTTGTTAATAATCTATAGACTGGAGTTCACTATTTATAAAATGTTTTGAAATCTCTAGAAGAATGATGCTATATGTGCAGTATGTGTCAAGAAGACTAAATACCCTTTTCACCTGCTGCTGTAGAGGAGTAGAATAATATAGTCCATAGATATGGAGGACTTGAAGTCATATAGACCAGGTTCAACGTAAACACTGTAAAACCCCAGTGATCACAATCTTTGTCTGCCTCAGTTTCCACAACTGAAAAATGGGGATGGTAAGTAATGGTGTTATTTTGAGAATCTAATGCTATAATATATATATATGTAAGGCATTTTGCAAACCTTAAAGAGCTCCATCAATATTAGCCATTATTACTTTCCTTATTAGTGTTATTGGTGAACTTGCACTGTTCTCGACCCCAAATTAAAGGCAATGCTGACTAAGGTGAAATGAGGGATCCTATAAAGGGTCTGTCTGGTTTTTGAGCTTAGGGAGGAGTTAGTCATAGTCTTTTTTCTTACCAACAGCTAATTGCTGGGATATTTTACAACATGGGATCACTAAGCTATTTTTCTTGGAAAAGGTACTTGTTATGATTTTTGCCCATGATTGAACATAAAAGGTATTGGTGTGTGAAGTTGGTAGCGCAGGACGATCGAGAATGGTTAATCCTGCCATCAAGACAGGCACAAGTGTCTACACAGTTTTCTAAAGCGGCTCCCGAGCCTTGTCTTTCTTTGGCCCTGTCTGATTCCTTTGATACCTGGAAGCATGTTAATAAATCATCCTCCATCAGCCTTCCAGACTGCACAATGCAAGGAGTCAGCTGTTTGGCAGAGAAGAGTAGCCCCATGCGGTTTGATGTGTCTATTCTGTGACTCATCACAGGAATCTCGTTCCCGTTGCCATCACTGAGGTCCTGTTCTTGCTGCAGTAGTCATCACCCATAGTGATGAGTGAAAGAAGCAACATAAACTATTTCGCAAGCCAGATTCAAAGTCTTTGCTGCTGGCGGCCGTTGGCCTCACTAGACTCCTCCTCCCCACCACCACCCCTACAGCTGTGCAGTCGGCTGTCTGGGTTCTTCTGACTTTAAAATATCCTTGAATCCAGTGACAGCAACAACTGTGAAGACTCTGTTGTATCTTGTCAGGACAACTATCTCCCCCCCCCCCCCATTGAACTGGTGAGGAGGAGGGAAATTGACCCCTTCCTTTCAATAATTCCACCAGAGGGAGAAATGACCCAGAGGATCGCCTCCTGACCACAAACTTCTGTTTTCCTTCCCTTCTGCCAGCTAACAGTTGGCCCATGGGGCTTGGGTCTGACCAAGAGCCTTGTATGTCTTGCTCCGAGAATGCAGTATAGATCAGAAGATTGGCTGTCATGTCTGTCCTTGGGTCTGAAGGGAGGGTTCTCCCTAAGGTCAGAATGTCCTTACTCTTTATTTAGTGGGCTGTAGATCTGTAATCGTCATCCATCTTGAAGTCATCAAACAAATGTTTGAACACAGCTTTCTCATTAATGTCTGCCCTTTCTTTAAATGCTCCTTTATTTTCCATTTGGATGGATGATAATATTGCATTTGATTTCCTGGCTTGAGTTTGCATGTTTATTTAGGATTCTTTTCCCCCTCATTTCCCAAATTCCTTGGTCAGTGCACAACTGTTTAATTATGGGTCAGCATTTGTCACAATGCAAGATTCAGCCAAAGAGCCTTCTGATTTCTGGATTTTCTCATTTACAAGTGTAGCCTAATCCGGAACATTATTCTTTTCTTGCTTATTCGTGTTAGCTGTCTGATAGTTAAAGCAAAATGAAGCCTTCGCTTCCTCTATAAATATTTGTGCAATGACCCAGAACGACTGGCCAGTGTGCCTGCCAACACCCCATTAGAAGTCATCCCTTTTATAATCAACTATTATCATTTGATAACCTCTTGGGGTTAAGAGTACAGATGTAAGATCTCTAAGATTTCTAATGGGAATACTTCATATCAGAAGTATGTTTTGTCTTGAAAATGACATCACCACAGGGATACATTTTTCAAATAATTTGGCCATAGTGTTTTGAAAGTTCCCTTAAAAATATAAAGAAGCATCCCACAACTCAAGTAAGTTTTTCTAGGGGTTCAAGATCAGAAAAACAACCATTTAATTCATCTGGAAGGTGTTGGGGGTGGGGTTTGAGGTAAAGAGTATCACCCAGAAATAATATCATCACAAAAGAAATTAAGTTGTTTCAAGTTATTTTGGATGTCACTTAAACTCTCCTGAAACCTAGTCTTTGCTGAAAGACCTGCCTCTTGCTTTTCCTAGGAAAGGCAGTGAGTTATAATGGAGAGTGTATTGGATCTAGAATTAAAAAAAACAAAACTCTTCGACTTGAATCTGTGCTCTAACACCTTCTATCTGTGTGACCGAGGGAAAGTCAACCCCCAAATAAAAATGATTTATCCTTCTTCATTCTTCATATAGGTGCCCACTTACATATTCCTTACTCACTTATCTATCATCATATAAGGGATAAGTGGTATGGTTTTGGAATAAAGGAGACCTGAGTTCAAGTCTCTGAAGATGGTAGCTCAATGGCCATGGTTGAATCCTTTAACTTCTCAGTGGCCTCAGTAATTCTCTAAATTACAGATGAGGTACAGATCTGTATCAGTAGAGGGAGTTTCCCTTCTGGGAATAATCTAGTCATAACTGAGTATTTTAAGGGAAAAGGCCTGGAATTGTATCCAATTGATATGATATATGCAGTGGGAAACTAAAAACACAAAGCATTGTGTGAAGTCCTTAAAATAAAATAATTTCAGATAGGGAGTATCATGGAAGACTTGCTAGAGAAGATACGTTTGTAGTGATTTGTACTTTAGAGGGAGAATAAAAATTCATCAAGGTAAAATGAGGAAGCAGAGTATTCCAGGCATAAGGAAGACTATGGAAGAAAGACAAGGAAGTTGGATAATTGTTGTTCATCCTTCATAATCAAAGAACGGAAAAGAGTCCATTTTACTCAGAATATGGCATGAGCTATAGGAGATAATAAATATAATAGATAATAAATGACAAAGCTGGAAAGGAGGAGTCTGCCAAAATGTAGAGGGCCCTTAATGCCAAAGAATCTTGAATTTTGTTTATTATTAATATATTTGGCAATGGGGTTCTATCCATAAGAAACATTATTCTGGAAACAGTAAGAAGGATAGATTGAAAGGAAAAGAAAGTAGAAATTAGAAGTCTTTCTAGAAAGCTCCTGCAAATATTTATGTGAGTGGTCATGAGGATCTGACCTATGATACAAGATTCTAGCTAGAAGTTAGACTACAAAGAGGAGAAAAATACAAATGATATTCAAATGTGGAATCTAAAGGGCTCTAAATAATAGATTAGGTATGAGAGGTGAAGATGAAAGTTAAAATCCACCCTCTCAAGATAGGCATTCAAGAAGTATTAATTAATAACTACGTGCCAGGTACTGTCCTAAGCACAGCAGATACAAAGAAAGGCAAAAATACTGCCCCTACCTTCAAGGAGCCCACATTCTAATGGAGGAGACAACATCTAAATAACTATGTATATATGAGATATTAAATAGAATGGAGAATTTGAGCTATATCTTAAAGGAGTCAGAGAAGCCCAAGGGATAGAGATGAAAAGAGATACCCTTCTAGGTGTGAGGAAAAATCACAGAAATGGGGAATGGAATGTTGTGTCTGAGTAACAGCGAGTAGGTCAGTGTAGCAGGATTTTAGAATGCATGGAGAAGAGTAATGTGTAAGCACACTAAGAAAGTATTAAAACATGTAATAAAAAGTTTTAAAAGCAAAACAGGAGGCTTAATATTTTATCTTGAGAGTAATAGGGAGCCACTGGCATTAATTGAATGGGAAGGAAATGACAAAGGAAATTCTTAGGAAAAAAGGATTAATGATGAGGATCCATGAAAAGTCAGACATGACAGAAATCACCAAAAAACAACAAAACAGGTACCACCACATGGGAGATCATGTAATAATGGTCAGATGAAAAAGAAGTGAGCAATAGTAACAGGTAAATAAGTGTTAAAGGAAGCCAAGGGGCACCAAGGGAGTTATATGTGGATCCAACTCTAGGATAACAGAATGAGAGAGTTGGAATGGCTATCTAATCCAATACATACACAAAATAAATTCCTAACATAATAGCCCTGAATACAAGTCCTTCAGCCTCTACTTAGCACCTTCAAAGATAGGAAACCCATTACCCCTCTCAGGAAATCAGATATCAAACCTAAATTGACTTCTTCACAACTTCTACCCATTGTCCCTAGTTCTTCCCTTTGGAACCAAACTAGTAAAAGATTAATACCTTCTCAACATGACAGACCTTTAAATACTTGATCACTGTTATCATCTTCCTTGAACCTTCTTTTCTCAGCCTTCCTTGATGTCTAATTTCTTGAACCGATTCATATATATATCATCAACTCAAGACCCTCCACTATCTTAGAGTTGACCTCCTCTTGAAACTTTCCAAATTGTCAGGCCCTCTTTAAAACAAGGTGCCAGATCTGAACACAGCACTCGAGATGAGATTTGACAAGGGTCATAATCATCTCTATATTCCTGAAAGTTATGTCCCTCTTAATGCCACCCTAGATTCAATTCCCTAACCCACCTTTTATTAATGGTTATACCACACTACTAATTCAAATTGAGTATGCAGTTTACTAAAATTCTTAGATCCTTCCTTTTCAGAACAATTTTCCTGTCTGTCCAGGTATCTTCATTTTATATTCATAGACTTAATTTTTTTTCATACTCAAGTGTAAAAGACTTTGCATTTATCCTTATGAAATCCCACTTTCTTAGATAGAAAACCTTTTTATATGCTGACTTGGTCATTCAATGTGTTAGCTATCCTTCACATCTGAAATTTTGTCCTGAATATAATAATGATGTTGTGGGTTTATAGTTATTTTCCTGGGTTCTCATTGCTCCCTAAGGATGAGAACTTTATTTTGGAATTAAGATATAGCTCTAAAAAGTTCCCTTGCCAATGTTAAGGAGAGTGAATTCCTTCTCTTGCTTGGTATTGTCCACTTTGAAACAACTTTGGGGATGGATGGTTGATAATTCCTAGGCAGTTCATACATCTGGGCTTTAGTTTGGAGATTGGACTTTTAGAATAGTCAAACTTTAGATGCTCAAACTTTAGATGGACTTTTAGATGGTCAAAGAGAGGGGCAATATAGAGATTTAGAATCATTCCTTGGAGGGAAGGCTTGTGAAGCTAAGAAACCATTTCAGCCATGTACACCAGGAATCATTTGTTCCAGGGAACCCTTGGGACAAGTGAGCCATGTAATCTAGGAAACTGAACACATCAAGGAATTCCATGCTCCAAAGTAGTCATGTCAAACTCAAATAGAAAGGGGGCCACTAATTCATACATAGAGATCCTTGCAGGCCACATATTACCTATGTTTTATCGTATATATATATATATATATTTAATTCATCAAATATTTCCCAGGTATATTTTAATCTTGTTCCAGTTACACTGGGATCTCATGCATGACACCTCTGCTCTAGAGAACCAAATAGTTCCATGAGAATGAGGAAACATGTGAGAAGCAAGGAAACCCTGGGCTGTGCTAGGGCTGCTGGAATTTAATGGAGCAGCCATGAAGAGGGAGTAAGAAAGCACTTTGCTAAGATAAGTTCTTCTCTATGCCCAGGGAGGAGCTCCTGGACCAAATAAGAGCCATACCCAAGCAATTCCTGTGCTGGTTCAGGAACTCCTCCCTTGTTCCACCCCTCTGCTTCAATGCTAATGGCTTACATTACTGCGGCTCCCAGTTTGGTGCAGGAATGCCCAAGCACTCAACTCCTGTCTCTGTCTACTGCTCCCTAAGAGCATATGGTGCATGAGGTTCCTTGCAGGAGCAAGGTACCTGGGCAGAACTCTTTCCTTGGAAATGAACCCAACTGAATTCATTCAGAAGGCATTCTGTCTCTTAGTCTCTTTAACTCTGCCTCCCTTTTACCTTCTCTCTCCTTTCTGTCTTTTTCTCTGTCACCTGTCACTCTATATATGTCTTTGTGTGTGTGTGTGTGTGTGTGTGTGTGTGTTTGTCCCTGTCTCTGCCTTTTTCCATCTCTGTCTCTCCCTCTCCCTTTTTCCCCCCTTTCTCTCTGTGTTCCTGGGTATCCACCTCTTTCTATATTGGTCTCTCTCTATCCCTGTAAAGTTCTGGGTATGTCTTTGTGTGTGTATGTCTCCCTGTCTCTATTTCTCTCTCTCTCTCCTTTCCCTCCCTGTCTTTGTAACTTTCTGTCTCTTAGTCTGTGTGTCTCTTTCTATAACTACCTCTCTTAGTCTGTGTGTGTGTGTGTGTGTGTGTGTGTGTGTGTGTGTGTCCCTGGGTGTTTCTTTCTTTCTAAATCTCTCTTTATCTCTGTATTTCTTTGTGTACATTTCTGTCTTTCTATCTCTCTCTCTCTCTCTCTCTCTCTCTCTCTCTCTCTCTCTCTCTCTCTCTCTCTCTCTCTCTCATCCTTTCCTTTGAAAACCTTGTTTGAAATTAGAAATCAGTTGCATGAACTGTCAAGGAATCAATCATCCTTAGAGTCCTATTAATAGAGGAATCTAGGACAAGTTAAGAAATTCGTACCTTATTAAGGAGCAAATTTTACACTTTGTTAAGAAGGAATCATTAATGCCAGAACAAAACATTCATTTGGGAGATCAATGAAGAACTAAGACAGTTTCAAAGCACTATAATGAAATAGCCTGGCTTCCTGAGGGTTGAATCAGAGATACTGCCTGAGACTTATTAAACCCATCCACTTCCCATGACTAATTTAGAGTCAAATGCTATGAATGAAGGACACCTAGAAAATCGTAGCCCAGAATGAGGAAGTAGTGGGCAAAAATAATTGAAGGATTTGTGGGCCATAGGTGGCATTTTCATGACTTGTTTACAATTGAACATAAGATCTTCCGAAATCAAAGCATATTTAGGAAGTGAATAGCTGATTAAGAAGATGGTGTCTGGAGCTGGAATTTGAATTTCTGGACCATAAATTTCTGGTTTGGGGAACCAGACTAAGGATAAGCCTCTAGAAAGAGGCAAGGGAAAATATTTATCTGTTCAGAAACTTGTAAAGGTTTTTAAACTGAAGGTTGTTGGGAGCAGGAAGAGGATTTAAGGTAACCCTTAAAGTGTAGAAAATTTTTGAGTGGAAAGAAGGAGAAAGACTCTAGTCATTGTGGGGAACAGCAAAAGCAAAGATACAAAATCCCTTCAGGAAAGTCCAAGGCATATCCAGGCAAGGTACTCTGACCAAGATGTAGAGTCCAGATATAAACTCTAGGTGTGGAGCAATGAGTAAAAAGTTTAGAAAGGTGAGTTTGGTTAAAATGCAGAGGGCCTTCAATGGCACTCTAGATAAAAGAGGATTGTTTTTATATGTAATTAGGAAGTAAGAAAATATTTTTTAAAAGATAAAAGAATTTCAAATGAAAATATGAAATGCTTAAAATCAGTGGGAATAATGGAAAATTCTGCAATGGAAAATGAAAAATTTGTATGTATATTCACACATTATTGTCCCCACCATGACTGGATAAATGTGTGTCGAGTATAGCAATGAATTTAAAATATGACACCTATTGGAAACTCTCATCAATATGATGGAACCAACCAGAGATTTAGAGGATTCATGATGAAACATCCAAATGGAGAGGTTATAAAGCCTAGGTGAAAACTAAAGTAAAAACACATAGTCTTTCTCTCTCTCACACACACACACATACACACACAAACACATGCAGTATATACATATATATTACACACATATTCAACTGCACATATATACATATACATAGCATAATTCTGGAATTTGTTTTGCTTGACTATAATGTGTGTTTCTGTATGTGTGATGTGTGTACAAACATACTTTTAAAAAAACAACAGATTTTTTTTTTTGCATTCTCAGTGAGTAAGGGAGAGAGAAGTAGGAGGGAGGGAATCTGAAACTGAAAAGAAAACAAATTAAATGTCTAAAATAAAATAAAATCTTAACTAGGAGAAAATATTAAAAATAGAAAATTTAAAAATAAATAAAAGAAAGATTTAAAATGAAATGAAATGAAATCAAACATCTAAATATGGTGGTGGTGTTTTAGTTGCTAGCATTGGTGCTGCTGTGTTTTTCTCTGCTCTCATCTTTTTGGAAAGAATATTAAATTTGGATTTAAAGGACTCATATCCTAGCTCTACCAGTTATCTATGTGGCCCCTTGGGCAAATATTTTAACTTCTGAGTTTCCTCATGTATAAAATACTCGGTTTGAACTGGATGATTTTTGAGGTTTCTTCAAACTCTAAATTTATGATCAGATAGCCACAATTCCAGTTTCTCCTCTTTGGAAACTTCTTTTGTTTCAAGCTCTATTAGCTTAACTCTCCTTAAAGGCAGATTTCTTCCTATCTTTGTCTTCTCCTTTATTTTACTTTTCTCTTCTAATGCAACTTCATGGTTCATATCTGGCGTCAGTCAGACAACTAGTATTCATTATGTACCTACTGTGTGCTTAGTGCTAAAGATAAAAATGAAGGCAAAAAACAGTTTCTGATTATCAAAAGCTTATAGTTTAATGAGTGAAAATTGATGAAGAGTCAGTCAATGATGAAAGTAATAAGTCCTTTTATTTGGTGTATTAAGGAGAAGATGTCATAAGTAAATTTCAGACACCAAGGGAGAAGACATGACAATAGGGCAACTCAGTGCTCTCTCAAACCTCTGAAGCAGAAGAGATACAACTAGAGATATCTCAAGGAGTCTCAAGTGTTAAAACTCTTCAGGACATAGCAAGAAGAAACTTAGATTGGTCTAGGACTTCTAAACCCATGTTTGAAAGTAGCTATGGAGTTAGGGAAGATTACTGAGTTCAGAGATCATGACCGCTCTAGAATTAGAACATTTATATATTTTGTAAAGAAACAAAGGGTTCTATTTTTTAAAAAACCCTTACCTTCCGTCTTGGAGTCAATACTGTGTATTGGCTCCAAGGCAGAAGAATGGTAAGGGTAGGCAATGGGAGTCAAGTGACTTGCCCAGGGTCACACAGCTGGGAAGTGTCTGAGGTCAAATTTGAACCTAGGACCTCCCATCTCTAGGCCTGGCTCTCAATCCACTGAGCTACCCAACTGCCCACCACCCCACAAAGAGTTATATTATATGATTCATTTCTTATTGATAAGTTAATATACAGAAACACACCAATCAACTAAGAAACTAGAAATTTCTAGCCCGAAATAGCAAATTTTGGCTATGCATGAGCAGAAGGGAAGAAATTCCTAGAATTCTCAAGAGGAAAAAAAAAAAGAAAGGATACCAAACAAGAAGAGGAGGTACAAATAGGGAATAGGTAGCCTATTAGAACACATCCAGAAAAAGCAGACTGAAACCAATATTCCTTGTCTGGCTAGGACATAGATTCAAGTAAAAAGGAAAAGTTATATTTTTCTCTCAAGTTATAATCCTGATTATTTGCTTACTTGTGTGATGTTCACCAAGTCATATGAGATCTCTAGACCTCAGTTTCTTCATCTGAAGAAGTTGAACCAAATAATTTCTAAGATCCATTCTATCTCTCTGCAAGGTTTCTTAACCTGGAGTTCTTCTATGAACTTTAAAAATATATTTTTTGAGATTTTCAATGTAATTGTTTTGGGTAATAATCTCATGTCTTTCACTTTATTCATTTAAAAATATTATTCTAGGAAAGAGTCCATAGTATCACCACACTGCCAAAAAGGAACTATGACAGAAAAAAAAATTTGGAAAAAATATTGAGCTGCAAATCTATGATCCCAAAATACCAAGGTAGGCTTCAAACAGATGAAGATTTCAGGAGGATTCCCTATTTGGAGAATCACTTATACCACTGGTGTTGTTATTGTTCAGTCATTTCAGTCATGCCCAACACTTCATGTCTACAAATGAAGTTTTCTTGACAAAGATATTGGAGTGGTTTGCCATTTTCTTTTCCAGTTCATTTTACAGATGAGGAAACTGAGGCAAATAGAGTTAAGTAACTTGCCCAAGACCAGATAGTTAGTAAATGCCAGAGGTCAGATTTGAATTCAGGTCTTCCTGACTCCAGGTACAGCACTCCATTCATTGCATGACCTAGCTCCCCCATCGGGACATTTGCCATGTGACATTTTCAGTGTGAAAACAAAGGCTCACTGCACCATTTATAGCTTTAGTACACTGGACCAATAATCAGTCAATGAGCATTTATTAAATGGCTGCTGTGGGAAACTCACCTTTCTGTGTTCAGCAGAAGAGGTGTTTCCAAAGCAGATGATCCAGTTCTGGCAACTTCAGTGCTCTTTTCTAACACATTCCCATAAAACAGAAACCCAATTGCCACATGTGCCTGGAATTTTCTTTTAAGGCAAAGTGTCAGCTTTTCCATGGTGAGACTTTTGCTCGGTTCTGGCGTACAGCTCCGTTGCTGTCAAGGCTAAGCTTCCCCCTTCCAGGCCTTTGCAGTACCTCCACCACCTGCCAGAGAGAACTGAGAAATGGAATGTTGGCGGCAGCTCCAGAGTGACCGATTCTATCCAAAGCCATATGCTTCCACCTGCAGGATGAGAAGGTCAGGACCACAAGGCGCTGGAGTATAAGCCTGGCTCAGATTCTGCTGGGGTCATTGATTCTGATAGTTTCTGGGAGTCTTTACAAATCTGGGCAATTTCCTTCTCTTTTCAATAAAAAGACATTTTCCTACTGGAAGGTAAATCTGAGCTTCACAGCATTAGCTAAAAAACAGAGTCCCCCACTCCCATTAATTTTTTTAATCAACACAACAAATTTATTATATGAAAATAAAAGGAGAAAAAAAGCCTTATCCAAATCATAAAGATGTATTTTTATCATGACATTCTTTTTCTTTAAAAAAAACAAATTACCTTCTATCTTAGTATCACTTCTTGGAGAGAAGAGTAGCAAGGGTTCAGCAACTGGGATTAAGTGACTTACTCGCTCAGGGTCACACAGATAGAAAGTATCTGAGGTCAGATTTGAACCCAGGTCCTCCAAATTCCAGGCCTGGTACTCTAGTCACCGGGCTATCTAACTGCCCCTATAATATTCTTAAATGAATAGTTCCATATAGCTTTCCAGCTACTGGCCGCTGGTTGGTTAGAGTTTTAGTTTTCATTTATTTGTTTTGCTTTGTTTTTTGGTTTGTTTTTAGTAAAGATGGTTTTAGTATTCCTTCCATCTTTCCTTGAAAGTACATTACAACATTTTTTGGCAGGGCAAGTATGATTTCATCATCGGCATTTAGTGAAGCAGTGTCAGTCTGAAAGAAAGTAAGTGACTTGCCCAGAGTCACCCAATTGGTAAATATCTGAGGCAGAATTTGAACTCTCAAACCTGGGTCTTCTTGACTCCAAATCCAGTGCTCTAACCATTATGCATTCTAGCTGCTACCTTGGTAGATGTATAGATGCCTAGAAACTATCAGAAAGAATTACCCCTGTAGCTTTAAAGCCAGATTTATCCTTCAGTAGAGCTCTTGATCTTCCCATGCTATAAGTGGAAGCATATAATAGCTTTGTTATTTATTATTTTTTCCCAATTGCAAACTATTATTAACATTTATTTTTAAAACGTTAAGTTCCAAATTTTGTTTCTCTTGGCAAGCAATTTGTTATTGATCATATATGCACAGTCACGCAAAACATATTTCCATGTTAGTTCTGTTATGGAAGAAAATAGAGACCAAACAAACAAGAAGAATAAAGAAAGTTTTAAAAAGTCTGCTTCAAACTGCTTTCCATCAGTTCTTCCTCTGGAGGTGGACAGCATTCTTCATCATTAATCCTTCAGAATTATTTTGCTGAGAATAGTTGTCATTCAGGGGTGATCATCCCACAGTACTGCTGTTACTGTGTATGATGTTCTCCTGGTTCTGTTCATTTCACTTTGCCCCTCTCTATATCGAATATCTCTATGATCTTGAGAGAATTTCTTCACATTTGTTAACATCAGTTTGATATTTGTAAATGATGGATTTGAACTAGATGACTTCAAGGGTCCATTCTAGCTCTAGCTATATGATCTATTAAATACCTACCATGAATGCAGATTAAAACATGCCATTCTTCACTTTATTTCCTTCATTAATTTTTCTCTAGTGTAAGCAACATATGTTTTGTTTCACACCATGATGAACAGGGAACTATGTATATGATAACAGATGTACAACTTATATCATATCCTGCCTTCTTGGGGAGTGGGAGAGAGAGAACACCTATTACAAAGTGGCAGAAAACAAATATTAAAAATTGTATCAATAGATAATCTAGAAAAGATAAAAATATTTTAGTGCCAACTACATGCAGAGCACTACGTTAGTCACTATTTGAAAAAATTTTAAAGTACAAATTACGATGTGTCCCTTACTTTTTTAAAAGTTACAATATTCCTTGGAGACGTGACAATTAAAGCCATCCCAAAGTTGAATGGGCTGCCTTGAGCACCCTTTTTATGGTTCTTCAAGAGGGGGCTAGACAAAACCTTGTCAAATATGTTAGAATTGGGATTCCTTTTATGTATGGGTTATGCTGTATGGCCACTAAAGTTTCTTTTAATTCACAGATTTTATGATTCTGTGACAAATACACAAATACACAAAAATCCCACATATGTCAAGATATACACAAATACATAAAAAAGATGTTAGGTGAGGGACAAGGAGGAAAGGTTTTATTAGCTAAGAAGATGGAGAAACGTTTCCTGGGGAAGGCAGCTTTTGAACTGGTCCTTAATAGATACATAGGATTTCAATGACAACTAGGTGGTACAGTGGATAAACTGCTAGACTTGGGCTCAGGAAGATTCGTTTTCAAGAGTTCAAATCTGGCCTCAGCTACTTACTTACTAGCTGTTTGATCCTAGGAAAGTCGCTTAAGCCTGTTTGCTTCACTTTTTCGTCTATAAAATGAGCTAGAGGGAGGACAAACTATCCCCATACCTTTGCCAAGAAAACCCCAAATGAGGTCACGAAATCAGACAAAATTGAAATGAATGAATAGCAACAAAGATTTCAGTAGGCAGAAATGGAAAAAGAGAGCATTCTAGAGTGAAGAAAGTCATAGAGTAAAGAATTCAAGTTGTGCACGTAGGACGCTAAGCAGCCCAGTTTGGTAGAGCACAAAAGCACATAGTGAATGAAATAATGCTTAAAAGACAGAGTAGTGCCAGTCTCTTTTCAAAATGAAAAGAATTGAAACTTTAATGGTGAAATTTTAGGCATAGTACTAGATGTTGGAGCAAGAGCTTAGAGTCCCTCAGTGGAATAATCCCACATAAGAAACATGACTGAAGCAATTGCATGATAAAGTCCTTTATAAGGCAAAATTACCCTATTTTTAGGATACCACAAGAATCGTTTTCTTCAGCACTATCTGGAGTTTTGTTAATTTTAAAAATGGTCTTCAGACCCATGTGGCCCCTTCTTGCTTCTACAATAAAGGTGGAGGAAGGACAAAAGGTACTAAGAATCACATGGTTCTTATATCATCTAAAACATTAATTTAATTTCTGGTCATTTTAATATATGCTCTTTGGACAGTGACTACTGAACTACAATCTCATATGAGGACATCCTCATGCTCAAAGTTCAGAACCATACTCAAAGTTGCTTACTCTAAATGAAGCCAGAGGAAAAGGTATCCTCTAAAAATAAGATTGCTGCCAAGATTCTCCTCAGAGAGCTGAATAAAGAAGCTAGTCAAACTGCTTCACCTCAATCCCAGAGCAAA
This sequence comes from Gracilinanus agilis, assembly GCF_016433145.1. Classification (NCBI taxonomy): domain Eukaryota; kingdom Metazoa; phylum Chordata; class Mammalia; order Didelphimorphia; family Didelphidae; genus Gracilinanus; species Gracilinanus agilis. The sequence continues at coordinate 633,818,396 of NC_058130.1, read as the reverse complement.
TAAGAAATATCGTTTCAAGAGTGTGCAATAGAAAAATTACTAGATTTGGATTCAAAGTCCAAGCTCACACATTTGAACTTAGGTTCAAGTCCACTGCTGATCAGGTACCACCTATCAGCCAGCTTATGAGAAAAGTTACTTTTCTTTGTTCAGTCTCAGTTTCCTCATCTTTAAAATAAAGATTGACTTTTAGAAGATTTAACTTAGGCAACTAGGCATGAAATCAGGAATATCTGAGTTCAGATGCAGCCTCAGACACCTGTGTCAGCTGTGTTACCATGGGTAAGTCACTTCACCTCTGTTGGCCTCAATTTTTTCATCTGTAAAATGGGGATAATAATAATAATAATTACCTCCCAAGAGTGTTGTGAGGATAAAAAGAGATTATTTTAAGAAGTTCTGTAAGTCTTAAAGTACTCTATAAATGCTATTAGTGATGATAGGGAATTCTTGGGAAAACGCCATCTGTCCTTATAGTTCTTTTCATGAGAGAAATACATTATCACCTCCATAGGAATATTTGCAACTTATATGCTTATATATAATACAGAGGATGGAGAAGTAGAGAAAACCTATGAAAAACCTAGCAACATCCTCCACAATTGCAAGGGAGAAAAAGGGATTTTATGGGTTCAATATATTAAAGGTGGTCGCCAGAGGATTGAACTATTATCAATCCTCAATTAAGAATAATCTCAAATCAAAATTGACTATTATATAAATTTATTTACATGAGAGAAGAGAGAGAGAAAGACATTACGAATCTATCTCACCGATTAGTCCAGGTATATCTTAACCCTCAGCCGAGGGTTAAAGGGCCTGAGGCCCGGAGGTGAATGGAGCAAACTCTACTCACAGAGTCTATAAAAGGGAGTTTCCCAATAGAAGTTCAAGATTCAGTTTTAATCTCACCACATGGAACAGTCTTAGTCACGAACCAGCGAAGGTCCCTCAGGTCTCTTTCACCACACCAGCCGCAGCCTCACTCCCTTTCTTCTTTGGAAGAGGTCACATATATGTCACTTCCAGTGCCTTCCCTTAGCCTGCCTGTCCAATCACAATAGATGCTTTCTCATAGAAAGTGTAGGGGGCTGTGCATCAATTCTGATTAGTTACTCACTTCAGCACACGTGAGTTAGGACCTCCCAGAATTGGAAGGTGTTCTCACCTTTGGTGATTAAATCTAAAGATGGGGGGGTATAGACTTAATCTAATTATCACACAATTAAGTCAAAAATATAAACTCTGATCCCTGATGATAGCAAAATGAAATTGGACAGATAGATGCACAGCAAAAAAATATAGTAGAAGATATATTTTGTGATCATGAAAGAAACCAATACTTCACATCTGTACATCAATGACTATTTTCATCTGAAGAGAAACAGACGGTACTAGATATAGTGAGGAATGAATGACATCACCAAAAATATGAATTTAACAATGTCTTTTCAGATGGAAAATGACTGGCTACAGATGTAGCAATCATTTTAGAGGCAGCTGTCTGTATATTCAGATTATTCACTTTTTAGAGCAGAAGTCAAAATTAATACCATATTAGAATAAAGGAAAAAATGTGAAAGACACATGGGCTATTATAGCAGCTCCAAATGGACCTATTTATATGAGATATAGACTTAAAAAGAGGTAGAGGGAATCAACAACCATAGTGATATTTATTTACTTATTATTAACAAGCACAAAGATATTAACTATCATAATTTCTTAGAAAAGTGTACCAAAATATGTTTCTATATTGAATATTATATTTTTCAAGTATGTCAAGGATGGCTCAGGCCAAAGGGCTTTACTTTTAGCACACTCATAAAAAGTTTTATCTTAGATTCAATCTTACTATTGTATTTCTGTTCTGAACATTTTAGGCTCTTACTCCATTTGGGGTCTGGGCAACACAATTTTACTCTTGCCTACATAGTCAGCAGCTTTGGTGGAGTGGGCATTTTGAGCAGGTAGAAAACTTAGTCACGTGGTTCTATTTTGTCAGATAATAGACTTTATAAAAATAATATTTAAAGTATCTTACAATTAATTTTAGTCTTACATTTATGGTGACCAGAAGTGGGGTTCAAAAACCTTAATTCTTTCTGAGTAGATCAATTTGAAAAGAAACCACATTTCTCCTGCCACCATTTTTTTTAAACCCTTGTACTTCGGTGTATTTTCTCATAGGTGGAAGATTGGTAAGGGTGAGCAATGGGGGTCAAGTGACTTGCCCAGGGTCACACAGCTGGGAAGTGGCTGAGGCCGGGTTTGAACCTAGGACCTCCTGTCTCTAGGCCTGACTCTCACTCCACTGAGCTACCCAGCTGCCCCTCCTGCCACCATTTTTTGCACCCCATCTGCTCTGGAGAACTCTTTTCAGAATTGCTGCCTGCTGCTGGCAATCCTGCCTCCTCCTGCTCCTCCTGCTGCTGCTGCTCCTACTCCTACTCCTACTGCTGCTGATTGCTGTTGCTGCTGCTGATTGCTGCCAAAAAAGCTGGACATCCTTGGAGCCACTCTCCAAACAAGCTGGGAAAGTATAAAATCCTTCTTTCCCTTACATTGCCAACAGCTGAGGGCTTGCTAGCTGCTTGCCTTAGAAGCCCTGGTGTGTTTCCCTTAGGCAATCCCTCTTAACTCCCTGTCCACCTGACAGAGGAAGCAAGTTGCTCCCTGGTGTTTTTACCCCTAGGTGGGAGGGGAAGGAAGGTTATTCATCCAAACAGGAAATAGAATTGCAAGCATGGCCCACTCTATGGAAGAGGAAGAGCCTCGCGTTACCTATCTCAAGCAGCTCCCAGTTTTAGGATGTCTTCTCTTCCTATTGTTCCTGGGTTCACTGGTCCTTGCAGTTGTGAGGAGAGATTCATCTCCCTACACTCCCTTGCCATTCTGGCCTGCCTAGTTTCTACAATACATCCAGTATGGGATTCCTCCACACTATGTTCAGTGAGGAATTCTCCCTCACTACGGGAGATCCCAGAGGTGTGACAAAAGGAACCTAAATGAATAATGATCCTGGGGAGGGGAAGAAACCTTAAAGAGTCTGGAGGTGGAATTTTAAACCTTTTCAGAATCCATTGTTTTATGGAAGTCTCTGTATTGGAATTGAAAAAAGGACCCTTGAATTCAGTGTTTGTATCCTGCCACATATTTTGTTTGCTGATTGCTTGTTTTAAGATTTTATTTTGTTTGTTAAGTTCTGTTACACTATGTCATTTTAAGCTACTGTGTTTTGACAATTAGCTATATGTGCTGTTACATTGTCTTTGTACCTCCCCATATGACTGGATTGGAGAAGATACCATTATAAAAGTTCCTTTGAGTTGTTTGTCACAAGAGGTAAGGGTCCATTTAGTAGCTGAAGTGAAGTGTTATAGCACTAATCCCCACCTCCACATTTATAAAAAGGTAATAGATGAGACATATAAAGACATGTCTTTTATGGCTCTTACAATCTCATACCAGAGGAGCTGGGAAGGTTTTCCTAGGGTGTGGTACCCCTGGATGGCTCCCAAGAGGGAGCATTTCCCATGAAGCCTGTAACATCCATGATCCTGAGAGGGGTTCTCAGGATCATGGATGTTACAAGCCTAAATAGCTTCTGGATGATTTTTAACTCTTCAACTTAATCTATCTCCACCAGAATGAGTGGATTCTTGGTGACGTTTTAGACCCAAAATGTTTTCTTGACTTAGTTGCTATACTACTGTTTTTTATAAAGCTGTTTTCTTAGCAAAAATTAATGTATCCTGAGTTGATCCATGTTTTTGTCAACACCCTCCTCAGGGGTGATTGTATAATTATCATAAAATTCTACTTTTATAAAAGTTAAGAAACTTGCTACCTCCCAGAATTCAGGAAGTGAACTGCTTGGAGAAGGCACTACAGAGATGCCTGCAGAAACTTCGCACTGCACCAAAAGATTCAGAATGAACTTTGAGATCTAGTGAAATTGAACTGTGGAGGATTTAACACATTTTATTTCATATGTATACTCTTATGCTGAAGGGGACTGCCCCCTAATTGGCTTTTTTTCAGTGCATCTAGAAATCATTAGTTTGTTCTCCTTCCCTTTTATCCCTAAATTATTGTAATTTATAAGTTGGTTATGTTTACAAGATCCATTGGGGAGACTAGTCTTCCAAAGGATCTCAGGGGAGATTGTGTAATTTGAATCTATTACACTAAAATCTCTGATCCACAGCAAAACTACTCTGCCCAGCATCCTACTCAGGGCCTGCTGTTACATGCTGGTGTAGACAGGATATAAATTGGGTGGAGTTTCATGTCTAGCTCTCTTTTCCTTCCTATTGGCGACTTTGGTGTAGCAGGCATTTTGAACTAGTAGAAAACTTAGTCACGTGGTTCTATTTTGTCAGATAATACACTTTATAAAAATAATACTTAAAGTATTGTACATTAATTTAACTCCTACAGATCTGAGACTCTGCTCTAGAGTCATAGAAAACCAGGAATCTGTTTATCCTTGTTTAGTGCTCTATGCAGTTATAGGCCTCAGCCTCCTTCCAGATGCTAGACTATTCTATGTGATTCTTCATGACTTAAACCCTCCCCAGTGCCAACATACCTCTTGCTATTTCCCTGTACCGACCTGAGCTAGAAAATGACACATATGATTTATCCTTAGAATTCCTGATTTCTATTCTTTTTTAAAAAAAACCTTTACCTTCTTTCTTAGAATCAATACTGGATATTGGTTCTAAGGCAGAAGAGTAATGAGGGCTAGGCAATGGGGGTGAAGTGACTTGCCCAGGGTCACACAGGTAGGAAGTATATGAGGCCAGATTTGAACCCAAGACCTCCCATCTCTGAGTTACCCAGCTGCCCCCAATTTCTACTATTTTTGATACTCTTTTTTGAACTTTGTTGAACTAATTTGGGGTGATATCTGGTCAGTAATTTTCCTCCATTTTTTCTGGAATTCCCCATTGCCAAATAACCAGTTGAGCTCTATTAACTTTTAGCAAAAGGATTTACTAGAATGGTATACCAAGAACAATAATTACAGAAACAATCCCTTTTACACCAAGGCCCACTCTCCATTTGTACACAAAGAGTCCCTGAAGGTAATAGGGTCAAGCTTAAAGTACAAGATTATTGAGGAACATGGGTAGAAATTATATAAGCCCAAAGGGTATTTCCCAATTCCTGGTCCCAGAAGTTATTTTTGGAGTCTTGATGAGTATAGTTTGTAGTCTTTTTTGGGTGCAGTTATCTAAAATCATTAGAAATATGTATTTCTATATTATTTAGCCAGAATTTCTTTCCATAACTAAGAGTCACAATCCCCAAAACTGCAACTAACTTCTAGGGACTGTGTTCACTTTTCTCTGTCTTCAACCCATATCTCTTTGGATTCTGACACTAACACTGGTTGCTGCTAGACTTTTGATGGTTCTGATGCATTTCCCAATCATGTGGGCATGCCATGTTTGACCAAGAAAGAATTCAAAATGAAGAAAGGCAAACAATATGCATTCATGGACACATGTGACAGGATGGGAGAAGGGAGCTCCACAATCTCCCAATAAACAGCTATTGGCAGTTTCACCTTATTCATTGCTAGGAAAGAAAAGACAAAAGAGTTTAAGAAGAAACAGATCATTCCTACTGTATGCACTCAATTTTGGTTCAATAACACATGAATCATCACTCTTCTTAGCTCTTCACCCAAATGAAGGATTTTATCACCATACGGTACCAACCCCTCACTTTCTCATAGTTAGAAGAAGACTTACCAAGGCTTGGTATTTTTGATTGGAACCAGAATAGGAAAAAAGGGAAATCTGATATTCTAAAGACTGTCTTCACTGGAAACAGTCCCTTAATTTCAATAGGATGATCATCTTAAGAAGAGGTTCAAATACCAAAGAGAAGACTATAATTGATCTAGGAAGTAATAGGAAGCCACCTCAATTTACTAAGTGAGGAAAGAGAGGAAAAGAAGTGACATGGTCAGACCTATGTTTTAGGAAAATCTCTCTGGAAGCTTCATGGAAAAGTAAATGGGAGTGGGAAGAGATATGAGGCAGATGAACCAATTAAAAGGCTATAGGCAAGAGGTAATGAAAGCCTTTTTTAGGATGGTGGTTATGTGAGCATAAGGAAAGGGAAGTTTATGGGAGAGTTTTGATGGTATAAATGACATTTGGCAACTGATTGGATATATGGGATGAACAAGAGTAAGGAATTAAGGATGACTGAGATTTCAAACTTGTGTGACTGGTAGGATAGCAATACCCTCAATAGCTTTAGAGAAGTTTGGAAGAGGGATGGGTTTCAAGGAAAACATATCTTCTTTTTAAAATATATTTTATTTTCATTCACTATTGGAAACAATCTGATGCTTCAAAAAGTAGTTGGTAATATGGGTATGCAAGATGAAAGAGGGCTGGATATATAGATATAACACAGATCTAAGAATCTCCATAGGGATGATAGTTAAATGCATGAAAGCTGATAAACTCACTAGAAGAGATAGGATAAAGATAAAATAGGAAAGGGACTAATATAGAGCCTTGTGGGGATATCCACACTTTGTGGGCATGACATGAAGGAAAACTCTTAAAAGGAGACTGAGAAGAAGTCAGATAGGTAGAAAGAGAACTAAGAGAAAAGAAAAGAGGGAGAAGAAAAGAAGTGGAACTATCTTAAATAAATACCTTTTTATAAGGAGTTGAGTATAGGAGATATATGGAGCTAATGGAGAAGGAACCATCAAATGAGCTTTTTTTAAGGATGAAGAAAACCACAGGCATTTTTATATGAAATAGGGAAGGAGCCAGTAGATAGAGACTGAAGATATGAGGGAGGATGACAATGGAAGTAATTTGTTGTAGTATGAGGTAATGTTATCAAACACAAAGAACCTATAATCTTTCCACCTTGACACCTAGTTTGTTCATTATGGAATAGATAATCCAAAGGACACAGTGGACAGGAATCAAGGGCACCAAGAGTATGTCTTTCTGATTCTCAATCACCTTGAAAGCAGTCCTAATTTCTGAAAACCAATCAGGACTCTTTGCGGCCTCTCAACAAGGCACCAAGTGAACATGCTCATGCTCAATGAGGAGGTGTTTCTTTGAAACTTGCTGAGAAATCCTTATGCCTTGAAATCTCAGCAAGTGGATTGGATAAATAATCAGACTGATCATGGGCTTTCTTCAGTATGTTTTAATGATCACATTTTACATCAATGTAGACAGAATTCTCATCAGTTTTAATAGCAGAGTGGACAGAAATATGATCTTAGAACAAGATCCTCAACATTTTTTATGTTTTGGATTGCATAACAAAGCCTAGTATGTCTTATGGATTCCTCCTCAGAATTATGTTTTTAGATGCATAAAATTGACAGAATTATAAATAAAATCACGTCTATTGAAATACAGTTATAAAAATATATTAGGTACAAATTTATGGATTCCAAGTTAACAATCCTTGGCTCAGGAAGATAAATTCAGATTCTTTCTTTATCCCATACTAGCTATGTGACTCTGGGTAAGTTCTTAACCTCTCAGGGCTCCATTCAACTCTCTGAGACTAGAATTTGCAGAGAAAATGCCAACATGAATTAGTGGAGTCTCCTCATCTTGGAATTCCAATAAAATCGCTGATCCAATCCTTTTTCCTTTGATGCTTTGCCATGAGTTAAAAAAATGTCAAAATGACTGTTTTGAGAAAACTTAGAAGCAAATAAAGCTGTATAAAATCTCATATTGTCACATTAACATTATTATAATAATTTGAAAACACTAATAAATCCATAAAGCACATAGGAAAGTGTAAATCTGGCAATTTTGCCATTCATTTGAGAAATACTCCACCATGTAAAAGTTCTGTGATTCTAGGAATGTGGACACTCCATTCAGGCCAATCACAAATCCTTCATCATTTTGAAGATGGACTTGAGAATTACTGAGTGTAAAAAATTCATCACAGATCAGCCAATTTGTTGATGAGTCTCTCCAAACTCATCAAGGCTGGTCCTCTGCTGACAGACATACAATCCATCACAGACTAGTACTCAGGGCCTTTCCAGTTTGATAAGATCTGCCAGAATGAACATTCAACTGATAAAGCCTTCTGGAACCCAGGGTCTTTTTCTTGCCAGTATCAGGATTTAGAGAGTTTTGATGTACATAGAATTTGATAGAAATAGACAATAAAATCACATATTTTCTATGGAGCTACATGGAGTGAATTAATTCATTTTGGTTCCCTAGATTGATTTAACTAACTGCATAATTATAGAACCTGCCCTTCTCTTTACTCTAAGAAAGAAATAGTCTGATATTTGATGGATTTTTAGGAATTAGATCATAGATATCCACTGCAGGAAGTCTTCAGATTTTGAAAACAATGATTCTGCAGTTATAAACTTGTTTCCCTAGGACAAAGCCCCACAAATATACATGTGTTTTTTTAATGTGCCATTGGTGGATCCCCTATTGAAATGGTTATGATGGATGACGCAGCCCAAAATAGTTCACCTCAGCCTTGATTGTTCGTGAAGCTTGAATTTAGATTTTCCATGCTTCAAGAGTTCCTCAGCTAGGGAGGAAAAAGTATCATCTTTTTTGTCAAAATCATAAACATGGGGAAAATATAAGTTCCATTTTTAAAACCCAAAAGATATAAACAGAAAAACACAGATTTTCCCAATGCCTAGAGTCTTGTCATTTGTATTCCTTCCATGTTGTATTTCAAAAGACATTTCCCAGAACTGGGGGTGGGGGTGTGACATCTTGATTTCATGGAGTGATTTTAATCATACTTACTTTTCCAAGATTTACGGCCAATGTATAATATTCTCATTGGGTCATGTATTTTACAGTGACTTTGAGCTTCACAGAATACTTTACATAGATAACTTCATTCGAGCCTCATCCCAATCCAATGAGGTAGATTCTTCAGCTCTTACTTATTATCTTTATTTAGAGATGAAGAAATTGACATGCAAAGAAGTTAAAGATTCATTTGTGGTCACACTGCTGCTAAATATTAGAAGCTCGATTCTAGCCCAAGTTTTCCTCGCTACATGTCCAGAACATTATCTATCCACTAGAATTCAAATTCACATTCAATTCCAATCTTCTTGTTCATCTAGACCATCTTGAAATAGGTCTTCTTCTACTCTGACCTCAATCCTTTACTTGGACTAGCAGTCAACACCGGACATCCAGAATCCATACTCTCTTCCCCAGCATATCTCCATAGAGTCTTTTAATCAACTAATACGCATTTTTAAGCACTTATTTCATACCAGTATACTGGATGAGGTTCTTAGAGTTCAAAGATAAAAATGAAAATGTATTTGACCTCAAATAATTTACAGTCGAACCAAGGGAGACAATATGTTCCTATAGCAAAATGAGGATGGGTGTTAAAAGACATTGATATAACACATAAGCTAAGCCTTGAAGAAAACTAGGGATCCTGAAAGTTGCAGGTGAGGGATCAGTGTATTCTAGAAATGAAGGATGGACAACGTCACATATAAGGAACAAAAAGGCCAATGAGTAATGTTCAATAAGACAAGAAGGGTAAGAAAGTTGAAGCCAGGTTGAAAAAAAGATTTAAATAGGGGCAACTAGGTAGCAGAGTGGACAGAGGGCCAGGCCTAGAGTTGAGAGGATCTGGGTTCAAACCTGGCCTCAGATACTTCCAAGCTGGGCAAGTTACTTAACCTCAATTGCCTAGCCCTTGCCTCTCTTCTGTCTTAGAACTGATACCAAGACAGAAGGTAAGGGGTTTTTTTAACCACTTTAAATGTTAAACAGAAATTTATGTTCTGTCCTGGACGGAATAGGATGCAACTTATTAAATAAGAGAATGAAATGGTCAGATTTTGACTTTAGGATAATTTATTTGGCAGCTACGTGAAAATGAGGGTAAAGACAATGATTAAGAGGCTACCTCAATAATCCAAATGAAGACTGAAAGAAATTGTCAGTGTCTCTCTCTCTCTCTCTCTCTCTCTCTGTCTCTGTCTCTCTCTCTCTCTCTCTCTCTCTCTCTCTCTCTCTCTCTCTCTCTCTCTGTCTCTTATACACATC
>NC_058130.1:633722743-633807924 GCF_016433145.1 Gracilinanus agilis | reverse complement strand
CTCTCTCTCTCTCTCTCTCTCTCTCTCTCTCTCTCTCTCTCTCTCTCTCTCTCTCTTCCAGACTGATCTAAGTCCAGTAGCAAGGCAAAAGTGGTGGCTCAGGATACAATGGATGACCTTGTCATCTTCAATGTCTGATCAAGATCAAAGTGCATCATAGCAACTTCTTTAGCCACTTTTTAAATTTTTTTTTTAAATTAAACCCTTAACTTCTGTGTATTGGCTCCTTGGTGAAAGAGTGATAAGGGTGGGCAATGGGGGTCAAGTGACTTGCCCAGGGTCACACAGCTGGGAAGTGTCTGAGGCTGGATTTGAACCTAGGACCTCCTGTCTCTAGGCCTGACGCTCAATCCACTAAGCTACCCAGATGCCCCCTTTAGCCACTTTTCATGGGTACTGGAACCAATTGGTTTCATCCTGCCTGTTTGGGGATGGTTCTAGATACTTGGCATAGATATCTTTCCAATTCACCAGTGGGTTGAAGATCTGTCAGTTAACTTCTGGTTTAGTCTGTCTTCTGACACAGTTTTATCAGGGTGTAACTGCTGTGCACGTTACGTCTTCTTAGAGTCATAGGTAAGAGTTGGGAGGCAAATGGACACCAAAAGTAAATAAGCAGCCCCGAAAAGGGCTTAGCAAGCCTCTGCATCAGAGATGTCAGTCCTCCCTGAATGCCCCATATATCCCTGGACCTCAAATACAGCATCATGAATTGCCTATTTTTCATTTCAAACTGGATGCCCCATTGACAGTTCAAATTCAACGTACACAAAAACTGAAATAGTTATTTCATTCCCCTCCCATCCAAACCCATCCCTCTTCGAAGATTTGCATTTACTATAGAGGGTACCACCATTCCTTCATTCATGAAAGCCTGCAACCAGGGTGTCACCCTAACTCCTGATTCTAACTGACATATCCACTCACATCTTGTTATTTCTGTTTAGTTGTGGGTTTTTTGGTTTTCTAATGTTTTTGTAGCTACATGTCCAATTAATTAATCCAGTCTTTCATTTTTTGTTGATTAATGTGTTGAGATATAAACTTTCCCTTCAGGACTGTTTTGGCTGCATGTCAAAAACGTTGTTATGTTGCTGTATTCTTGCCACTGTCTTCAATGAAATGTTTTTATTAGTGCTTTGATTTGTTTTATGACCCATGAATTCTTTAGGATTAAGACATTTTCTTGGCAATTAATTTTTAATCCCTTCATTTAATATAATTTTAATATGTTGTTGTCAGTAAAAGATATCAGTTAAAAACATTCATTAAACTCTTGTTATGAGCCAGGCACTTTGCTAATCACTGGGGATACAAAGAAAGGTGAAAACACAGTCCCTGCCCTGAAGGAGCTTATATTCTAAGGAAGGAAACAACTTGGTATATACTGAATAAAGTAATCAAATTAAGAGAAGCATTGTTTCAAGTGTGATTGACCATCTTATTATTCCTGTGTTTCACCTTAACAAAAGGTCTTTTCCTGGCTACCATTCACTTGTATTTGCTATCTTTCCTTATTAGAACATATCCTTGAGGGATAAAAGAATCATAAATCTAGAACTAGAAGAAACCACAGAGGCCATCTAGTCTAACTTCCTCCTTTAAAAGATGAAGAAACTGAGGATCAGTGCAAGTAAGTTTCTAAAGTTACACAAATAGGAAACTTCAGACGTAGGATATGAAACCAAATCCTTTGACTCCAGAAAAAGTGATTTTTACACTGCACTTCTATTATGCTATACTGCTATTTCTCTCTTTACACATTCATATCTCAAGCTTTTAATGCATTGCCGGGCACATGCTAAGTGTTTAATAAATGCTTTTTCATCAGTTTATTGAATCACAATATACACTTCTTTTAAGCACAAATTGAAAGCTTTAGGGTTGTCTGATTGCCTTGAAACCTGAACCAGATACCATTTTCTAAAGTAATGGTTTCCAATATTTTTCATTCCATGAACCCTTTTCAACAACAATAACACAACGTGTTGTAAACTCCCCACCACAGATAATTTAATATTCTATTTATATTTTAGACTTATTCATTGGGCACTTATAATAACTATAACAAATAACTTTTGTTCAAAAATTCTCAAATTATTACATAATTACAGCAATAACAAAATTTTGTTCAATCTATCATTGTAAAAACTCTAAGTAAGGTATTTTGAATTTCTAATTATAAGACAATTAGCAATATTTTAAGTAGGACTCTTGGGAAGAATTAAAAGAAGTAATCCATGAAGGCCTCAACTTCTCACCTATTATCTAAAAGAATTATTATTAAATTTCTTAATTATACAAATTTGTCCAATGTAAATAACATTTTAATAAAATAAGTTAAAACTTGGAAGATGTTTAAGAAAATATGACAATCATATGTAAACTTAATTTTGTTGCGGGACTTTTGATGTTCAAACAAAGATTTGCAACACTTGGCTTACCACCTAATAGTGTTGAACTATTGGTACCAACATTGAGTTTGCTACAATATTTTTATTTATAGCAAAAATAAAGTGAGAATGTTTGCTCAGACAGATATGTGATAGGAAATGGCAAGAGCTCTCTTGAAGAGAAATGGAAAATTTTTTTTATATTTTTAGTCACCTAACCAATCAATACAAATGAACGCAAATAATACAGAGATTGTGGATTAAGTTCCAGAATACCACAATAAAACAAATAACCCAACAAAGCAAGTAACATGAATTTTCTGGTTTCCCAGTGCATGAAAAAGCTATGATTTCATTACATTGTAGAATATTAAGTGTGCAATAGTATTATGTATAAAAAATGCATATACCTTAATTAAATATTTTATTGCTAAAATATGCTAACCAACAACTTCAGCAAGTTATTTTTTTGTTATTGTTGGTTTTTTTTAAACCCTTGTACTTCGGTGTATTGTCTCATAGGTGGAAGATTGGTAAGGGTGGGCAATGGGGGTCAAGTGACTTGCCCAGGGTCACACAGCTGGGAAGTGGCTGAGGCCGGGTTTGAACCTAGGACCTCCTGTCTCTAGGCCTGACTCTCACTCCACTGAGCTACCCAGCTGCCCCGCAGCAAGTTATTTTTGCTAGTGGAGGGTCTTGCCTTGATGTTGATGTATGCTGACTGATCAGGATGATAGTTATTGAAGGTTGGGATGATTGTAGCAACTTCTGAAAATAATACCACATTGAAGTTTGCCTCATATTATCTCTTCCTTTCACTACGGCTATTAATTGACCTTAATTTCAGTTGTATCTAAGGGAATAGTAAGGCCTAAGGAGAAGGAAAGAGAAGGGGCAATAGTAGCTGGTCAGTGGAGCAGTCAGTACAAACACAAAGTTTACCAATTAAGTTCATTTTATTTTATGGGCATGATTTATGGAGCCCAAAAATAATTACAATAAATATCTCACTGATTGGAGATCACCATAACATATATAATAATCATGAAAATTTTGAAATATTGAAAGAATTACCAAAATGTGATACAAAGACATTATATGATTGGAAAAAATTATTCCAGTAGACTTGCCATATGTCAAGCAAGTCTACTGGAACCATTTTTTCCAATTATAGGGTTGCCATAAACCTTCAGTTTTCTTAGTCCTTATTTTTGTGTCCACCCATTTTTATTTTTACAGTTTGGCGAGCCAGCTAAGAGAAAGAGCCTAGAAACTCTGATTTTAAGGATCCAATTCTCAACGTGGGCAGTTGGAACCATCATCTCAGCAGGGGGTCTGTTGAAACAGCTAGAGTTGATAGTTTCACTGTGAACTATAGTAACAGTGAGCTGAACTCTAGGTTGTTAAAAAAAAAAAACTCATCTCCCAGGCAACTTGATACAAAGACTCTGCAGTCTCAAAAACCTGGTGAATTAACTATATAAAATCACCATGGAATTTTTTCTGTTACCTATGGCTTCTCTCATTTTTTATTATACCAGAATATATACAGAATTTACTGACCTATGACTTCCTAATGCCATTACTCTCATTGACACTGTTACAACCAATCTCTTATGTCCCTGTGCTACTATTGTTTTTCATGTGCTTTTACATGATGATCAAATCTTTGGTAGTCATGTTTAAACATTTAAAAGCAAGCCTCAAACAAGCTACTGCAAAGAATGATCTAATGTTAAAAGTGAACTATCTAGAGACTAAACTAGATAGAATGCAAACTCAATATGAGGAATTACTTAAGGTTAAAGGGACAATGGCAGAAACTAAAAAATATGAAGCAACTAAATTAGAGGGTGCAACTAAATCAGATAAACCAACTAAATTAGAAATGGAAACTGAAGCATTAGAAAGCAAACCAATTCATATGTTCCTTCTAAGAGAGGTACCTATAGTGAACCCAGAACATGGTATACAGAATCTTATATGCACAAAAGGTTTTCACAAGCTGATATTGACAGTTTTAAGAAAAATACTCCAAAATATGAAGAAGAGCCAATGGGAGTTTAAGGCAATTCAAGCCCTTAATTAAGCTTTACAACCCTTCTTATTTGGACTTTGACATCCTTATGGATGAATTATTGACAAACAGAAAAACAGCAGATTATAGATGACACTAATAATAACCCTCTAATTGCCAGTTGGCCAACTGAAGACCCTGGTTGGGAAGTTAACTCTGTTGCAGGGTACAGAAACTTAACTACAGTCAGGAAGGCAATAAATGAAACTATGAGACAAAATTCCAGATGTCCAGGAACCTGGTCTAAATTTGAGCACCTAAAACAGGAAGTGGGAGAGACTTCCTCTACTTTCCTCAATAGAATTATTGACTGTGCAGAAAAATAGATTAGGTTGGATATTTTAAGAGACAAAAATGTAAATAACATTTGCAGGCAGTTTGTGAAAAATGCATGCCCTGTAATCCAAAATTATTTTCAGAGTAACTGACCAAATTGGTTTGATATGGGTCTTGATGAAATTCAGAGAATTGCTAACTGTGTTTTCAAAGATGAAAAAGATAGGCAATCAGAAGATAAAAATGATATAATTAATAACTTAACCGAGGAAGTCAGAGAGCATAAACAAATCTAGTGAAGTGCAGGAAAGAACAGTAGCTGCACTAAGAACTTATAGACAACTCAGAAATAACTACAACCCTAGACAACATAGACAAACCCCAAAATATTTCCTTTGTGACAGACCTGGTCATCTCATGAGATACTGTAGATTTAGGGGACAATTTTTTGGACAAAATTTCAGGGGAAACTGAAGCAATAGATTATATTGCTTTAATGTATTCAGGCAAAATGGATCTAGAAATTATGGGTTTAACAACAGATTTAATAATGGATTTAATAATGCATTCCAATATGGGAGACCAAACTACCCAAATTATTCTGATACTAGATGCTACCATAATTCACAACAAGCCCCAGACCTGAATGCCATGCAAGAATATATCAAAGCAGGTACTCATCCAAAATATTCCCAAGTAGCTGGTGTGAATCCCCCAAAACACGATATGTAAAAAGGTGCAACTTCATTAAGAAGGTGTGCCAAGAACTGTGCAGTTAAAATATAGTATATGGAGAATATGGATTAGGAACTATGAACTATGAGCAATGCAATAATAACTAATGAAAGTGACAAAGATATTTTAAAAACATAGGAAATCAACATAGGAGAAATCAATGAAGAATTAGAGAATGAGGAACAGGAACAAGTGTTGAGTTTTCCTGATCCTCATGTGTTAGCTCCTATAATAGTTGTCCATTCTCCAGAAAATAGCACAGAACCCCATGTAACCCTAAAAATAGGAACCCATGGGTAGGGCCTTTCCACCTTTAGCTATTCGTGTATTAGAGAAACAAACATGGCTGCATTGTTCACATGTGTAAAAAGCAACAGCAGCAGAAGAGGTTTCATCAGACAAATGACTGCAGTCAAAAAGATGTCAGAAAAAGAAATGATTCAAGAAGAAGACTAACTTGGAGACAAAGTACAAGATTGACACAAAGGAGAAGACAACATTGAAGAAACAGAGAAGATGACAGCTGAAAGGACAATTGAACTGTAACAAAGATATTGCAGGAAAAAATCATCAAAAAGAAGAGGAACACAGACTGATTATGGACATAAACTATAAGATTTTTGTGCCATTCTAACATTACAAGGTTTCGCTATAGTTGCAAACAAACACTACATAGTAACAACATGAAGACAGAAAACAATAGCAGAGAAGATGATTTTAAAGATTTAGTAAGTATTCACTACAAAATAATATACACATATAGGACACAGTCCTCACAAACTTTGCAACAACATAACCAGGTGATGAATATTTGTAGAAATAAATTAATACAGATAAATTACCTTGGTAATGTAATAATTGTACACATTAATTAATAAGATCTTATCTCACAGGAACACTTTATATGTTCCTATGAAATAACATCAAGAAAACATACAAATTTTTCAAAAGAAAATCTTTAAGGTTCTCTTAGACTATCTTGAGGGGAGAAATTTATTTTCCTCCCACAACAGGTTTGTACATAACACATATACAGGTGTAGAAATTGTATATATCTGTATATTTCTATAGATATGCATATAGTTAAATTGTTACAAAGTTTTGATTTTATTAGTATAGTAAGCTGATTTTGAGTTTTAATGTAGTTACTTTTGGTTTTCTGCATTAGTGACAGGATAAGGTCTTAGCATAGTAAAGAGTTCTGTTTGAATAATTCAAATAGAATTTTTAAAATGCAGTTTGCATGAGTTTTGCATAGTGTTATGATAATGTGCAAAACTTAACTTACAACAGTTATTATTTTAAACTTTAGTTTTTTGTAAAACATAAGTGAAATTGGTTTTTTGTAACTGTATTTTATTGTTTCAAATTTTTTCAAAAGTTTGCATTTTTCATTTTGAATTTCTGTAATTGTATGTTTTGCACTTACATTTGTGCAACTATGTTTTCATAGATCATTTGTTTTCATTGAAATTTTTTTCTTTAATTTATATCCCTTGTGCAGGTTAGAATAGGATAAGATAGAATAAGAATAGGATAAGATAAGCATAAGCTTAAGATTTTTTAAGGAAATATAATAATAATAACTTAGGTATGGCTTTAGAATTACATAGAATAGCAAGCATATGGAGAGATTTTTTATCTCTTCATATGCTTGTAAGGGGGAAAGTATAAAGATGATATTAAAAAATAAGTATTGTTTTATTAGTTTAAGAATAAGAAGTAGAGAAGCTGGCTTGAGGAAGAATTGGAGTTTCAAATAGAGCTGAGAGAGAGTGGTAATTTCAACTGTTGGCAGTTACAATCATTTTTTTCTATGAGAGTTACGCACTCTGGGTGTGGCCTTCTGAGAGTAGGCTTCTCGCATTTGACAGAGCCAAAGGCAGGTTCTTTTCTCTCTCAGGGCTGGAGAAGGTAACATCTTTGCCTCTCTCTATCTCTGTCTGAGGGAAAGACTTGAAGGAGGGGAGTGTTTTCTTTTCAACTTGGGAACATTATTCATTTATCTGTTACTGTGTATAGATTGGTTAAATTCTGAAAAGACCAAAGAAAACCTGGTCTTTGGTTTGGACTCTGAGTCTGTTAGGGCTCAGAGTCCTAACCTGATTCTTGTTGAGACTCAACCATCTAACCTTGATTATCTTTATAACTTAAAGGTGAAGTTAAGAATCATAGTGGTAGTTTTAGTTAAAATAGTACAAATTTTGTTAGTTAGATCAGGGAGGATTAGCGTAGCCTGTGAACCACAGGAGAAGTGGTTTCTTGAGGAACCTGGAAGTTTATTTGAGTTGAGTTAGAATCCCTTAGAATTAGGGATATATTTTATATATTTTAAATAAAAAGTTTATTTTCTATACTGAGTCTCTTTAGCATTCCTTGCGCCTGGCCCTGAAAGGAAGTTCATCTTTGAACTTCACTTCACTTTACCACTGATGATACTTTTAATAACATCTATCAAAAGTATAAGAAATCAACTTTGAACCTTTATTTCCTTGGTCTTTGGCCTTATTTTTGTGCCTGCCCATTTTTATTTTTACAAATGTGAATCAATTTAGTATTAGACATTTTAAAGGGACAATGTACTAAGTCCAAGCAAAAGTTCATAGTGTGATTCATATGTCATGAGAACTTCTTCCTGGAATTCTCTTATGTATCTTGTTAAGGGTAGACCTGATTCAGACTGGTACCCTTTTATTTCAGGTTTGAGATGGAAATGAAATAAGGTAGTTGTAGGTTATTTAGCAATTAATAAAAGGATATTTTCTTAATCAAAACATGGATAGGATATTTGATAAGGATATTCTAGCACTTAATTTCCATATAGAGAGGTGTCTGGTCAGCAGGGCCATATTGGGTAACAGGAACATTCTTGGAATATCCATTAAGTGTAAAGGGTCCTGACTCCATGTGGATGAACCATTTTATGCCCTTGGGTACCAGGAAGTACTGCTACAGGCTATCAGAGAGCTGTGACAAGAGACGAGTGGCTTGTACTGAGTCCCCTAAGTCAATAAAATCTTAGGAATAGCTTTGTTATCCTTGAGGAAACCCACGTTGTGGGACAAAGAGGAACCTGACAGAAAGGGGTCCTATCACCCAAGATAGAACAGATATATTTCATTGCAACATTGAAAATAGATCTTTTTAGTGTATGATTGATATCTCAACATTTCAATGAGGAAGAGAAAGGTTAAACCCACTTTTCTGATGAGCAAGCCAAGGCATGAGAAAATTAATGAATCCAACTAAGCCCCACAGCTGGCCTGTTGCAAAGCCAGACGCTAATTTCAGATCTCTTGTCAACTAGTGTCTATCTACTGATTATCTATAAATTTACTGACTGGAACAGGCTTCCTGAGTAATGTCGTTTCTGATGACAAGTTCTGTTTGTTCTAATAAGAATGTCTGAAGACTGATCAAAGAACCTTTGCCTGCTGGATTTGCATGAGCCCACAGTTGACCTATATGACTCAGCCATTTGACAGTCACTCCTTACTAGTTCTGTTGACTTCCCAGAAGCATGTTGCCATGATGTGTCCCAGAAAAGAGAGGGAAATTAATGCTTTCATTCCAGAGACATATCCAATTTTTTAATCTAATTCTTTGGATCTTAAATTTAAAAAGTTATAGTTTTTTTAATTCTAAATTCCTTACTATTTTTACATAGGAATGGGGAGTGAGGAGTAATTTTACCCAATGCTTCAACCTTTTAAAGCCTGCCATTTTCCTAGTCTGGCTGGCACCTTTACTGCATTGAATTTAGGAAAACTATAGTTATTCCCCTCCTGCTGATTACTTCCTCATAAAGAAAATGGATTTAAAAGATGCTGTTCCTTATTGGGACATTTAGTTCTTTTCTTTTATTTGTATTTATTTTATTGCCAATTAAAAGGCAGCTACCCCTTAGAGTTGTTGTGAGAATCAAATGAGATATTTCTAAAGTGCTTAGCACAATGTGTGGCACATAGCAAGTATTTAATAAATGTCTACATCTTTCCTTCAATTTGGTTATACCAATTCATAGCACAAAAGGTCATTAATGTGCTTATTTTCCCATGACCCCTCCAAAATATGTTATTTTATTTTTTTGGTCATATTTGCCAAACCCATGTGTATATGAGTTGAAATCTCAAAGTTGCTTTAATTTATATTTCTCTAATTACTATTTGGGGCAGCTAGGTGGCCCAGTAGATGAGGGCCAGATGTAGAGTTAGGAATACCTGAGTTCAAATTCAATCTCAGATACTAACTGTTTGACTCTGGGCAAGTCACTTAACTCTGTCTGCCTTAGTTTCCTCAGTAAAACAAGTGGAGAAGGTAAAATGACAGGTACTACAGTATCTTTGCCAAGAAAACCCCCAAAGGAGTCATAAAGAGTTGGACTCTTCATGGAAATATACATAAATACACACACACATATGTATATGTATGTATGTTCAAAGTCTTGCTTTCTGTCTTAGAATCAATACTAAGTATCAGTTCCAAGGCAGTAAGGACTAGGCAGTTGGGGTTAGGTGACTTGCCCAGGGTCACATAGCTAGGCAATATCTGAGGCTAGATTTGAACCAAGGACCTCCTGTCACCAGGCTTGACTCTCTATTTGCTGAACCACCTATCTTCCACTCAGTTCTGTATCTTTATCCCTTCAAGAAAAATTTGATATCTGTTTACTGGGTACCAAAATTAGATATTCATTGTATCCTAGTATAATGGAGTCTGCTGTAATGAGGAATTTCATGGAAAAAGTGGGGGTTTTATCCTGTTTCATCCTTGTTCAATAGAAGTAGTGTGGGACTATAGACAAATTAATCAACTGGAAGACAAGACACCAGGATCTGAATCCCTATTCTGCTGCCTAATAGCTAAAATGGAAAAGTGAATGTATTTAGTTCAATGTTCTCAATTTTCAGATGTAACATCTAAAATCGACTGAGGTAGTGACTTGCCCAATGTCTGCTAGTTATTGTTAGAACAAGGACCAAAATCCATCCAGATTAACTACAGTGCTTTTTCTACTAATCTCTGAATCTTTGACCCTCTCATTTTAAAGATGAAAAAACTGAGATGGGGGTGGTGGGAGGGGACAGGAGGAGAGAGAAGGAGAAAGAGATATGAAACCTATCCAAAGTCAAACACCTTAAGTACATATAATTCCTCTCCAGACTACACTGTCCATTATGCCGGACTTTCTATACAATTCCGCAGAAACCTCTTCACTCTAGATGTTCATGCCATATTAGGACTTAACACTGAAAGTATAATCCATCTCTGTAACCTCATGTTTTGTTTAGAGGATTTCACCACAACCTTAAATCTACATTTTAAGTAGTATTCTCAAGCCAGCCATGTCTCACTCTTCACCAGGTTGTATTCCTGACTTTCCCTACTTTCTCACCTTCTCAGCACCTTCATCTTTTGCCCTACCCAATTTTCAGCTTCCTTGAATGTATTATCTTCCCCTATTAGAATGCAAGTTTCTTTTATTTAGAGAAAAGGAATCCCAAAGGAGAAATGATGGTTATCTTTAAGTACTGAAGGAGTTATAAAAGAGGGATTAATTTGTTTTTTCTCTACAGAACTGAATCAGGAGCAAATGGCTAAAATTACAAGGAGGTAAATTTAGACTTGATGCCAGAAAGAGCTTCATGGCATGTAAAAATGTCCCAAAATGAAATAGACTACCTTCAAGGTAATAGATTTCTCCTTGTTGGAGGTCTCCAACCTAAAGTTGGATGACCACATATCAGATTTGGATTCAACTAGCTAAATATTAAAGTTACTGTTGTCTTATTATGTGATCTCTGAGATTGCAATAATCTTTGGACACCAATCAGATGACTTCCTTGTGTTATAAACAAAAAGAGCCTAAGGAGATATAGATATACAGTGATATGAATATATCTATCTGTATTCTCCCTAGCTGCAGATGATGGAGGAACACCAACCCCCGATCATCCTTGATAGTTGTTATAATTTGCCCTTTTCTCTAACAGTTGCCCAGGGAGGATCCAGAAAGGTTAGGTGGATGGGTAACCCTTTCAGGTCCAACCTGGGGTTGGATAAATTATTATAGGGCTTTTGATTTGCCTTGGATCATGTTTAATAACTGACTGCGTTGACTCCCTCCCCAAGGGTTGTGATATAAAGACCACTCAGGAAGGTACTTGTTAAACTCTCTTTACCTATAATCTATAATCAGGGAAAGGATAAACAGGTCAAGGAATGGGGATTGGAGACCCTGTCGATCTAATATCTATAACTAGTTGACAATCAGGACTTAAGGCTATTGATCTAGTAAAGCTGGAGCTTTATTTTCCACTACACCTCTGGCCTAGCCTGGCCACAGCTAAGCCAGAGAATAGGGACTGCTATTGATGCAGCTGTGTTGGTGATCTTATTCTCTCAGCTTTCTCACTATCAGTGTTTGGTGATGCATTAGCTCTCATAGTCTTCAGGAAATATTCAGATTCCCTCTTCTTCATAGACCTCCCTGCCTCCCTTTACCACCCAGAGACCTAGAGACCTAAATAGCTAGAAAGACCAAGAGAACTAAAGACCTAAAGAGCCCAAAGACCTTCCAAGTAGCTGTCAGGGTTATTTATACTGCCAGGCCAACCAACGCTTGCCCCTGGCTCATGGCACCTGGGAACATTCCATATCTTCCAACTGCCTTCCCTGTCATTCAAGGTAGCATCCATCATTTCCCAGGATATAAATATAACACTTCCTTACAGGAAGATATTAGAGGGCCTGTCTACTTTGGGGCAAGATGACTTTCAATCTAAAGTCAATTCTCTGAAATTTTATCAATTTGTTTGGTGGACCTGTGAAATCAATAAGGGGCTAAGTAAGTAAGTACTGGGAATAGAAATATAAGCAACATAGTTCCTTCCCATAAGAAATGTATATGCTAATGAGAGAAGACAATACACATTTTGAAAAGGATCTGAAAATGGGGAAGAGAAAGAGAAGTTACCCACACAAGAGCATGGTACCAAAGTCCAGAGGGTCAGAATAGAGCTAGGAGAGGAACAGAGATATAACATCCTGAGACCCTCCCCAAAATGGAGACACTGGAAAGCACTCATCAATGAGAGAAAAGAGAGGAGTTAGGATAATGAAGGAAGGGCATTTAGTCCATGTCATTTGAGAATCATTTGAAGGAACTGGACAGTTAGCATAGAGAAGAAAAGACTTGGGGAGGAGGAAAAGGAATGATACTTGTCTTCAAGTATTTGAAACACTACTGGAGGAAGACCAAATTAGACACATTTGACTCCAGAGAGCAGAACCAGCAACAATGGGTGGAATTTAAAGAGTCACATTTAGGCTTGATATAAGAGGGAAATTTTCTTAACAGTTATAACAATTATTTAATAACTGCTATTTAAAACTGAGATTGACTAGCATTAGTTGGTTACTACTCCTTGGAGGTCTTTCAAGCAGAAGTTGGATGATCACTTGTCAGATGTTATAAAGGGGATTTCTTTTGCATATGAGTTGGATTAGATGGTCTCCAGAGTCCCTTTTGATTTTCACATTCCATGACTGTGTTATTATTATTTTTAAATAACAATCTTTTATGATACCCCTTTCTAAGAAATTTTCATTCACTTTATCTTTCTCAATATTCCTATCCCTTTTCCATTATGACTATCTTCTATTTATCTTTTTATTAATTCTTATCTTCCATCTTAGAACTAATACCGTGTATTGATTACAAGGCAGAAAAGTGGTAAGGGCTAGGTAACAGATTAAGTGACTTGCCCAGGATCACACACAATTAAAAGGCCTGATTTGAACCTTGTCTCTTGTCTTTAGGCCAGGCACTCAATCCACTGAACCACCTAGCTGTTCCCATCTTGATTCATCTTACATATTACTTCTCTATTCTATTAATAACATTCATGAAAAGTACAGTTGTTTGAGCTCTTGTCTAATACATTTTGGGTTATTTATAATTGTTTCATTACTTTTCCTTACCCTGTATATTTGCAGATCACACTCTTTCCTTTAATCTATGCATTTACTTTTATTGTTTTTGGTGGGGTCTTCTGCTATGTCTTTCAATAGCCATGTCCTTTCATGAAGGAAACAATGATTCGTGTTGGAAGTTACTTTGTACCCAAAGTCATAAGGGCCAATACCTCTTGTCCTTATTATTATCACTTATCACTACTAAGACCAATGTATTCTATCGATGAGGATATATTTTTCTTCCACTCCACTCCCATGTTTGTAACCCTAAGAAATTATATGTCTCCTTTTCTAGATGCCATCCTGGAAAACAGCTCTTGATTAAAAAGAATAATAAATGGTCTACTATGTTCACTTCCCCCACTAAGAAGCTCCTGTCTCTCATGGCATACATATACCCTTCCACCATGAAGATATTCTTTAGTAGTACCTTTTCACTTCCCTTTCTTAGGAAAGACCTATCTTCTGTTTCCTTTTTCTGCCAGAGCCTCTACCATTTCTCCCTCTATTTTCCCAGAACCCTCTATACTTTTGGGAGACTGAAAAAATTCCTCTACCTTTTCTGTTCACTTCCATGGTGACTAAGAAGTGCACCTCCAACTTTTCTCTGGTTCTTATCTTTTCTCCTCTCAGCTCCAATGATTTCTTATTGAGTCAGCTAGATGGTGCAATGTTTGTGCTGGGTTTGGAGTCAAGAAGACCTAAGTTCAAATCCAGTCTCAGATACTCACTAGATAAATGATATTGGACAAGCCACTTAAATGCTGTCTGCCTTAGTTTCCTCAACTATAAAATGAGGATAATGAAACCTATTGTACAGGGTTATCATGAGATAATATTTGTAAATTGTTTAGCACAGTGCCTGACATATCATAGGTACCTATTAAATGCTTGTTTCCTTCCCACCTTCATCCTTCCCACAAGAAATGTTAATTCGGTTATAGGAGAACATGAGTCTTGGGCCATGAAATATTGACTCAGTTCTCTCTCCTTCCTTTCTTCTGATTCTTGACTTCTTTACATCTCTAGGTCCTAGATGCCTTTTGTTTCCTCATAGTAGCTCTTTGTTGTTTCTTTTACCCTCTAGACCAGGGGTTGGCAACATATGGCTCTTTCTGCAGGAGCCATGAAGTCAATTTTTTTCAGGCACTGTTATAGGAGTGCACACTGTGAGCACTGCATGGCTCTCACGAAATTACATTTTAAAAAATGTAGTGTTTATGGCTCTCATGGCCAAAAAGGTTGCCGATCCCTGCTCTAGACATTGTCTCTGTTTTGTTTTAAACCACAGATTTCATATACTGGAAAACTGATTTCATTACTTAATCATTTGTTCTAAATTGCATTTAATTCCCTTTTCCCTGTTGCCCTCCTTCACAGTGTTCAAAATTAGAGATGTTCTGCTTGACCCTGGGTTTGAGTGGTTCAGGATTAGAAATGTCTAAAATCTCTTTTTTTCTAGCCATTTATATTTCTTAATTTATGAGCAAGCTCAACTTGGTAAACTATGTTATTTGTGTTTGCATCTTGAGCTATTTTGTTTATTGGAATAGCTTATTATATTAATTTCTCAGAATCATTGCTGATCTATATTGGAAGCAGGGAATCTTTTCACTAAAATTTCCTTACACTATAGAAATTATAGCTCAGGACTGAAAAGAAAAAGAAGAAAAACCCAATAGTTCACATTTATATAGACTTTTTAATAACATATAAAGTCTATTTATCTCATCTGATTTTTGCAAAACCCTATGACGTAGGTATTTTGATCATCTCCATTTTATAGATGAGGAAGCTCACAGAAAAGTCATATGACTTGCCCAGAGCCACAGAACCAGTGTCTGAAGGTGGATTTGAGACCAGGGCTTCCTCATGGCAGATCCAGGGGGCCTATGCCCCCAAGCTTCCTGCTTTCACCTTATTTATATAATAGTAACTTCTCTCTAGGAAGATTGTGTGCAAATCTTGAGGCAGCTCTGAACTGACAAGTGTATATATGACATAATGGTTAGGAGAGTGATAAATAGATAAGTAGATGAATACGTTCTCCTAGAGCTGTTGTAAGCAGTAGCTTAATACAGGAAGGACTAGCTCATGAATACTGACACTTATAAATGTAGCTCATGCCTTTTATATTATGTATTCTTCTCCCCTAAGGATACCTTCAATTGTTTCCATGATGACTCCACATTCATAGACATACACACACTGTTGCTTTAACCCTGTTACACAGTAATCTATCCTGTGCTTTCTCGGTCTACCACCTCTTCCTGAGATCTGCTTTGAATTTTCAAGTCATTTCCCCAATATTTGTTTGCCTCACTGTAAAGATTCAAATATTGCTGAGATCAGTATCTCCCTATATAGTACTCATAGAATTGGTATTTTTAAAATTTCTTCCCTTTGCCCCACTGAAAAATGCAGTTGCCCAAAGCCATCCTCTCACATCCCACTCTTCTGGAGTCTAGTTGATTTCAGTCTATATAGCAATGGTCGGCAACCAACGCCTGCAGAAGGAGGAGGATGGAGGTGGAAGGCACTGGAATATGGGGGGAGGGGTGCTGAAGGGCCCCCTGGGGCACATCCTGGGGCTCTGCCGGGACTGGCCAGTAGGGAGGTAGAACCAGATATGGCTGAAGAGCCATACATTACCGACCCCTGCTATAGAACATAGTCAAAAAATGAAAATAAAAAAATGTTAAATTTGGGGTGAGAGAGTATGTGTTAGAATCATGGTTCACTTATTGCATGTGTGATCTTAGGCGAGTCACTTCCCAGTTTTCCTTATCTATTAAATGAGGTAATTGACAAGATAATATCTAAAGTTTTTTTCCAGTTTTTAAAACTATTATGCTATGATACAACCAATATGTGTCCCATGTCCCTTACGTTATTAGTTGAAATCTTAAGCTGAAAGTTGGAAGAGACTTCAGAGTCATATAGTTCAACTTCCTCATTTTATAAATGAATAAACTGAGTGATAGATGATTACATGATTTGCTCAAAATCATTCATGGTGAGAATATTTAAATTTAAGTAAATCTATAATTAATTACATTTAAATTTTTATTTGTTTAAATTTAAATGCATCAATGCTCAGATGTGAATTTTCTCCCCATGGTACTTTTTCTTTGAAAATTAACTTCAATGCCACTCTTGAAGTATTTGGTAATATAGCATGTTTTTGTATTCATAGTTGGTGAAATGTCTCCTAGCTGGCTAAGTGCTTTCACTCTATATTTTTATTCTTGTTGTTGACACCACTTTATACACATATATATCATTAGGTCATAGACCACCACAGGGCAGGCAGATGGCAGAGTCCATTGGACTAGTCTGATACCCTCTCCTGCTCCCAGAGCCTGACCACCTAGTTCCTACAAGGACCTCCTCTTCTTAGCAGTACATATAGAAAGCAAGTAATAAAAGTTGTTGGTTTTTTCCCCTATTTTATCACTGCTCTCCAGCTCAAATTAGCTTAGACATAAGTAGAATGAATCAAGATTGACAGTAGCTTTGGGATTTGTCTATTGATCCATGTACAGAGTAAGACTAGCTGAAACCTACAGTTAATCAGTGTAGTGGGAAAATGTCATGACTAGTCAATGTTGCCCACTCCCAGTCCGCCTCTCAGCTATCCAAATGTGGTCTTTTGCATAGAGTGCTAGACAAGGTACCACAAAATCTTGGGTTTGAATCCTACCTCAGATATTTACTAGCTACGTGATGCCAACCAAGTAAGTTACATGTCTTCTCTGAATCTAGGTTTTCTTATGTGGAAAGATGAATGGTAATAAACAATAATAGTATTTACCCTAAAAGGTTGTTGAGAGATTCAAATGAAGTAACACAAAGTATTTTGCAAACCTTCAAGTTCTATGTAAGTATCAGCAACTATTTTAAAGTAAAAGAAAGAATCATAACCTATTTCCCTTTATTTCCTAACTGTAGGACCCAAAGAACATGCTTGAAATATTTTAATTGTTCCTATTATGCCTTGATGTGTTCTGAAATAACATCACAGAATCTCAGAGCTGGAAGTGACCTCAATGACCATATATTAAAAAAACTATATACAGGAGTATACTGGTAAACATTTAACAACAGGCTCTCAGGGGATTGGGTGGTAGGGAGAGGAGGGTGGGGAAAGTATACAGAACATTTTTCTGTTTAATATGAATCATTAACATTATCTCCATCACTTTCTTAAGTTTAGAAATCAAAAAATAATTCAAGCTCTGATTTATAGCACTTGGGATCTCTGAGTTGTAAATACTTGCGATGAAAATTTAACAATCAACTCCAATGAGCCTGTTTGAGCTGTTTCTAGCACATCCTTGATTATACCCAAATAGCTATCAAAATTTTTCCTTTAACTCTTTTCTTTTCAGGACTAAGCAAAATTCCTTCTGTCTTTATATGACCCGAGTCATCTTGAGTCATCCCCTCAGTATTGTAGCTACTTGCTCTATATAAGATAATATTTAGAAAGTGCTTAGGATGGAATAGACCCTTAATAAATTCTTTTTCCCTTCCCTGTTTTCTATATGATCTCCAGTTTATCACTGTTCTTATTTAAATGTGGCGGCCTTTCCAGTGCTGAACATAAGGTTTCAGAAACAACTAACAGAAGTTATTGGTTTATTGTCTCTTTCACTACAATATTTGTGCCTTTAACTCTAAAGTAAGTATCTAAACTGAAAGATTCTTTGTGGAAACAGTCTCAATTCCCTTTACTGACACAAATGATAGATTGACTGTCTCTTCAAACACCTAGTTTCTTCATACTGATCTCTTTAAGATACCATCTTTTCTTCCCTGAGAGTATAATATTTGCTTGAATGATCACACCAGATGTCCAATTCTTAAGTTTCTCTAAAAAATGCTTCATGGCAACTCAAAGTCCAAAGAATAAAGTAACATTGTCAGACACTGCCAGTATAGCTACTATGATGAAATTTAAAATTTGGAAGCAATACCACATGGTAAAACTTAGAAATGAATGAATTTTTAAAAGAATAAAATAGAATAACAATAGCAAACCTGGATGGAAATCTTCTTAACTCTCTTCTCATGTTGAACCTTCACGTTGGCCCTCTCCCCTATATAATTTTGTCAAGCACTTTTACTTGATTAATGAACATTTGCAATATTCTATTGGCACTATTTTTTTTTAGCATTTTATTGGCATCACTTGCTATTTGTTATAGGTACCAGATATTGCCTCACAGGTGCTATGTCCTGAGTATTACTAAATAAATATAAGCTATGTCTATATCTTAAATAGGAATAATCAGTTTTGAAAATTGGCCAACTTTTTCATCGTCACTACCAGAATTTTTGTTAAGTATTTAAGCTGAAATTCTTAGTGCCCTTACCCTATCACACTCCCATCCAGTTTCTAAAATATTCTTTTTCTTAATTACAAAAATGACAGGTAAGCTAATACAGAAAATAGTGAGCTGCTGTTAATTAGGAAAATTCAAGTATAAGATCTGCCTCTATCACATAAGATGATGTGACCTTTAGCAAGTCACAAGTTTTTTCAGTTCCCCAGTCAACTCCTTAAGACTATGAGTAGCAGAAGAATTGGTGACCTCCATTGGCAGAGATAGTTCCTTAACAGGACCTCCTTTTTATCAATAAAATCATAGCTGTGATTTTTAAAAATCATACACAAATAAATAATAAATCATAGATTTTTTTTATTTAACTAATGTCAGAATTTATTTCTCTTGGATAAGCATATTCATTATATATTTATTTATTACATAATGTAATTTAGTATAATATATTCCATATTTATTATACATTCAAAATTAATATTTCTCAAATATATTTATAACAAATTGTGTGTATTCTATTATTGTAATGTTACATGTTATATATTTTAAAATTTTTAATGGTAAAAAAATCATATAAATGTCTGCATCTGAAAAACTCCTCCTTTGAAAAATTCTCTATAATACTGCATTGAATTAGTCAATATTTCTAACTCCAGTTATTTTCAAGAGTTAATTAAATATTCCTTTTTTCCTTTACCTATTTGCTTAGCTCTTGGTCTTTTGAGCAAGATCTCACTTTTCATCTAGGTAAGAAAATTTTGAGGAAAGCCTCCATGACAGATGTTATGTTGATAATAACAGATATTTTGGAGAAGCAGATAATTATGCCAGGACCAGTAACCTCCAAGACACAGACACTGACTGACAGGCTTCAGTGAGAAGGGAGGGGGTTAGACACTCCTGACTCTCAAACCCCTCCCCCCAAGCAGTTGACTTTCAGTTGGGATAATGGAGACTGGCTGAGGTTCTTCTAGCAAATTTCTGTTTAGGCCAAACTCTTATGATGTTCCCTTTCTTTAACTTATATTCCCCACAGGTCTGATAGAGAAATAAGTAGAAGCTAGTTATCTAAATGTTGAGGACTGAGATGGATCTGATCTTCTTAAAACTGGCAGCTGAGAGGATTCCACAGCTAGGTGATAACAATGAGTAGTGAGTATCCCCAAATAATTCTCAGGCACAGATATTGAAGATAAAGCTTATATTAAGAAGGAAAGGGAAAAGCTAGAAGGGTAATTAGGTTTGGGATAAGAAAAGGGTAACCCTGATCTGTTAGGCTGAAGCTGCCCCTCTCCCCCCAGGAGGGAGTGGCCGGTATTTGATCAACTTTGTTCACAAGGCTTATATTATTTCTAGACTCTATAATACTAAATAATTGTTGTATTGATGTTGGTAAGGACTAACCCTACTAGGCAAGCTAACTCCTGAGTAGAAACCACGATGGCTTTGCCACAACGGCCTCTCAGGTGAACCCCCCAATTCAGGAGCAGAGATCTGCCCACATTAACCCCCAGAAGCAATTGCCTAACTCTCTCTCAACTGTCCCCTCACCCAAAGTTCTCCGGGGGGGGGTCCCCTGGAATTCTGGGTGAGGCTGACCCTGTATTTTGCAGGGATTCCATGCTGCCATCCTCTACATTACACAGAACCATGACTAAAGATTAGCAAGGTTGGCAGTCATCTATAATGTAATATACTTTTAAATATTACTTTTTTGCCTCAAGGTGTTCTTGATTCAATCACGCACACCCTTGATTGCCCTGTCCTGGAGCTCCACCCTTAGTTTGGGGCAAAAAGCTCCTGGCTCCCCCTGAGAACTATGTTTTCACCCCAAACCATAGATTATGTCCTCATCCCAAAGCCAGACTGGGATTCCTGGCTTCACAGAAGGCAAGATTTTGAACACACATACATACATATGTGTGTGTGTGTGTGTGTGTGTGTGTGTGTGTGTCTTTATATATATTTCCATGAAGAGTCCAACTTCATGACTCCTTTGGGGGTTCTCTTGGCAAAGATACTGTAGTGTCTGTCATTTTACCTGCTCCCCTCTCACCTCAGTTCCCCAGATGTTCTCTGCCTACCCTTTGGATTTTTCTCTTTTTGAGGGTTCTTTCACTCTCTCTCTTTGTTCTTTCACTCCTTATTTGTTTTTTTGGTGATTATTTTACTCTTGGTCAGAGAGGATTTTCGTGGTGAAATGGCACTGCTGCTCTAGTTACTCCTTCATCTTGGCTCCACCCCCCAGGTCTAAATATTACTTTTTAAAATAAATAAACAAATTTTAATGAGTGAAAGTTCTACCCTCCATGAGATATAGATATCTGAGAGCAGGAAAAGTCTTTGAATCCCCAGTGCTCGACACAGGGCTTGGCACATAGTAGGCACTAAATAAATGTTTATTGAATAATTCATAAATCAAGCAGTAAATGTTACAATGAAGGCTCACAATCCCAAATACTCTCTAAGTAACTTAGGTAGTGAACAATATTCAAACTTTGGTTATGCAAATGCCTTCTTGGTTTAGTTTAGAGTGAATTTTGTTACTTATAAAATTTTTACTGACCTGTTGGCAACTTGTCCTTCTCCCATGTGCTTTATTTTTCTTTTGTATCTCAATGCCTAGCATGAAGTACTGCTTATTGTTGTTGTTTTTTGTTGTTGTTGTTGTTTGGTTTTAAAAACACTTACCTTCCATCTTATAATCAATACTGTGATCAATACTGTGTATTGGTTCTAAGGCAGAAGAGTGGTAAGGACTAGGCAATGGGGGTTAAGTGACTTGCTCAGGGTCACACAGCTAGGAAGTGTCTGAGGCCAGATTTGAACCTAGGACCTCCCATCTCTAGGCCTGGCTCTCAATCCACTGAGCTACCAGGCTGCCCCCATACTACTGCTTGTTGATTAATTTCATGATTAGTGCTTCAAAACCTAGAACACTAATACTAAGCTTTACTCTCATTTCTCTTTTAAAGGCTAAACATTCTCATTCAAGTCCTTTCTTTGGCACGGTCTCCAGGAAACATCATCTTTGTCATCTTCTTTTTGATGTGTTATAATTTGCTTATTTTCTTCTTCACATGTGACACTCACATCTGAATCCAATAAATTGAACATGTTCTGAACAAGGCAATATAGCAGAACCATTATCTCCTTTATGATATGGATACTTCTGCCAAACTTGTTGACTCTTACCAGCTCTTAATTCACTAACATGTGCAATTTTTTTTTAAACAAGCACTATCTCCTTGACCAACCTTTCCCATCCTGCACTTATAAAAACAAGTTTTTTTAGAACCCACACACAGAACTTCAAATGTGTTCTACTAAATGAAATATGCTGAGAATTGGGCTGATGAGAATTGATCAGCCAAATGATGTAGTTGATTTCATCAAATCTACCAAAATCAAAATATCTGAAAATGAATTAGATATCAGGTAAATAAAACTTAAATCACAAGAGAAGAGAAAGAAGAAATACTGCATGTGAGTAAAATTTTGTGAAATAACATAAGGGAACTTAAATATTTAAGAGTTCCTACTCATCATCCCTTGCTTTCTCTACCTATTCCAAATCTAAGGCCCAGGCAGTACAAGCAACAGTCTTCTCTTTCAGGATCCATTTGTGGAACAATATCTCTGAACTGGGTATTTTCACTTCCTATTACCACACAGACACTTTTTAATTTTCTCTTCTATTACTATGAGCTTAATAAGCATTAACAATATAAACATTTCCACATTCAGAAAACAGGGAAAGGATTACGTATGAAATTGTGAATGTCCATTATGTATCATTTTTAAAACATAAATATTTCAAATTTAACATGGTAATTTTAACACTGTTTTACTTGTGTGGGTTCCATTTTATATTTTCTTTTGCTCTCTTATTTATACTTTTAAATGATTCATCAATATTCTTTTCTTTCTTTTTTTAATATAATTATTCATCCTACTTTTTTTCAAAACCTTCCTATTCAACAACAAAAAAAACTAATAATTTTTTTTTATTTTTCTTTTCCTCCCCAAGAAGGCATACTTGTATATATATATATATATATATATTATCAAACAGTATACATTTCCCTGTATATCATGTTATGGAGCAAAACATATACTAGGGAAAAATTCATGGAGGAAATAGAGTGAAGAATATGTTCACACATATGCTTTAAGGCTCCCTCTTGTGTGTTGTTTTTCCCTATTGGAATGAATGATCCTTGTGGACAGAACTGATTTTTGCTTGTATTTGTATATCATTGTTGTTTGTTACTGTTTAGTTGTTTCAGTCATAATCAACTCTTCATGACCCCATTTGGAGTTTTATTGACAAAGATACTGGAGTCATTTGCCATTTCCTTCTTTAGCTAATTTTACAAATGAGGAAACAGAGACAATCAGGCTTAAGTGACTTGCCCAGAGTCACACAGCTAATAAGAGTCTGAGATAAGATTTGAAATCAGGAAGATGAATCTTCCTGACTCCAGGCCTAAACTCTATCCACTGTGTCACTTAGCTATCTAGAATTGTGAAGATAAATAAAAATAATTATTAGAATATCCTGCACAACCATATGCAATCCAGACTGAGCATTTTTAAAAATCAACTATTAGCCATGGAAATATGAAATAAACAAATTTACACAACATAAAATAATTCTTTTGATTGGAGTGGAGGGGATTGCTGTTTTCCAAGTATTTGAAGGGTTGTCAAGTACAAAAGGAATCATATAATTCTATTTTTTTTTTGTTTAGCCTTGAGAAGCAAAAACAAGGATCAATGATTGATAGTTAGAGAGAGGAAGCTTTCATGTCAAGTGTGACAAAGAAGATAGAATGGTAGATTTGGAGTTAAGGGTCTTGGATTTGAATCCTGGCTGTTACTACTGTGACACTGGACAAGAATTCCATCCCCACACCCAATCAACCCACCCATTCAGCCTGAGGCTTAGTTTTCTCAGCTACAAACTAAAGGGATTAGACTGGATGACCTCTAAGGTCTCTTCTAACAGGGAAACAACAATCCTTTGAAAGAATTACTTTCAAATTAAAGCTATCCTGAAGTTACTAGGGCAAATTTGACAAGTAATGATTTTCTCATTCCTTAGACCTTCAAGGGTAAGATTGATGGTCAGGCATGAATTAGACCAGGTGACTTCTTAAGTCCCTTTCAACTCTGAAATTCTAAATATCACTCATTCCAATTAAGGAAAAATAATCCAAGCTAACTGGATGATTGGCTGCCCACTGTAAATTACATTCCAGCTCAAGAAGTGACAGTCTAAAAGTAAGTTAAAAAGACTTAAACAAAACTTAATAATGGATTATTAAGGGGGCAGTGAACAAGTTTGGAGCATTTTTCTCAACTTTCAAAGTTAATGTCATATAGGACAATAACTTCTTCCTTCAAAATGTACCTTACTACATATCAAAAAGAGTATCCCCATTCATAGAGACATCGGACTTACTGAAAACATTATTTCTTATGTTCTTGTCCGAAGGGCTTACTATGTAAGTTTGACACCAGAAAAGATTATTATGAGTCATGTCCACTTCTTTTCCTCTTGATGGTATAGGAAACAGGTCCATAGGAAGGTAAATCCAAGAATGTTCATCAAGGAGCTTGTCTCAGACTGGGATGTCCACCACCCCAGCTAGATCTTCTTGCTCTCTTGATCTTCCCTGCCAGGTCTTCCTTCTCAGTGATAACTCCGCACTCCTTGGGCTCTTCACTGGGGCAGTCAAAGGCAGCCACACTCTCTCCCTATCTCAGCTTGCCCAGAGTCCACTAGGGCAAACAGTTTCCTACCCTTCATTCTATTTAGAATGTCCATGGCTGACAGCCAAGGCTTTACCCTTAGTCTGCCTACTAAGTCCGCTTTCCTACTCAAAGTCTATTTCCTATTACAGGCCATAGCATTTAGAGATGGACAGGACCTTTGCCTTACCTTCTTCATTTTATATATGAGGAAGAGACTAAGGTTACACACTAGATTTTAGAAATCCAAATCCAGTGATATTCCCAAATAAAGGAAAAAAAGCTGAAAGTTGCCACTTTCTAAGGTAACCTTTGGTTTCATGCTCACATATTCAAGAATTATCTGAAATTAACAGCTGAATGATATTTTAAAAGGAAAAGGAAAAAATTACCCAGCATCTAGATAATGAGCAGAGACTTTCCTGGAAGTAACATAACAAAAAGAACAGATTCTTCTGAATTACCACTAGAGGTGAAAAGAAGGAAGGGAGAAGTGCTTTCTTGGTAGGAGAGCCTAAAGTCTAAATATAAAGACAATGAGGTAGCACACTGGATAAAGTACTGCTCAAAAATCTGAGTTCAAATCATGTCCCAAAGGTTT
This sequence comes from Gracilinanus agilis, assembly GCF_016433145.1. Classification (NCBI taxonomy): domain Eukaryota; kingdom Metazoa; phylum Chordata; class Mammalia; order Didelphimorphia; family Didelphidae; genus Gracilinanus; species Gracilinanus agilis. The sequence goes on along the minus strand of NC_058130.1, from coordinate 633,782,763 downwards.
ACTAGTTGTATGATCCTAGGAGAGTCAGCTTACCTCCCTTAGTTTCAGTTTCCTTGTCTGTAAAATGATGAGGTTGAACTCAGTGACCTCTAAGATCCTTTTCAGCTCTAACTCTATGATTCTATAATTCTAGGGATGCACAGAGCCTGGGTTGGATGTATCTTTATACTCTGGGACAATTTGACCTTTCCTCAGTGATCCAATGGTCATAATCACCCCCAGGTATACTGGGAAATGGAAGCATATCCAGTCCATATTCCACACATGCTTTCCAGTCTGAGCAACATAGAGAGACTACAGTTACAGAAGGCTATTCAAATCGTAAAGTGTTGTCATTATGTTTTTCAATATATTCTATTTTATAGAATCTCAGAGTTGGAAGAGAGTTTGGAGGCCACATTTGATAACAAGAGCCAAGATCCCACAAGTTCTTTCCCATGTAAACATCAGACTGTAGAACCTCTGTAAGAGAGAACACAGGTTGGGACTTTCCCCCCTTTCTAAACTGAGACTATTAGCTATGTTCTGTCAGACAAAAATTATAGTCTCTGAAATACCAGATAGTTCATAAGAGGTTATAAAAATGACTTTATAATCCCCTCTCCATCATGTAAGCAGACATGTTTCAGCTTTCCAGCATTTCCCCATGTGGCCCAGTGCAGGACTTAACATTGCAGAGAAACTCCCCATATGTGGCCCTGGGCAGAACTGCTTTATTCAGCTGCAGAGAAGCCCAGATGCTTTATCGACTTTGTACTTGGGTGGGTGACTTGGGTTAATAGGGATGGAGACATAAAGCCAAAGAAAAAGAAGGAAGACCTTTGCCTTCTTATTCAAAAGGAAATGTGAGAGAGAAAAGTTACAAGGGATAGAGAGAGAGAGAGAGAGAGAGAGAGAGAGAGAGAGAGAGAGAGAGAGAGAGAGAAGCAGCTGCATCCAATAGACACAGTGTTTAATGATTCCTTACCCCACAGGCCAAATCACCTCCCCCAACTTCTCCAATCCCACCCACTCCCATCTCTTACCAAAAAGAAACCTCTCTGGAGACTTGGGGAATACAGATGCTTGTGTCCATGTCAGTGTTTAGAAGGTGATATACATACATGAATGTATATAATACAATATATACCATACATATATGTGTGTGTGTCTGAAGTCATGATAAGTTTCTAGATGTGCCAAACAAAATAGAAATTTGGTTTTCTAAGAAGCTAATATTACTCAACTTTGGTTCTTACCATTGCTTCCTTTCTTCTCAATGTTCAGGGTAAGCCCAAATAGATTACTTATTTTCAGCTAAAAGAATGAATGAATGAATGATTGAAAAAGAGAAAAGAGACAGCTCTCACAAAAATAATTTCCTGGTCTATGGCCCCAGACTCAGAAACAACCTTGAATCACAAACTGAGGGCTAGAAGAGACCTTAGATTTCAGACAATTCAGTTCCCTCATTTTACAGATGAGGAATATGAGATCCAGAAAGCTTAGGTGTCTTACTAAGAATTACACAATTAGTAAGCACGTGAGATACGATTTGAACCCTGATCTTCCAGACTCCAAGTCTAGTCATTTATCCACTTTATCCTACTGCCTTCCACAATGCCATGCAACAGAACTGTTGCATGTTCATGTGTACTGGAGGGTATTAAAATAAAATTAACAGTCCTTGTGTCCTAAAAGAGGGATTCATAACTCTCCATGTGTGCATGTGTGTGTGTGTGTGTGAGTGAGAGAGAGAGAGAGACAAACAGACAGACAGACAGACAGAGACAGAGAGTCAGAGAGACAGAGGGAGAGAGAGATTTGGCAGTCACAATGGTGAAGCCTATATAACCCCTTTCTCAGAACCATGTTTTTAAATGCCTGAAATATGACAAGTTTATAAAGGAAACCAATTGTACTGGGATACATTTATAAAAACATTTCTTGTTCAGTCATTTTTCAGTTATATCTAGCTCTTCATAACCCCATTTGGGGTTTTCTTGGCAAAGATTCTGGAGTGGTTTGCCATTTCCTTCTCCAGATCACTTTATGAATGAGGAAACTGAGGACAACAGGGTTAAGTGACTTGCCCCAAGTTACACAGCTAGTGTCTGAGGCCACATTCCAGAACTCAAGGTGAGTTTCTGACTCTACATCCAGAAGAACTCTTATCCACTAGACCTTAAGTTAAAAAACCCTGGGAAGTCTGACTTAAAATATAGGAATGATACACTCCTGGCCTGAAATGGAATGTATTTACCATAGTTGGTTGAAATGATTTTGACAGCATTCTACAAATTCACCAAGAGGACTTAAAAATATAAAAGATGCAGGATTTGTGAGTCCATAAAATATCTTACCAGAGAGAGTAGCTACAATAAAGGAAGAAGCATAACTCTTATCATTCTGAAGTTCAGAGAATAGAATAAAGGAACTTGTAGGAAAACCTTTCATCTATGTCTATATTAATTAATCAATTTATTAGCAAAGCTAGATAGCACACCAAAGGATGTAATGCAGGGTTTCTTGCATTCCAACATTACCCTAGGCAATCCTGTCAGTTATCAGAATGGAATCTTGCCAATGGCATGCACTATGGGACAGGTGCTAACCAGCAGTTGGGCTGTGACTATATAAGGCCCTGAAAACCCAACCTTGGGGTTCTGTTTTTCCTTGACCTTACCCAGACAACTTGCTATCCCTGACCTTTCTCCCTGGGGCCACTGATTGGGAAGGGTGGAAGGGAGGTGGATCATGGGTAGGATCTTAGATAGTGTAGCCTAGTGGTTAGGGCCATCTCTAGAGCAACTCAACAACATCATTGGTGTACCTAGCTGATCAAATAACACCAAGCCAGAGTCTAGATATCTCTGCCTGGGGGCTGGTTGCCCTCAGCCTGTCAAGACCCCTTAGGTCCTTTGCCAGCACCTGCCAATTGCCCCTAGCAACAGCTTAGCAAACCTAAGCCCTCTTACCTTAGTTTTCCCTTTCCAGTTCAAATAAATCCCTTAGCCTTAATCTGTGAATTCCTGTGATTATTCTAACACCTTCAAGGCTAAGGAGACAAAGGGAGGACAGAATTTTAAGAAGTTAGGGGTTACTGTGGAAGTGAAAGCTAAGCCTCCATTATTGACAGGAAGTTGAACCACAGTTTCCTGCTGGGCTCTGCTCTCACCTAATAGGGAGTCAGTTATCTCAGCAGGGAGGGGCCACCAACCCAAAATCTTAAAGGAGCCTGCAGCTAGCAGTGGAGGTTCAGTGGGCAAATCAGCTGAGGCTGCTCCCCTCTGATAATATCAACTCCAATCTCCAGCTAATTTAATTACTGGCTCCTAGGCCCCTGGTGACCCCCTCATTACCATCTCCTCTTATCCCCTTATTACAAGGAACAAGAGATACTGACATAAGTAGGCAAATCTGACTTGATGGGTGAAATTAGCATTTCCAGGCTACAATTTCTTCCTGTCATTTCTCAGAAAATTAATGTTTTTCTGTATTTCAAATCCTGAGAAAAATCAATGAAGAAATCAGTAAAAAGTAGTATAATTCTCTTGCAAGCATGAAAGTTTAACAATCAATAAGGAAATGTCATTGTCAAAGGAATCCACTGATGTCAAGTCAAAAAGCAAGTATGGAAAATAATAAAATGTAGTCAAAGGTTAAAAAAGACATTTCTAGAAACAAGGAGAGGAGCACATAAGAGTGAAGTAATGATGATCAAATCAGTCTTTGTTGCATGAAACTGGTGTCATGACATAAGTGTGTGCTCATGACTCATCTATTGCTAACAGTTGTCATTCTTGCAAATAATATAAATATTAATAAGTTCATACATACAGTATACTTCATACAGATCTTGGAATGATGCTCCAGGAAATAAGTTTGGGGTATAAAATAAGTCTTCTTATTTGTCATTTTAAGACTTTTTAAAAATTTCAGCCATTTTAACAAATTATCAATTTGTTAATTCCTTGATAGGAAATCTGATCTGAATGCTACATTATCTCAGTATTTCCTAATGATGTTCACTGGTGTTCTCCAGGTATTTTAATATTCACTACAGTTACTTGTAAATACTTTTTAAATTAACATTTCACACTTAATAAATTAATTATTTTAGATATCCATAATTATGATTAAGAAGTATGAAGAATGTTGAAAGTATTTTAAGAAAGATAAGAGAAAATCAGTTTCTTATCAGATGTTTTAAATCATTGTCCCAATATACTTGTTCATAATAATAGCAAAATATGCATTTATTATCTCTTTTCACAGAAAATCTCTGAAACTTAGTATAACCCCATCAAAGTGATTAATTGTTCTTAATATGATCATTATTATTTAAAATATGTAAATAAAATGTTGTTAAAAACTACAGAATAACATCATTTTAGGAATACCAATAAAGTCCAGGAAATTCCAATTTCTCATTCCCGAATACCAAAGATTAGAATCTGTCAAGAATGTAGAAACATTAGATGAGAACTGTGACTAGAAAATTAATCTGGTTAAGTATACCTAAAATAAACAGGCTAGATAAAGCAAGTGATATAGGATGATAGTATTAAACATTATGAAGTTAAACTCCTGTCAGAAAAATCCAGACTATCCAGAGAACAGAAATAAAATGAAGAAAATATGGATTAGGCTCATTGGGGAGGAAAATAAAAGAATTTTTATCATTGGATTATACTACAGATACCTAGATAAGAAGGATAAAGGAGATAAGGAGTTAAAACTGATCAGGAGTCTGTCACAGCATTTAGACTTGGTAGTGATGAGGACTTCAGTTATACAGAAACCTGCTATAGTGTTCTCTCTGTTAAAAACAGCATAGCTAATAACATTTTGAAAACATAATGATAATATCCTCCTTCGGGTTGTCATTTTTAACCATTTATTAAGTACCTAGTAAGGGCCAAGCACTGTGCTAAGCACAGGGAAACAAATAAGAAACAGAAAAATAGTTCTTGCCCTCAAGGAGTTTATAATGTAATGGGGGAAGACAATTCACAACAACAAAAAAAAAAAATGGGAATGTAGGAAGATACCCAGAACAAGGGCATGGTGGAGTCTAGTCTAAGGAACGAAGCTGGTAGGAAATGAAGAGTTGGCTGGTCTGTGAAACTTCTTCATTTTTTGTTTTTTATTTTACTTGAACCTTCTTTAATTAGAGGTTTTGAGAAAAGTTCTTTGCTGTACCCTCCAACTCTTCAATCAGAAGACCAAAGGTTATTGAAGACACTGAAAAAGAGTGAGTTCCAAAAATGATGTAGTCTTACAGGTTGATGATTTGAATGGAGAAGGGATTTCCTGGGAGCACGATGATGATTAAGTCCAAATCTAAGAAGTGTGACTGGTGGGAAACTGAGAAAGTATCACTAGGAGAAAATTCTGTTCTATGTTTAATTCTCATTGAAAGGAGGCATTGGATGCCACAGTGGAAAAATGTGGTATTGTGGGTGAAAGTAACCACTTCTTCTTAGAGTCTATGAAAAGAAAGAGAAGTTGGGCATAGTCTAGCCTACACCTAGTCTAGCAATTTGAGGAAATTAGTTTTCAAAGAGTTCAGAGGAAAGCTCAAGTAAGATACCATGAACAAGAGAAATCATCCCAGTACAGATGGAAAACTCTTAGGATTGAAATTCTGAATACACAAAGGGAAATTATTCCAATGAGGAAGAAAAATCACATTGTGGATAAAGAAAACTGTTGTTGATGCATAAAGAAATCACTAACAATGTTACATTATATACATATATATGTATGTATGATATATATATATATATATATATATAAACAGATGATAAGAGTGAGGGCACATAAGGGATGAATAAAAGAGCATGGTACATGTCAACTGTGTCCAATCTCAAAACAAACTGAGGAAAGATGGGAATAACAAAAAAGTATTGTAACTATTGTTGTTATTGGTGGTTGGTGGTGTTGTAAACTATATAGGGGGAAAGAGGATCAAAGAAAGGTTAGTGTGGAGAGATGGGATGATTATACCTGCCAAGAAATAAAAGGCAGAGTTTGTCAATTCATAACATTTGTATTCTCAGTCAAGGAGGATGCCCTTGGCGTTGGAAAAGACAGAACAAAAATGACCAATAGGGAATTAGTACCCTAGAGGAATAAAGAGAAAATAAAAGAGTATCTAGCATCCCTTGATGAACTTAAAGTTACCTGGCTGATACAAAAATAAAAGAACTAACAGATCTGATAGCTGAGCAAAGAACAAGGAGTTTTGAAAAACAGTGGGAAGTAGATAAGAAATCACAGGCAGGTCAAGGACAAATATTCCTGATTTTCAGAAACAAGAAGAAATAGAAACAATAGATGGGTGAAGTTGACTTCAAATCCTCGTAAAATTCTTGAATGAATGTTTAAAACAATAATGAACATATAAAAAATTACCAAGAGCTTACTTAGCATAAGCTCATGAAGACTAACCTTTCTGATGGGAGCCAGGAATCTGGTAGATTAAGATACTATTGTTGATATAATTTAACTAGATTTTGGTGAAGTATTTGATAAAGTATCTTACATTATTCTTAGGGAAGAGATAGAGAAATGTGGACTAGATGATAATACTATTAGATGTATATGAAAATTGTTGAATGGCTGAACCTACCTGTGTGTTCTTCAACTATCTATGGCTCAGTTTTATCATTTGTAAAATATGAGGGTGAGACTATATGATCCCTGAGGCACTTTCAAACTCTAGACTGAGGCAACTTCTGAAATATTAGACTAACTTCCATAAGCAGGAAAAAAATTACTTTCTTGTAGAATGAAAGGAAGAGGAGATCTTAGAGTAGAACAGAGAAAGCTATATTTGAAATGAAATGCTGGAAATATACTTCCTTTTGATGACATGGAATTAGTTGATCACAAATTTTATTACATATACATATAAAAACATGTACTATGAATATAATTGGGCCATATACACATATATGAAAAGGAAGATGGTATAAAAGCAAAAGGTAGCAATGAAGCTAAAATTTTAAAGACACATTTTTATATATAATCCTAAAAATTGATGACTAAACCTGGGTGGAGTTTAAGAAAGGGCCAATATCTTGAATCTTTGGAAAAGCTGAAACCTTTAAGTTAAGGCCCCATGACCCTGGCACACTACTGCCACCTGGTGACATCACACCTTAATACTCAAGGGACATTACAAAGTGATGAGGTGGGGGGGGGGGTCCCTTGCAGAGTAGAAACAAAGACAAAAATAAATTATAAAGTAATAACACTGTGACTAATGACATCACATCTTATTCTTGTTTACAGTTTTAGTCATGTCCATAAACTGAAAACAAGGTAGTTTCTGAAGTGTTTGGACTTCATGTCATGAGAATATTGGGCTGTCTCTTAGAAAATATTTCATTCCTTGAACCAATTCAAATAATGCTCAACAATCTGGCAGCACCAGATTCTAAATCTATTATCAAGTTGCATATATCATAACTATCTAACACTGGCTAAAAAAGTAGAAAAATAGATCAGAGGAACAGAATAGACATATAGCAAACAACAGCAAAAGATTATATTTATCTTGTATTTGACAAAATCATCCATTCAGGTATTTTGGATAAGAAATCACTGTTTGGCAAAAATTGCTGGGATAACTGGAGACTAGTTTGGCAGAAACTATGTATAGACCAATATCTTACACCATTCACTAAGCTAAGATCAAAATGGATACAATGATCTAGATCAGTGATGGGCAAACTTCAGCCAGCAGGCCAGATGCAGCCCCCTGAAATGTTCTATCTGGCTGCGAGACATTATTCCTAATCTGATGAATACAATACAATGAAACTTTGAAAGAGTTGCCTTAGAAACAGACTGACAGATAAATATTTCCTTTCCTTTGGCCCCCTCTTTAAAAAGTTTGCCTATCACTGATCTAGATATAAAAAGAGATACCATAAGTATATTACAAGAACAGGGACATATCACCTAGCAGATTTATGGATAGGAAAGGAATTTATGAGTCAACAAGAGATAGAGAGCATTGCTAAATATAAAATGGGCAATTTTGAATACCTTAAATTGAAAAGTTTTTGTACAAATAAAATAAATAAATGCTGCCAAGATTAGAAAGCAGAAAATGAGGTAAAAGAAATTATAGACAGCCTCAGACAGAGGTCTCATATCCAAAATACGTGGAAAATTTTATCAAATTATGAGAATAAGAGCCACCTCCAATTGATAAATGGGCAAAAGATAAGAACAGACAATTTTCAGATAAAGAAACCAGTGCTATATTATAGGTATATGAAAATGCTCTAAATCACTACTGATTAGAGAAATGCAAATCAAAACAACTCTAAGATATCATCTAAGATATATCTGATCAGACTGGCTAAAATGACAAAAGGGCAAAGTGACAAATGTTGGAGTGGATGAGGAAAAATGAGGACACTAATGTAAGATTGGTGGAGCTGTGAACTGATCCAACTATTTTGGAGAGCAATTTGGAATTATACCCAAAGAGTTATAAAACTGTGTATACCCTTAGACCCAGTCATATTGATGTTTCCCAAAGAGATCAAGGAAAGAGGAGAACCCATATGTTTCAAAACATTTATAACAACTCTCTTTGTGGTGACAGAGGGGATGCCCACCAATTGGAAATAGCTGAACAAATTGGAATACATAATTATGATGGAATATTATTGAGCCATAAGAATTGATGAACAGACTGATTTTTTTAAAACTTGGAAAGAACTACATTGGCTAGTGAACAATGAAATGAGCAGAACCAGGAGAACATTATACACAGCCACAGAAATTAATGCTGGAAGAATAAGCTGTGAATGTTATACCTCCTGAAAATGAACAGAAAGGTGAAATATATATACTATCTTCTTTTACTTTGCATAGACATGCTTGTTTCATTTGGTTTTATAAAATTTGGAATTTAAAAAACTTTTAAAACAGTTGGACAATTTGAAAATATCTACCAAATGAAAGATAATGACTATGACCAAGGAAACTTTTACCCTCTAAGTAGTACATGACAGCTGAAAAAAGAATCTTAGGCAATTGTTAATTTCATACTTCTTCTATTGAAACTTTCCCAAGATCAAGTAAGGACAAATTTTGGGTTGACTCTTCTTCCCATTTTTTGTATCATGTTTTAAATTGCCCAAATAGTTATCATAAATCTCTTTCCAACAATGCATTCTTTGCTGTCCAAGTACTGGAGAAGTTAAATCAAGAAATTAATTACCAGAAGTTTGGCCGCTAGTTGATGAATTCTTTGGCCATTACCACGGATGAAACCAAGACAAGTACAAAAGTCTTATAGTCTAATTTAATTCCCTCTTCTTCCACTTCTGAAGTTATGGTAACAGAATGGTAGGAGATAGATGTTAATAACAATTTTTGGACTGTCTATAAATATGGTTTTGTTTGTAAATGGCTTACCCCATGAAGATTTGGGTTCTCTACAACCCTGGAGATTTTCAAGACAACCTCTTGTTGTATTTGTGTATTATAGTGGTTTCTTTCATGTATAAGTTGGACTAGATAGTTGTTGAGATCTCTTCAAACTCAAATTCTGTAATCCTGTGCAGTTGGTAATATAAACACCAAATACTAGGACAGTGCCTAGTTGCTAATAGGTGCTTAACAATTGTTTATTGATTGAATTGCCTAACAAACAGAAAAGTGATATACTATTGAAGGAACTACACCATATTAACACTGACACCCTGGTTATGCATAAAGCCAGAAGACATAAGGAATTAGTTACACTGTTAAATGAAAGGATGGCTTACCAATTCTCCTTATAGAAGCAAAAGAAGGCATTTATGAAATTGGTTTTATCACAAGAATATCAGCTCTTTCATGTGGGCTAAATGATCATGTAATTGAGTAGATAAAGAATTGATTTAATGGCTTGAGGCAAAGAGTATTCATTTTTTTTACTACATTTTAGAAAGTTTTGATGTCAGCATGGAAGGAAGTATCCAATGGTAAGCCTTAATTATCTTTTTTGGTCCTATGCAATCAGCCTTAATTTTTTCCCAAGGACTTGAATAAAGTCATAAATTGCTTGTTTATCAAATTTACACATGATAAAGTCATGCCAGGTGACAGAATCAACATTCAGAAAGATCTTAATAGAATCTGGGCTTAAACTGATTAAGACAGTGGATAGAATGCCAAGCCAGGAGTCGGGAAAACTCATCTTTCTGAGTACAAATCCAGTCTCAGACACTTATTGGCTGTGGGACCCTAGGGGAATCATTTAACCCTGTTTGCCTCAGTTTTCTCTTCTGTAAAATGAGCTGGAGAAGGAAATGGAAAACTACTCTAGTATCTTCATCAAGAAAATCCCAAATGGGGTCACAAAGAGTCAGATATGACTGAAACAACAGAAAAAAAGGTGTAAAGTCACAAGTTAAAAAAATAAGATTTGAGTGTATAAGATATAGGAAAATATGGTAAGAAAATGGTTCACTGAAAAAAGAATTCAGGGTTTTAGTGGACTGCTTACTCAATGTAAGTCAACAATATGATGTAGCAGCCCAAAAAAACCTAGTTAATTCTCTAGGCCAAATTAAAATATAGATAATATCCAGAAATAAGGAAATGGTAGTTCAGCTGAACTCTGACCTGATCAGGATATAGCAATGAAATACATTTATTAAGTATCTACAATGAGCCAGGCACTATACTATATGCTTCCTTTCCCATCTCTTCTTTCCCCACTATCCAACATCCAACTCATCTTTATGTTTTGTCTTCCCCTATTAGAATATAAGCTTCTTAAAAATAAGGACTATTTTGGAGTCTTATTTTTGTATCCCATGAATTTAGCATTTATGTCTATATCTCTGTATCTATATTTTTCTTACTCTCACTCTCACTTTCTCTCCCCAGGATTGTGTTTATGAGCTCTGAAATTCCTTTATCTGATTATAGTTTTTTATTATTATATTTTCCCCTTGCCTTATGGATTCCAATTCCTGTTATCTTTATCCTTACTATGACTTCTAATTCCTTGGCCCTTCAGTTTTTTCACAGGCTATCACTCCTGTAACGACTATATTCTCTTTTCTTTCCTATCTTAAAGCATTTCTACAACACTATCAATAATCATATGAAAAAATGTTCTAAGTCTCTCCTGATTAGAGAAATGCAAATCAAAACAACTCTGAAGGACCATCTTACACCTAGCAGATTGGCCAATATGACATCAAAGAAAAATAATAAATGTTGGAGGGGATGTGGCAAAATTGGGACACTAATGCATTGCTGGTGGAGTTGTTAATTGATCCAACCATTCTGGAAGGCAATTTGGAATGATGCCCAAAGGACTTTAAAAGAATGCATGCCCTTTGACCTACCTATACCACTACTGAGTTTGTATCCTAAAGAGATAAAAAAAAAAAGGGAAAGGTTCTGTTCCTACAAAAATATTTGTAGCTGTACTTTTTGTGGTGGCAAAAAATTGGAAAACAAGGGGGTGTCCCTCAGTTGGGGAATGGCTGAACAAATTGTGGTATCTTATGGTGATGGAATACTATTGTGCTATAAGGAATGATGAACTGCTTGACTTCTATAAGAACTGGAAAAACCTATATGAACTGCTGCAAAGTGAAATAAGCAGAACCAGAACATACCCAGGAACTGAAACATTGTGAAACAATCAAATGTAATTGACTTTGCTACTAAAAGCAATGCAATGATCCAAGACACCTCTGAGAAAGAATGTGGTCCATATCTAAAGAAAGAATTGTGGGAGTAGAAATCCAGAAGAAAATATATAATTTATCACTTGTTTATACAGGCAAATGATTTGAGGTTTTGGTTTTAAAAGATTACTCAATTACAAAAATGAATAATATGGAAATAGGACTTGAGTGATAATATATGTATAAGTCAGTGAAATTGCTTGCCAACCTTGGGAGAGGGGAGGGAAGAGGGGAGGGAGACAACAAGAATCATATAGCCATGGGGGAAATTTTTTAAAATAAAAGATTAAAAAAAAAAACCAAGAATAAATATCATAGTGTAGCTAGGTAGCTCTGCTCAGGGGATTGAGAGCCAGGCCTGTAAACAGGAGAGTCTGGGTTTAAATCTGGCCTCAGGCACTTCCTAGCTGTGTGATCCTGGACAAGCCACTTAATTCTCATTGGCTAACCCTAGAAAGAAAGAGAATTTAGTTGTGTATATCTCGTTCTAGATAAATCCAAGAAGTTTTATATTGATCACTACTTTTCTCTGCAAGTACTCTTAAACTATCAAATTATAATTAATATACTCTAAAATTGTATCAAGAATTGAAGTCAAGTTCCCTTGGTTATAATTTAAAGAATCTACTTTCTTCCCCTGAAAGAGGGAACATTTGCCCTTTTTCAATCCTATGCCATCTTTCCCTTTGTTCAGTTTTTTAATGATCACCAACAGGCAGCTTAGCAATCACATTCACAAATTCTTCAAGTATCTTGGATATAGTTCTTTTGGAGCTGATAATGAGTTCATTTAGGATAATTAGATGGTCTCTTACTATATCCTCTTTTATTTGCTATTTCAGTTCCTTTTTAACCCTTTTTGTTCTTTCTTTCTCAATCTGAAAAAATATCCTGATCATACTTTGTTAGTTGGACCAAAGAAAGCATTTAACATTCCCCAGTCAAATATGAATGAGAAAGTTAGTCAGATGGTTCCCTTGAGCTTATTTCTCTTCTTTATGGAGTGTCCTCTGAATTTTAAAGGTCAACTGCCATTTGCTAGGTCAGTGACACTCTAGATAGACTGTAGATATACTAGACTGTAGATAACTTATTTCCCTATTGACCAATACTATCGTCTTTAGTCTGAATGTAAAGTGATTCATGACCTCTGAAAAATCTCAAAGTACCTTATAAATAGCTTGTTCTAGTCTGAATATAGAAGCAGAGCCACAGAAAGAAAGAGATACATTTGCACAAGGATAACACTTCAGTGATATAATTTCAAAGAGAAGCTTTGGCTCCCAAGTTCTCTACCCCATTCACACATAGAATTAATCTTGATAATTATATGGCAAAAGGAAAAAGGAAAAGGTGACAAGATCATAAATATAAAACTGAATAAGATGAATTATGATCTCCAGAATTTGTCTCCTTTTACTCCTCCTTCATTTTTATAAAGATATTTTATTTTTCCAATCTCATTTAATAATAATTTTCCACATAAATTTTCTGAACTCATGTGATCCAAACTGTCTTCCACACTCCCTCCCTTCTCTCCCCCTTCTTGGAGATGGTAAGCAATTTGATCTGGGTCATATACATAAGCAAACCATATTTCTTTATTGTTTATTTTGTATCTCTTTCTTTATTTTAATTAACAATACCTTTCTTTTCTCCCTCTTTGTGAAAAGGAAAATTAAGAATGTGTTTTTATTTGTCTCCACTAATGTTCCTCCTCCACTCTAGAAGTCCTTATGTTGGTAAGTGTAGATAGGATTAGCCTCTTAAAATCTAAATTTGATTTAAAGGTCTACTGAAGAATCCCTCTCCCCCACAACAGATAGATTATAGATTTACTCATATATATGTATATGTATATTTGTGTGTATTTGTAAGTGTGCATATATGTGTATATATGCATATATTATCCATTAGCTTACCACAGAGTCTAAAATTTCACCATTAGTTATTACTTTCTTTGCTTTAACCAACATTCCCTGGTTATAATGCCCATACAACTGGGAGAAGCAGTAAACATGGATATCATCATCCTTTGATGCCTTAGTTTGAATTAATTTTTTTTTAAATAGCAAACTAGTCACATAGAAAGCTCCAAATGAAATAAAACACTCTCTTGGGACAATTTTGATGAATAGACTAGAGATTTTTTTATTGAATTAATGAAAAAGAGAAAGTGTAACTGGAAACAGGGAAAATAATTGAAGAGGTATGTTGAAGTGACTATAAGCTGCTCACAGTAGCAAAAGGAGAGGAGAAAAGAAGTGAAAAGTTTCCACAAACTGCTTAACAATAGATGTAGTTACAGAATCACTGTATATGGAGTCAAAAGACCTGAATTCAAATGCTACCTCTATCATCTAATACTTTTATGAGTCACAACCTCTGAACCTCAGTTTCCTCCTCTGTAAAATTAGGCTTCTATCTATTTTATCTCTAATCTTCTAAGATCAAGGCAACTGAGCCCTCCTGTTGGCAGAAAATCATTGGGTTTGAAAGTTTAAGAGATAATAGTAGAAAGGAATGCTTATAACAGCTAATTTTTCTGATACTCTGAAAATTCTCTACCCCAGCTTGAGAAAGATTATTTGGATCTTTGAGGAAAGTAGTCTTGAAAAATAAATTTATAATAAATAAATAAATAAACTAATTGATCAATTAACCAATTAATTAATTGATGACAAAAGAAAAAAGAAAAAAATTTAAGAAAATGTTCTTGGAAACCATACCTCTTTCCCAATACACACACACACACACACACACACACACACACACACATATATATTTTTAAAAACCTTACCTTTTGTCTTAGAATCAATACTAAGTATTGTTTCCAAAGCAGAAGAGCAATAATAGCTAGGCAATGGGGATTAAGTTACTTGCCCAGGGTCACATAGCTAGGCAGTGTCTGAGGCCAAATTTGAGCTCAGGACCCCCTTCTCCAGGCCTGGCTCTCAATCCACTAAGCCACTTAGCTGCCCTCCATCTTTTCATATAATATAAATTAGACTGTATAGCTCGTTTTTAAAAAATGAGTAGAATTTCAGACATCCTCTTTTTTTAGGTAATTGAAAGAAGTTGGGGAAGAGGAAAGTGGATAAAAATTTTTACAAGGTTGACATAGGAGTTCTGTTGTGTTCTTGTATAAAAAAAAATAATAATCCTTGTAAAATATTCTCAACAAAAGCCATCCCATGGGGTCTATATGATTTGGGCATTTATTGCTCTTTTCAAGAATGACAATGAATTGTCATTGGCCACTACCCACTGGGGATGCAGGTCTATAAAGACTGAGGCCAATCTTAACCAATGTTGGTCATTTCTCTTCAACAGTCATATTATATTCATTTCTGTGAGGAACTCAAGGATATGATGTAATCTAAGGATGTAGCATTTTCCCTTCAGTATCATAGAAATAGGCATTTTTTTCGAGAAATCACACAATCTCAGAACTTGAGGTTTACAATGAAAGTCATCCACCATTTTGTCCAACCCATACCCAAATAGGAATCTCTATCAGAGCTGACAAATGTTCCTCCAACTTAAAGGTGTCAAATGAGAAAGAGTATATTACCTGCTGAGGTAGCCATTTCCACTTTGGGGCTGCTCTGTCATCACCAAATTTGTCCTTGAAAGAAGCCTACATTTGCCTCTCCTTGCCCTGCAACTATGACTCAGTCCTCTGAGGCTAAACAGAACACATCAAATCTCTCTTGTCTATAGTGACCCTTCACTTATTTGAACCAGTTATGATGTCCCCCTAGCCCAGTCTTTTCTTCTCCAGGTTAAACATTCCCAGTTCCTCCAAACGCATCTTCTATGGCATGGACGAAAGACCTTTCACCGTCCTGGATGCCCTCTACTGGACATTCTTTAGATTCTTAACTGGGATGCGAGATCTAGAGACAAAGGCAGAGTTAAAAAAACATTTACTTCCAGGTCAGACTATTTGAATTTCACTGCTCATCCTATTTTTCCTTCGACTTCTTTCCTTCTACTCCTAGTTTCCAAAGAAAATAGACATTCGAAGTGATGAGCCTGAAATACTGAAAGAATTCTGAACATCACAATAAAGCTTTGGTTCCTTTCTATATGTCCATCTCCTACAAAAGTCCTCCTCTGATGCTTTATCAAAATGTGCCATTTTTTTTAACTTCTCTCAGTGCAGTCTAAATTCTAGCAAGCACTCTCCAAAGGCAGTAAGGCTTTCAATTACAGTTCTCATAACAGACTGATCTACTTTCTAGGACTTAGCTAATAAAGTGGAGGAAATGTGACATCGCATGTAGGACTTTTGAGTCAGGCAAACTTGGGTCCTAATTCAGATTAAAGTACTTATGAAAGGGGGAAGCTGGGTAGCTCAGTGGATTGAGAGCCAAGCCTAGAGATGGGAGGTCCTAGGTTCAAATCTGGCCTCAGACACTTCCCGCCTATGTGACCCTGGGCAAGTCACTTGACCCCCATTGCCTACCCTTACCACTCTTCTGCCTTGGAACCAATACACAGTATTGACTCCAAGATGGAAGGTAAGGGTTTTAAAAAATTTAAAATAATAAAAATAAAGTACTTATGAAACTCTGAACAAGTCACTTAAACTCTCTGAGTTTCCTTATCTGTAAAGCAGCAGGTAATATTAGCATTTATACTAACTCCTAGTTTGAGTTTAAGATGAAGGTATTGTATGTAAAGCTCTTTATAAACTTTAAAGCACTCTAGAACTTTATACACACACATATATTGAGGAAGGGGATGTTATTACTATTACCAAGAAGTTTATTATGAGCAAGTTGGCCAGCAAGTGATGACTTTTTTGGCAATAGTAACTCAAGAAACAAACAAAAAAAAAATCCAAAATAGACTTCAAACTTGAATGACCTCCTTCTGTGTCCATAGTGATGGTGGCAGAATGTGCTCAGCAAGACAGTTTTTAGACTTCCTGATTCAATATAAGAGTTGCTAACAACAAATGAATTGAAAGACAACTAAGTCAGTATGGGGGCTTAAATTGGTGGCAGAGAACAGAGGCTCCCCAACCAGCTCAGGCTACTGGAGAATATGACAAAGTATAAGAAACTCAGTACTCAGAAAGTAGGGTCAGAGACCCCATATTACCTTTTTAAATTTTATTTACTTGTTTGTTTGTTACATTGAAATTCCCAGGTATCTCCCTCCCACCACCACCACCACCCCCGCCCCGACCTCTGCACTAGAGAAGGCATCATATGACAAAAAGATATATGTATATATAAAACTTGTTTCTGTTTATCAGTTCTTTCTCTAGAGGTGGATATACACTTCAGTCTTCAAATTATTTCTGTTTGTTGTATGAAATGTTTTCTCAATTCTACTTTTTTCACTCTTCATAATTTCATGTAAACCTATCCGTGTTTTTAAAAAAAAAAACTAAGCTCATTATTTCTTGCAGCTTAGTAGTATTCTGTCACAATCACCAAAATCCAATTCGTTATCCTGTGTATTTTTATTTATGCATTTAAAAGCGTAAAAGTCCGTGGCCTTTAACTCTATCTAAAAGGATACAGGGAACAAAAAAAAGGTTAAGAACCCATAATCTAGTGTAACCATTTTAGAGATGAAGAAACTGAGGCCCAGAGTGGTAAAATAGCAATCACTAAGAGTTAGTGCTATGTTACCAATAATCTATAGATAGAATCCTTAAATCCAAGTCCAATATTCCTTCCACTACACAGTGTCATCTTACTAAACCTCCATTTCTCTAATATCTATGGAATACTTATAAATGAAAAATGAACGTTTCAGATTATTATCATATACTCTATATATGACTTATATGCTCCTATGTATTGTCTCCTACCTTGAAATCTATGGTTTTTGAGATCAGGAATTATTATTTTTGCCTATCTTTGTCTTTCCAGTGGTTAGCACAGTGCTTAGCACATAGTCGGTCATTAAAATATATTTTCTGACTTCATGGAGTCAGGGGCTATGGGATCTGCTTCTGTCACCTTGTTAGATATATGATGCTGGACAAATCACTTAATCCCCCCAGACCTTAGTTTTCTCACATGTAAAATGAAGGGATTGGACTAAATGGAACCTAAGAACTCTTCTCACTCTCCATTTATGATTTTATGAATTAAATAAGTAATATGGACATTCTCTCTATAAATGATACAAAAAAAGTAGAAGTGAAAGTCCTGGACTTGTCCCAGAATATGCACCATCCAAAGGAGAAACAACACTGAAGCAGCCCATCTTGCCACACCTTCTGTCCACTTTGGATGGTCAACTATAGGATATACGTCTATAAGAAGTAGTATAAAAGAAGTTATATTGACCAAGAAAAGGAATGTGATTCTCAGAGTACCCAGAGGATACCCTGTCATTGAAAGATTTTCAGAAATTGGAATTGTGCAACCAAACGCTGCATTACACTTGAACAGCTATAATTGGACAGTTCTATACAAGGTACAAAGAGGTAGTTGGCATTATCTGAGTAGTAAGTAGGAAACTTGACCTTGGAGTTGAACACATTGCTCTGTATGTTTCTTTGGACACAGAAGGGAGCTGAATGGGTTCGAGGACTACTTGAAGATAGAGGAAGTGTTGAATACATTGAGGTCAGGGCTCACATGTCTTACAGATAAGTGCTGACTTCTTGGGCCAATATCAACCTGCTCCACACCACCTCTGGAGTTTTCTTTTGATCCAAGTGCCTTAATACATCAAGAAATGCTTTCATTGCTATGGATTGGTAGACCTCAGGTAGCACCAGTTGCGTCCTGGTACATTATAGAGAAGTGGTGGGAGTCTGATGCATTGCTCTATTTCATGGTTCTAAGTTCTATCAGAATACTTATCTCAAGAGCCACCCCATTAGCTGAGGTCTTTTCTGATCCAGTCCCCATATCCCTCTGCCATCCTTCCTTGTACATATTCTGTATTTACTTAAATTCCTACATGTTGTTTTCCCAGATAGACTGTAATGTAAGTTCCTTATTGTTGTGGTTTAGTGATGTCTGACTCTTTGTGATCCCATGTGAGGTTTTCTTGACAAAGACACTGGTGTGGCTTACCATTTCTTTCTCTAGCTCATTTTACCTTGGAGGAAACTGAGGCAAAGAAGGTTAAGTGACTTTTCCAGGATCACATGACTAATAAATACCTGAAGCCAGATTTGGCCTTAAAAAGATATCTTCCTGACTATAGACCCAGAATTCTATCCACTGTAGCACTTGGCTGTCCACAACCTCCTTAGGAGCATAAATTTTTTTAAAAAATTTTTGTCTTTATATTACACACAGCTACTAAACTAATATTCATAAAATACAGATTTGACTATGTTACTCATCTATCTAGAAATCATCAGTGGCTCCTATTGACTCTGGGATAAAATATTAAATCCTCAATGTGGCATTTAAAATCCTCCACAATCTAACTCTCATATGCTTTTCCTGCCTTATTTTATGGAAACTGTAGCACTTATCCATAAATGATTTCATCTCCTTTAGATAAGTGGTTCCTTCCCTCTCTTTCTCTGGACTGGATTCCTTCCTCTCTTTCACCTCTTAGAAAAATCAATGCATACTTCAGATGGCACCTCCAACAAAAAAGTTTTCTAATTTCTCAGTGGTTAGTGCTTTTTGTTTTTCAAAAACACTTTATATAACTTTATACATACATCCTAGTTACTTATCTTTGTATGTGTTGTAGCCTCTTAGTCAAATATAGAAAGCTAGGAAATATAATGGGTAAAGTTCTTGGCTCAAAATTAGGAAGTTGCTATTCATTTGTTTCAGTCATATTTGACTAGTCATGACCCTATTTGGGGTTTTCTTGGCAAAGATACAAGAGTGGTTTGTCATTTACTTCTCCAGGTCATTTTGTAGATGAGAAACTGAAACAGACTTAAGTGACTTGCCCAAGGTCACATAGCTAGTAAGTGACTGAGACCAGATTTTAACTCATGAATATGAATCTTCTTGATTCTAAGCCCAGTGGTCTACCACTGTACCACCTACCTGCTAGAATTATGAAGTACGAGTACAATAATCAAATACTGTCCTTGACACTTCTTGCCTGTAGGACTATGGGAATTCATTAAATTTCTCTCAGTTTTAGTCTCTTCAACTTCAAAATGACTTTAGTCCTACAACTTGACAACTTCTAAAGATCTTCTACATCTAGTACCAGTTCTATGATTCTTTCTTTTTTGTAACGGTAAGGTCTCTTTCTTACTTGTCATATGAAGAGCTTAAGTATTTGTTTGACTGAATTTGTACACAAACCTCTAGTACATATTAATCCATTCTTTTAAGTTTTAGAAGATGGAAAAGATGTAGAAATGCAATCAAAATATTATTCAGCTGAGAGTTCAATTGAGGGAGACCTAATCCTAAGCTATGAAATTAGAAAACCCTGCAAATTGTATGTGTATGTGTGCATATACAGATCTATCATAACCAGACAGAGCAGTTACATAAGATAAATAGGATAAAGCATCATATGTTAGAAAAGCATGTAATATATAGCTCAAAAATGTCATATGAAAATACACAAAAATAGTACATAATATTACACGTTCAGCTTAATAACAAATGTACTGTGCATGTATATATATATATATGTATATATATATATATATGGGTGGGGGGGTGTATGTGTGTGTGTGTGTAGAGGAGACACACATTTATTAAATGCTTACTGTGTTCCAGGCATTGTGCTAAGCACTTTCCAAATATTACCTAATTTGATTCCTGCAACAACCCTGAAAGGCTTTTCTTATTGCTATTTTATAGTTGAAGATATTGAGGCAGATGGAGGTTAAAAGACTTGGCCAGGGTCACACAGCTAATGAGTGTCTGAGGCTGGATTCTAAATCAGGTCTTCCTGACTGATTAAGATTGATTAGTAGCCTGAGTACTCTAACCATTATACCATCTAGCCACCCCTAAGAAAAGGAGGTAAGCTCATTATTTAGCATTTAAATACATTCAGCTATTGAAACAAAATATATTCAATTTAATCTCTGGCAAACATAAGTTCAATTAACCCAAAGATCCCATAAGATCATATAATCTCAGAATCAATTTTTATATCTTCTTATCAATTTAACACCCAGTGCAGGAATCTTTTATAACATCTTTGACAAATGGGCCCCCATTCTCGGTTTGAACATGTCCAGCCCTAGGGACTCATTTCTTTGCAAAACAAACTGTTCTAGTTGTAGATGGCTTTGGAAGTTGTTGTAAGAAAATCCTCTTTATCTTCTATAGTAGTCTGTCTCTTTCTAACTTCCCTTAGTGCTCCTAATTCTACCCTCTAGGGCCAACTAAAACAAGTTTAATCCCTTTGTCACATAATAGCCCTTCACATATTTGAAGCCAGTTATATTGTCCCACCCTCCTTAATCTTCTTTTCTCCAGACTAAACATCCCTAGCTATTTAAGCACTTCCTTATTTGATGTGGTTACCAAACTTCCCTAGCATCTTGGTCTAGCTCTTCTACATACTGAATTTTCATAGCCCCTCTCCCTGCCTAACACCAAAGGACTCTGGTGACCCTACCATTTGCCAAACCCTAGAGATGATTATGATAGTAATCTTTTGCATAAGCAAAGTAATTATTTAACTAAATGGTACAAGTTGAGAGCCTTGAAAAGATCTATTAGGTCAGGTATTCAGGCATGTGACTATAATCCTTACTAGTAGGAGAGGCAGAGGTTGACAGATCTCTTGAGCTCAGGAGTTATGAGCTACTGTGGGGCTAACATAAATCAAATGTTTTACTAAGACTTACAACAGAGTTGAGGCCCCTAGGCTGCTTAAGGAAGGGTGACTTGGCTAAATGTGCCCTGAACCAGATTCTTATGCTGCTTTCTAGTCATTTCCAAACCATACCACTGAATCCTTGGACCACCCTCCATTTCCCCCATTCTCCCTTTCCAACTTTCTTTAATGTTATAACTTCTTCCATTAGAATGCAAGTTGCCTGAGGGCAGAAACTGACAATCAACCATGTGGACTCCTGGCTCCCAGAGATTCAATATAACACTTTTTGCTTGTTTTTTATATCCTCAACACTTAGCACAGTGCCTGGCATATAATGAATGCTCAATATATGCTATAACATCTGGCTAGGGAGCTATCATCTATCTATGGCTTGTAGAAGGAAGTCACATTTTCAGAAGGAAACAGAAATGAATGAGTAATTTTATTGGTGGTGCTAATCCAGGGAAAGTAAATGACCTTCCCTACTGATATCCATGATCCACACACAGTTCCTCTCACAGAAGGAATAATCATAATGGAAAGTTGAAAGGAAGTAAATATTTGTTAAGTGTCTATTATCATTCAAGGTTAGTGCTATTTTACAGAAAGCTCATTTGAGCTTCACAACCCTGGGCTATGTATATTATTTCACATTTTAAAGTTGAGGAAATTGAGGAAGAAGGGGGCTAAATGACTTGTCCAAGGTACACAGCTAGTAAGTGTCCAAGGCTGAACTTGAATCTAAACCCAGCACTATATCCACTGTATTACCTAACTGCCTCTAAGGGGAGAAGGTAAGCATCCTTGCCACCTTACCCTTCTTTCTCACCCCACCTACCCAAACCAACATGGGCATTTTTTTTTTTCAGAACACTTTCCCTCACAATTTATTTTTTCCCAACCAAAATATTCTAATTATGGCTCTGGCACATAGAAAAAGACATTGAATATTCAATTAAGGCATTTAGATGTGTTTCTCTATTACAAAAATTTGTTTGTAGAATAGACTTAGAGAAAACATATCAACTCTCTTCATATGTTAGAGGTGTATCATATGGTTTGAAAGGATTGACATGAAGAAGAGGGTAAATTGGGGGCAGCTGGGTAGCTCAGTGGATTGAGAGCCAGGCCTAGAGATGGGAGGTCCTAGGTTCAAATCTGACCTCAGACACTTCCCAGCTGTATGACCCTGGGCAAGTCACTTGACCCTCATTGCCTACCTTACTACTCTTCTGCCTTGGAGCCAATACACAGTATTGACTCTAAGAGGGAAGGTAAGGGTTTTAAAAAAAAAAAAAGAAGAAGAGGGTAAATTAGTCTTGTTCTTCTTGGGCCAGAAAATAAAACTAGGGTAATGTGGTAGAAGTTACAGGAAGTCCCATATCAGGTTAATATAAGCAAAATCTTCCTATTAGAAAAGTTCAGAAATGGAATGGCATTATCAGATTGTCCAATATGACAGAAAAAGAAAATAATAACTATTGAAGGAGATGTGGGAAAATTGAGAAATTAAGACACTGTTGATTGAGTTGTGACTTGATCTAAAAATTTTGGAGAGCAATTTGGAACTATTGTTAAAGGACTCTAAAACTGCACACACACCTTTGATAGAGCAATAACATTACTAGGTCTGTATCCCTAAAAGTTTTTTTTTTAAACCTTTAACTTCTGTGTATTGGTTCCTAGGTGGAAGAGTGGTAAGGGTGGGCAATGGGGGTCAAGCGACTTGCCCAGGGTCACACAGCTGGGAAGTGTCTGAGACCAGATTTGAACCTAGGACCTCCCATCTCTAGGTCTGACTCTCAATCCACTGAGCTACCCAACTGCTCCCAAAAGACTTTTTTTTTTTAAAGGAAAAGGATCTATTTGTTCAAAAATATTTATTGCAGCTCTTTTTCTGGTAGCAAAGAATTTGAAATTGAGGGAGTGTCCATCACTTGGGGCAGTGATGGGCAAACTATAGCCTTCCAGCCAGATGCAGCCCCCTGAAATGTTCTATCCAGCTGCGGGACATTATTCCTAATCTGACGAATATAATGTGTAGGGTACAATACAATGAAATTTCAAAAGAGTTGCCTTAGAAACAGACTGACAGATGAGTATTTCCTTTCCTTTGGCCCCCTCTTTAAAAAGTGTGCCCATCACTGACTTGGGGAATGACTAAACAAGCTGTGGTATATGTGTGATAAAATACTACTGTGCTATAAGAAATGATGATCAGAATGATTTTGGAAAAACCTGAAGAGATTTACATGAACTTGTTGGTGCAAAGTGAACAGAACCAGAATATTGCACACAATGACAGCAATATTTTGTTTTTTTACGAACAACTGTGAATGACTTGGTTTTCTCACCTATGTAGAGATCTAAAAGAATCTCAGTTTCATGATGAAAAATACCTTTTTCCCCTTGGGAAAGAACTTGATGGAGTCTGAATGTAGATTGAAACATACTGTGTTTCACTTTCTTCTTTTTTTGTTGTTTGAATTATCTTCCACAAAATGACTAATATAGAAAAGTGTTTTACATGATTGCACATGTAAAATCCGTTTCAGATTGCTCACTGTCTCAGGGAAGGAGAAGGGTGGAAAGAATGAGGAAGGAGAGTGGAAGGAGGAAGAGAATGTGGAACTCAAAAAATTTTTAAATAAATATTAAAATTTGTTTTTATTTATAATTGAAGAAAAATAAAATATTTTAAAAATAGAAGCTATTTTTTTTTAAAAAATGCTTTTAAAAGCCTTACAAGATTTTTTTTTAATGGCATGACTTCCACTGAGTGAAAAATGAGTTCCTTCTAACTACAGGTCTTCAATCAGAGGCTACATGTATTTGTTAAGGATATTATAGATAGAATCTATGCTTTGGTTTGGAATTAGACTAGATGACTTCTGAATTCCCTTTCATCTCTAAGGATGCAATGATTCAACCTGGAGTATTGATGAGAGAAATAACGAGAGGGAAATGTAGTTGAAGGGAAAGTATTCAAACAGTTTTAAGTGAACAAGGAGAGACCACAGGCCAGAAGAACAGAAGGCTTGGGCATTCCATTCACATCTTCCCCTTTAGCCAAGGCTCATCAAGTTAATTCCCAAGAGATTAAAAAAAAAAAACCTATCTCATTCCATTTCGATTTTTCTATATACCTGCAGGATTCTGTCACCGAAAACAAATCCTCACAAAGGCTTTAACAACAAGAGTTGTTCTCTGAATGTCCACAGAGTGGTTGGAAAAAGACTTCACTTAGAAGTAATTGGCTTCCTGCCATGTGGGATAAGGAAGACCAAATTTGGCTTTACTTATTGCCAGCCGGGATCTAGCTCCTAGGTGAAAAAAGGGGGAGCGGTGTATAGAGGAGGTAGAGGGTGGAAATCAGGTTCCAGAGAATACTGAATAAAACTGCCAAGGCATAGAGCCAGGTATATCACTTAGAGCTGTTGATGGCTAGCCTTAGGGCAGTTAGTCTGGATGCAGTGCACACTAGTGGCAACAGTCCTGTGCCAACACCAGCTTCTGACTTGAGGAGATCTGGATCTGGGAACTGCTTCAAGGCTCTTTTCATAAGGGGAGGAGAAAGGCTGGACGAATAGGATTGCTTGACACTCTCAGCTAGGGGATGAGGAAAAGCAAAAGGGCGAATGGAAATGACTCAACATGTCTTTTCATTGTCATCTATTTTTCCCAATTTTTTTGTTATGTTTTGTTATGTTTGTTATTTTTGTTAATGTTTCACATTAAATGAATCTCTTAAACAAAATAATAATCAGATACCATGAAGTGAATTTCAGGGGGCAGATTGTTGAACAGAAAGCGTGAATAGGAAAGTTTCAGGGAAAGAGATTAAATTTAAGGGATGACAAGAGACTAGAGATTATTTAAAAGTCATCCAGAAAAAGATAAACAATTAAAAACAAATACAGGAAATTGAGGAAATAGGGCAGAGAGCCAAAATCCTTTATAAGAAAGAAAAGATATATTACATAAAGTTTTGAGTTCAGTTCTGGACACCATATTGAGGGAAAGATATTTGGAAAAGATATCAGGAAAGATGGAATGTGTCCAGGTGATAGTGACCAAGATGGTAACAAGAACCAGAACCATAATTGGTGACATTTAGACTAGTGAAGAAAAGAGACTTGCTAGGGAAATATTTGCCATTCAATATTGGAAAATCCATAGTGGGGGGCAGTTGAGTAGCTCAGTGGATTGAGACCCAGAACCAGAGATGGGAGGTCCAAGGTTCAAATCTGGCCTCAGACACTTCTCAGCTGTGTGACCCTGGGCAAGTCACTTAACCCCCATTGCCTAGCCCTTACCACTCTTCTGCCTTGGAACCAATACTGACTCTAAGGCACAAGGTAAAAGTTAAAACAAGAAAGAAAGAAAACCTATAGTGTAGAAGATAGAATAGGTTTGTTTAGATGGATTTGAAGAGCAAACATAGGAACATTGGGCAAAAGATATAGAGAATCAGATTTTGGCTAGATCTGAACAAAACTTTATCAACAATTAAGAGTTGGTTAAAAATTAAATGGGCTGTCTTGAAGAGGCAGAAAGAAATAAAAACTAAAAGCCTGTAATAAGGCAGTTAAGAGGCACAGTGGAATAAGTGGTGGACCTAGTCAGGAAATCTCATATTCCTGAGCTCAAATAGGTCCTTAGACACTGGCTGTGTGACCATGGGCAAATCACTTAACCATGTTTGCCTCAGTTTCCTCTTTTGTATAATGAGCTGTAGAAAGAATTGGCAAACCACTCTAGTATCTTTGCCAAGAAAACCTCAAAATGGAGTCACAAAGAGTCTGACAGCTAAACAACAAGAGGCCTTTAATGACTAAAGCCTAGATGATGATTTGGTAGAAATGATATAGAGAGGATTCCCTCTCAGATTTGGGTGAGAATCATGGTATCATGGGAGGAGCCAGTGTCCTTATGGACTTGGAATTGTAGCATCTGAATTCCAATCCTAGATTGTCTGTGTGACTTTAGGTGAATTGCTTAATGTCTCTGGTCTTCTTTTTCCTCATCCATAAAAAAAAAAAAAAAAGAAAAGAGGACTAGAAGAGGACCTTTAGGGTCCCTTCCATCCCTAGATCTAGATCTTATTATCCTATGACAAGATCTCCTCCTATGTAAGGTCCTTCCATCTCTGGAATTCTATAAGTCTATGATCAGGCATAACCTTACAGCTGAGCACCATTCAGAATGACTGTCTTGAATTAAACAGTCCACTTATGACTCAAAGATACCCATACCCTAGAGCAGGGGTCGGCAACAAGAGCCATATCTGGCTCCACCTCCCAACTGGCCAGTCGGGGCAGAGCCCCAGGATGTGCCCCAGGGGGCCCTTCAGCCCTTGCCCCATATTCCAGTACCTTCCACCTCCATCCTCCTCCTTCTGCAGGTGTTTATGGCTCTCACAGCCAAAAAGGTTGCTGACCATTGCTCTAGAGCAAGATTGGGCAGTTATGGTTTTAAGATCAATTTGTCTACTCCAGTGTTTCTAGTAAAGCCTCAAAGGTTGATAGTTCATACCAGTGTTTATTGAAAAACATCTTATTCTTTTTATTCAGGCTCATGCACCCTCTGCCTGACTCATTCATTCAACAAATCATTAAGCATTTATTAATTAGTGATGTGTGTAAAACATTTCTTTAGGGCCTAAGGATACAAAGACAACTAAGAAAGGAGTTTATCATGTTTATTCATTCTTTCCCCTCCCCCCCAAAAAAGACACTTATCAAGCATCAATGATGTACAAACAGAACAAAGAAGATAACACATTCAAAGTACTTTGTAAGCATGAAGTAGGTAGGTCTTGTAAGGGAGGGAGGTCACTGGACTTAAGTATAATATTCCCTTTCTGTGGCACCAGTTATTCTTTGCTGGGGTAGTTCAAAACGGAATTCACTTCATCTACTTTCGCATCCCAGTTAATAATGTGGTTTCTGTTGGTTTTATTGTTGATATGGTCAATTATACAGATAATCTTTCTAATGTTGAATCATCCCTGCATTCCTGACTTAAACCCACCAGTTATAGTGTATGATCCTTGTGACATATTGCTGTAATCTCCTCAATGGTATTTTATTTAAAAATTTATATAAATATTCATTAGGGAGATTGGTCTATAGTCTTCTTTCTGTTTTTTCTTTTCCTAGTTTAGGTATCAACATCATATTTGTGTCATAAAAGGAATTTGGTGGAGTTCCTTCCTCAGCTATTAGGAGGTGAGAAGGCAAACAACAAACTGGGGGGAAATCTGTATAGCAAGGGTCTCTGACAAATGTCTCAGAGAACTTAGTCAATTTTATAAGAATACAAATCATTCCACATTTGACAAATGATCAAAGGATATGAATGGAAAATACTTAGATGAAGGAATTAAAATTTTCTTTAATCTTATGAAAAAATGCTCCAAATCACTATTAATTAGAAAAATGCAAATTAAAAAATCAAACTGGATAATATGAAAAAAAGTAAAATCATAAATGTTGGAGGGGATGTGGAAAAATTCTACATTAATACACTGTTGGTGGAACTAGGAGCTGACACAATCCTTCTGGAGAGCAATTTGGAACCAGGACCAAAGGACTCTAAAACTGTGTCTAACTTTTGATTCAGCAACACAACTACTAGGTCTGTATCCCAAAGAGATAAAGAGAAGGTAAAAGGTCCTACTTGTACAAAACATATTTATAGCAGCTCTTTTTGTAGTGGCAAAGAACTAGAAACTGAAGAATTGTCCAATTGGAGAATGACTGAACAAGTTGCAGTAAGAGAATACTATTGTGCCATAAGAAATGGTGAACAAGAGGATCACAAAAAAAAAAAAAATCTGGAAAAACTTACATGAAGTGATGCAAAGTAAAGTGAGCAGAACCAGGCAATGGATACAGTCACAGCAATAGTATATGATGATAAACTGTGAATAATTTAATTGTTATCAGTAATGCAAGGACCTGGGACATCTCCAAGGGAATCTTGATGAAAAAGGCTACCCACTACCATAGAAGAAACTGATAGAGTCTGACTGCAGATTGTAGCATAACCATTCTTTACTTTATCTCTTACGTGAATTTTTCTCTGGGGTAAGTA
This sequence comes from Gracilinanus agilis, assembly GCF_016433145.1. Lineage (NCBI taxonomy): Eukaryota > Metazoa > Chordata > Mammalia > Didelphimorphia > Didelphidae > Gracilinanus > Gracilinanus agilis. The sequence continues at coordinate 633,754,213 of NC_058130.1, read as the reverse complement.
ATATGCATCTTGGTTCACAACATGGAAATCACAGAAATATGTATTGTTTGATAATACATTGTCAATGTATATCATAATACCTGCCATCTTGGGGAGGGAGGGAAATGTGAATTGCAAAATGTTTGTTGAAAATCTTATCACCATATGATCTGGAAAGAATAATTTTTTAAAATTGGCTTAATCAACACTAGGAAGTGTTCAGGTTATTTATTTATTTATTCATATACTAATTCATTCATACATATATCCATTCCTAGTAGTGCAGTGGTTAGAGCCACTTTAAATTTAAAATTGGCTTAATCAACACTAGGAAGTGTTTAGGTTATTTATTTATTCATGTACTAATTCATTCATATATATGTCCATTCCTAGTGGTGTAGTGGTTAAAGCCACTTTAAATTTAAAATTGGCTTAATCAACACTAGGAAGTGTTCAGGTTATTTATTTATTTATTCATGTACTAATTCATTCATACATATATCCATTCCTAGTGGTGCAGTGGTTAGAGTCCTATAGTCAAAAAGACCTGAGCTCAAATCCTGCCTTAGATATTTAGTATGTGACCCTAGATAATTCATTTAACTTGTATGAATTTTCTGATCTGAGGATGGATAATAGCACCCACCTCCTAGGGTTATTTTGATCATCAAATGAGACAACATAGATAAAGTGCTTTACACATATAAAAGTGTCATCTATATAAATATCATTCTTACACAAATTATTATTATCATTATTATACATATATTGTTATTGTCACTGTTGCTATACAAAATGCTGAAGGCTTATTAAAGTGCTTTTCTATTCTGAAAGATATTTCTTTCACCCCCATTTGCCCCTAGCGCTCACTACTCCTTTTCTAGCCAGCCTTGTGTTCCAACCTTCTTTCTACACGTTCCTGAACTTTTCTTAGAGTAAATTAGCCATCAGATAGGACCAAGGAGAAGGAAGGGGTCATGAGGGGGAGTATGCATTAGATCACAGAAAAACAACTATCAAAACAGAGAATCCCAAGAAGAAGAGAAGCGTCCTTCACACAGGGGCAGAGAGAGGCATCTGGCATCAAAGGATGACTTGGAACATAAAGCATCTCAACTTCAATGTTTAAATCAAGCTTGATCATTGGGGCAGGGGGAGATGAAATAATCAATTCCCTAATCAGATGGCTCCCAAACAACTTTAAAAGCCCAGCCCTTCCTTTGGTAAATAGCGTGCAAAAAAAAAAAAAAATGCTAGTAAACCAAGAGGGAGGCAAAAAGATACTGTCTGCATCCAACAATACCTTGGGATTAGCAGGCCTGGCAATGGGGATGTCGGAGGAAAATTCCATTTTGGCAGCCTAGTCAGGATCCACATGGAGCCTGAAATGTTGTTTCCAAATATCAAATTAACAGTAAACCCCCGTCTCCAGTTTCTCCTGAGCTTCATTCCTCAGACATTCAGATCACTGACTGTTTCAGTCCCACCAAGGCGTTTGGGAAACAAAATAGTCTTGGTGGCATTTCCAGTCTAACATTTTACTCAAATGGGCATTGTACAATCCGTCTGATTGTTTAACAGAAATCAGGTGCAAGGGTCAATAAACCTGACTCAGCTATGAAGTTACTGAAAGAGTCCAAGTTGATAGATTAAGGGGGGGAAAAAAGCTCAAACTAAAACAAACTCTGATTGGATTTCAAGTCTGTAAATGAGCTGTCCGATAAAACTGCATTGAGAGGGAAAGGTAGCAAGGGAATCCAAGCCCCCTGTGATAACTGAAGTCATTATGTGCCTCTGAGACCAAGCTGGGAAACTGTTAGAATCTAATCAGGAAGCACATTTGCATGTTAAAGGGCCCAAAATCTACAGATCCCTCCTGGAAAATTAGCCTTCTCCCTCTCCTCTGGGGGGGTTCGAAGGGGGGTAGTGAGAGAGACAGACAGACAGACAGAGACAGAGAGAGACAGAGAGACAGAGAAACAGAGAGAAAGAAAGAGACAGAGACAGAGACAGAGGGACTTGGACGCCCTGGACAATAGCCAATGGGTACAATCTCCACTCGTCTTAGCCATCACAGAGAAGTATTTTTCATGAATGGGGTGTCCCAGGGAAACTGCAAGAAAAAAAGAGTGGGGGGTTGGGGGGTGAGAGGAGGTTGTGAAAAAACTCTATGTGAAAAGGAGAAATTTGCCTGGATCTGATCTCTTAATTTTTTGGCTTCTCTCTCACCCACCACAATTGTGTGGTCTGTTTTTAGAGAAGGGAAAAAGCCAAAACGCCCTCCCTGCAGCCAGTGCTCCGTGTCTCGGGACTGGAGTCAGGTTACCATTAAACAACTGAAGGCAACATTGTTGTCATATATGTGTTATTATCAAATCTTTAGTGGATAAAGACCATACCCAGCAGTAGAGAGAGCTGGGCCAAATCCAGAGAAATGTGTCTGTTTGAAGGGGGGAGAGTTGGAGAGGAGGTGGGGACGAGTCTTTCTTATACTACTGAGAAAACATCTGTTGCTAATACAATTTGGTTTAGAAGATTGACTAGTAGCTGGGTCCCTTAGGAGACAGATTGATCTCACAAGCAATATATTCATTTTAAGAAGAAAATGTTTACTAATGTTTCAGTGCACTGCCTCTTTGCAAGGCACAGCAGGTCGAGGAGAGATCAGAGAAGATAAAACAGACACAATGAGGAAAATAGAGAACTTCAAACAGAAAAACAGGCAGGTATCCAAAAGGACAAGGTGTAGTCTTGGCTTGGCTGCTGCTTTAAAATTCTCTCTCTCCCTCTGCTCTCTTTCCTTCCCTCTCACCTTTCTCCCTTTCTCTGTGTCCTCCCACTCTCTGTCTCTCCTTTCCCTCCCAGTCCCTCCTCTCTCTCTTCCCCTCCTTCCTTTCTCTCCCTTTCCCCTCTCTGTGTCTGTCTCTTTCTCTGTCCATCTCTGTTTGTCTCTCCTTCCTTTTTCTCTCTGTCTCTCAGTCTCTGTTACTTTCCTACCTCTCTATTTCTCTTTCACACATCTCTCCTTTTCTTTCTCTGTCTTCTCCCTCACTCTCTCTTTTGAGGTTTCTTTTCCTTCTCCCTCTCTCTATCTCCTCTTTCTCTCTCTCCCCCAACCCCTTTAACACACACACACACACACACACACACACACACACACACACACACACACACACTGCTAAACCACTAAAGTCGGTAATGTAGCTTCTTTATAGAGCATATAAGGGGGAGAAGAGAGGTGTAAAGACTGAAAAAAACATGCCTGAATATTGGATTTGCTCTGATATATTCAATTATTCAAGGGACCCATTATCTAATTGTTGAGTAATTCCAGTTCCTATTTTCTTTTAGGGTCATAGATTTAGAATTGTAAGGGACCTTAGAGAAAAACTAATACGATTATTCCTCTGTATAAATGGAGATTTTGAACCTTAGACTTCATCCCCCATAAGTCCTTAGTTTTCCCAAAATTTCCTTTAATCTCTCCTGTGCCTCCACATTTGCAGTCATGTTATTGTTCTATAATTGGCTGTAACTCCTCCCCCTCTTTCTCTCTTTTGCTCCTGGGAGCAGGCTGGGTGAGTTTAGCACCTTTTCCCTCTAGTTTTTTTATGTTAGTTTATTATTAATAAAACTTTATAAAATATAATATTTAGTTATTGAATATTAATTTTAAAATCCACACCTCCCTCCTCTCATTTTATAGAGGAGAAAACTGAGTCTCAGACATATTCAGGGCCTTAGCCAAAGTCACAGAGACAAGTTGAGAAAGTTGGTATTTCTTCTCTTCTGCTTCCAGACTGTTGGTGTTATCACTACTTGTAACTACCTCCACTCAAATAATAGCAGGTCATTTCTACAACTGAAAGTGGCCCCCTAATATCATTGCTCCCCAAACCAGATAATTCAGTTCAGTAATGACCAGGGCCTTAAGGCTAAATGTGATTCTCCAAACAAATATGAAGAAATATTAGTAAGTGCAATGATGCCATCCTCATTGTTTGAGTGCAAAACTAGGCTTCCTTTTCATAGAGGCCATGTGGCCAAAAGGTAATCTTTCTTTAGAGAAAGAAAAAATATACAAATGACATTGAAAATATCACTAATTACAGGTTACATCCAAGTTTTATATGGGTCCAGTTGTACTGTGCTATGATGATATAATCAGATTTAGGACAAATGTATAGTCTATATCTTGATTTAGAGAGTATATCCTTTAAAAGACCTAAAAAATTATAATGTAGAGATGTATAAAATACCATCAATAGAAAATATTTCCATAGAAACATATTAAAATACTGATACCTAATTATAGAATTCTAATGTTGACAAGGCTGTCCTGGTTTCTACTTTTGGTCAAATTGGCCACCTTCCATCACCCTTTCTCAAGTTGTTACAAATTTCATAAAAAAAAGTCAAATGGTAGACATTGTTATTTTAAGAGTGTTTCTGAATTGAGAGACAATTAAGGACAATAACAATTTGAGATTATCTGCTGATACTAATTATTGAAGCTGGTTCCTTTCACTGAAAACCTTTGCGTGGTTATCAGTGTCTATGTCTTGATGCCATGAAACAAGCTATATTTTTCTTCCTATCTCTTTTTTCTACTGGGACTTTTATAGATTTTAATCTCCCTGATCTACATCAGTTTAGATGGCAACTCATTCAATGTTTCCTCTTCCCATGAGAGTGTGGTTCTTGTCCATGTCCTACTACGAATATTTCATCAGGGATTCACCCATTGGGGTCATTCTTATTATTATTCAAAGTGAACCAAAATGGCATCATGATGTCAAGGTCAATGTATGGTGTGTCCAACAAGGCTCTACCACAAATCAGGTACAAATAGCCCACGTGAGCGTTAAGGATGGAGATGTCTCCAAATTTGCATATCTTGCATTTCTTGCAACATACCTCAATTCTGCTTTGCTCATAGAGCTCAATGCCTTCTTTGATGTGTCAGTGTCCTCCTTGTCCCACAGCCAATAACAAAGTTCTTCAGAGAGATGTCAAGTATCTTTATATCACTTCTTCTGACCTCCATTGAGTGCTTGTTTTCTTTGAGTTCTCAGTAAAATATTATTTTGGGCAAACATGAGTTTGGCATTCAAACAATGTGGTCAGCACATTGGAGTTATGTTCTCTGCAGTCGAATTGAAATGACTGGCAGTTCAGCTCAAGAATCACCTCAGTGTCTGGTGCCTTATCATGCCAGGGGATCTTCAGAATCTTTCTAAGACAATTCAAGTGGCAGCAATTCAGTTTTCTGGCATAGCACTGATAGAATGTCCAGGTTTCTTGGGCTTACAACAACGAGCTCAGCACAATGGCTCTATGGACCTCCAGTCTGGTGGGCAGCCTAATATCTCTTCTCTCCCACACATTCTTTTTGGAGCCTTGCAAACACTGAGTTAGTTCTGGCAATGCATGTATCAACCTCATCATCTATGTATATATCCCTGGAACGTATGCTACCAAAGTAAATGAAATTATCCACAGCATTCAAAATTTCTCCATTTTCTAAAGCTGATTGTTCCACATATGGATGTTGCTCTGCTGGCTGGTGGAGAACTTCTATTTTCTTAGTGTTGTCAGGCTGAATGGAGCACAAATGGCAGAGAAACAATCCATATTTTGTTGTGCTGGATGTAGACTGCCTGTGAACAAAAAGTCATGCACCAATTCTTCCTTCATTTTAGTCTTATCTTTCAGCCTTTTCAAATTAAATAACTTACCATCAGCATGCTAGCTGACTTTGATGCCACTTTTGTCTTCCTTGAAGATGTCCAATAACATCATTGAAAACGTCCTGTTAAAATGCATGGGATCAGACACACAGCCCTGCTTCTCGCCACTAAAGACTGAGAAAGCATCATCCATTATCCAGGATCCAAGCACAGAGTCATTAAACTGGCGCACAATATGGATGAACTTTTCCAGGCAACCAAATTTTGCCTTCCCAAAATCCTCATAAGTAACAGTATCAAAGACCTTGGTCAGGTCCACAAATGTTGTCTACAGACCTCTGTTCCATTCCTGGAATTTCTTCTAGAGTTGTCAGACAACAAACAACATATTGACTGTTCCTCAGCCCTTTCTGAAATCACACTGTCTCTTTGGCAGATGTCTATCTTCCAGATAAAGGATCAGGTGATTAAGGAGGAATCTGGCAAGAATCTTGCCAGTAATGACTAATAGAGAGACTCCTGTGATTTTCACAGGGTAATCTATTCCCTTTTCCTTTACAGAGATAAAACAACAGAGGCATCCTCAATCTCCTGGGGATTAACCTCCTCTTGCTATGTAACCTGGAAGATTTCAGTTAGCTTTTGTATGAGCAGTGAACCTCCTGCCTTATAAATCTTTGCTAGAATAGAATCAGCACCATATGCTTTGCCATACAAGAGAGCTAAGACATTCAAAAGCTCTTCAGTTGGAAATTTGGCTAGAGAGGGATTGACTTCAAACTGATAAATATAGTCAGTGTTTTTCACATTGACTGATGATGATGTGTTGAGAACAATATGATAGTGTTTATCCTATATACCCAGCATCATGTCCTTATCTTTGGTCAGTGTGACTCCATTAGTGCTGAGTAGTTGAGATGCACCATAGGTCTTTGACCTATAAGTAGCCTTCAAGGCATGATAAAAGCATTTTGGATTTTTACTATAAAACTGAATTTCTTTGTGAGTCAAGAATCTTGCTTCTCTCCCAGTTTTTCTTGCACTTTATTTTTTTTTAACCCTTAACTTCTGTGTATTGGTTCATAGGTGGAAGAGTGGTAAGGGTGGGCAATGGGGGTCAAGTGACTTGCCCAGGGTCACACAGCTGGGAAGTGTCTGAGGCTGGATTTGAACCTAGGACCTCCCATCTCTAGGCCTGACTTTCAATCCACTGAGCTACCCAGCTGCCCCCTTTCTTGCACTTTATTTTTGATGAAGTTAAACCCTGCCTTTTTAAAGATGGATGAATATTCTGCTAGTAAACACCATGGAGTTCTTAGTTTTCATTTAGTAGCTTAGTTTCCCTATCGTTTTCATCAAACCAATCCTGAGTTTTGCAAGTGTTCTGGCTCAGATGAGTAAATGTGGTGTGTACACCAAGTCTTTGAAAGCTGCTCACTTCCTTTCTGCTCAACTGTTGCCAACCCTATGTTGACTCAGCTTTCCCTCCAATTCAGCAGCAAACTGTGCATGGAGAAGGGCTCTAATCTGTTGACATTAAGTCTTCTGATAGTCATCTTGCCTTGGAGCCACTGCTTTTGTTGAATGAGAATGTTTTGCTTGGAGAGCATGTCTATGATGAATCCAGCACTCTGTGCCACACGTTGCCTTTCTCACTCTCTCATCCTGTCTGTCTCTTCTCCTCACAATGACATAGTTTATTAAATACCAGGGATCTTCTTGAGAATGTATCCATGAAGCTTTACTGTGATTAGATAAACAGAAGATAGTGTTGGTGATGATAAGGTCATGAGTGCACAAGTCTTCAATATTAAATGAGTGTCATTGCTGCTCTTTCTGACTCCATTCCTCCCAAGGACTCCCTGCCATGTCTGGTAATATGTACTTTCTCTAGTGTTAAAGCCATCCAGAATTATAAGCTTGTCTTCTTTTGGCACATTAATGATGAGAATCTCCAGATCTTCATAAAATTTTCTTTGACCTTATCAGGGTTCATCAAGGTGGGAGCATATGCATTGCTGATAGTAGGATGATGCTTTCCTGCAAATGGCAATCACATTGTCATTAACCTGTTGTTCACTCCTTTTGAGAAGCCCAGGAGCTTGTTGACCAGATTAAATTTGATTGTGAAACCTATAACAAGTTCATTGCATTTTTCATCATGGCAACCTCCAAAAGAATCTGATCCAATTCCAACTTTGGCTGGCTGACTACAATGTTTGGAATATACTGTACCTCATTTCTGACTCAGCTCAAACCCAACCTTCTGTAGGAGCTCTTTCTGTTTTTTTTTCCATATCTGCTAGCAAATTTACTTCTGAGATTACCAACTATCTATTCTGTACCTATCTCATTTTTTTATGTTTGTTTTTCCTATTGGAATAAGTTCTCATTGAAGAAATTATTTTTGCCTTTCTACATATCACCAAGCACTTAACACAATGCCTCACACATAGTAGGTACTTAACAAATGCCTACTGAAGTACACAATAGTATTTCATCATTTCATCAAAATCATTTGATGATTATGAATATCAGAAACTCAATATTCTGGATTTTTTGAAATCAGTACCATGTTAGCTTTAGACAGGAACAGCTGGGAGGAACAGCTAATCATCTATTAGGAATCCCTTTTCCATTTGGATCCTATACTAGATACCCTTCATGAAGGTGGCAAAGAAAACAACATCTATAGTGAGCATATATCATCCTATTTTATGTCTCCCTTGACATTGATCAGAATGATGTCAAACAAAGTAATCTTTCTTTTTTGTTGTCTTCCTGCATCTCTCCTCTTTCCTCTCTACACCATAGCTACAAAGTTGATATATATTGAGTACAGATTTTACCATGTCATTCCTTTGCTCAAGAAGCTCCAGCAGCTTCCTCTTCCCTCCTCAAATGGAAGCAAATGACTCCATGAGACATCAAGAAAGAAGAAAACAAAGATTAAAAGAAAAAAAGAAAAAGAAAAAGATGTGATAGGAAAAATAATTGATCTGGAAAACAGATCAAGGATAGATAATTTAAGAATTATTGGGCTACTTGAAAGCCATGATTAAAAAACGATTCTAGACACAATATGTCAAGAAATTATTAAAGAAACTGTTCTAATACCTTAGAACCAAAAGACAAAGTACAAAATGAAATAATCTACTGATCACCTCATAAGATATCTCAAAATGAAAACTCATAGGGATATTGTAGCCAAATTCCAGAGCTCCTAGAAGAGTCAAGAAGAAAATATTACAACCAAAAAGAAATCATTCAAATACCATGGAACCACAGTCAGGATCATATAAGATTTAACAGCTACCCTATAAAGGAACAGAGGACTTAGAATATGATATTCCAGAAGGCAAAGGAGCTAGAATTACAGCTAGGAATAATCTGCCTTAGAAAATGGATATTTAATAAAATAGAAAACTTCCAAATATTCCTGATGAAAAGAGATGATCAAAATATTTGACATTCAAACACAAGGCTCATGAAAAGGATAAAAAGGCATATATGAGTGAGAAAGCATAAGGGACTTAATAAACTTAAACTATGTATATTCTTTCATGAAAAGATGATACATGTAACCCCTAAGAACTTTATCATCATTAGGTCAATTAGAAGGAGTCTACTTAGTCAGAGAGCATGGGTATGAGTCTCTTATGTTGGGGTAAACATCATCTCAAAAGAAGAATGGAAGAATGAGAAAGAGGTCTGCACTAAGAGAAAGGAAAATGAAGAGAAAGAATGGGGGAAATTATCTCAGATAAAAGAGGTAAATAAAGAAGAGTTTTACAACATAGGGACAAAAAGAGAGAGGGGAAGAGGAAACACTTGAACCTCATTCTTATCTGAATTGGTTCAATAAGAGAAGAACACACACACACACACACACACACACACACACACACACACACAGAGTTAGATATAAAAATTCATCTTACCCAACAGGAAAATAGGGAAAGGTGCTAAGAGAAAAAGAGGGAAGAAGTAATAAAGGGAAAAGTAGATTAAGGAAATCAATGGTCAGAAGCAAAACAGACTTTTGAGGAGGGGACAAGGTTAAAAAGAAAAAGGAGGATAAACGGAAAAAATAATATTGAAGGAAATTAAAGTTAGCAATCATAAGTGAATGTGAATGGGTAAAACTCATTTATACAATGGAAAAGGATAGAAGAATATTTTTAAAACAAGTATCTAACAACATGCAGTTTATAAGAGACATTAAAAACAAAAAGGTACTCCTCTCCACACACACAAACACACAATCAAAATAAGGGACTTGAATAGAATCTATTTCAGGTGAAGTAAAAAAATCAGGAGTCGTGATCATGATTTCAGACAAAGCAAAAGCAAAATAGACATAATTAAAAGAGATAACTATGGAAAATACATTTTGTTCAAATTGTTCATAAACAATTCATGTCAATACTGAACATATATGTTCCAATTTCTTGAAGGAAAAGCTAAGTGAAATTAAATGAAGGCATTCAAATTTTTGAAGTTAAATGAATTACAGAAAGAAATAGAAAGTAAAACTATGTGAATGGGAGACCTCAATTTACCTCAGACCTAAATAAATTTAACCATAAAATAAACATTAAAAAAGTTAGAGAGATGAATACAATTTTTGGAAAGTTAGATATGATAAGCCTCTGGAGAATATAGAATTGGAATAGAAATGAATATACTTTTAAAAAATTTGTATATGGTATCTTCATAAAAATTGCCCAGGTATTAGGGAATAAAAACCTCACAAATAAATGCAGAAAAGCACTTATTAAATTAATGCTTTTCTGACAAAAATGTAATAAAAATTACATTCAACAAAGGGCCTTTGCTAGATGGATTAAAAATTAACTGGATAAATAATCTGATTCTAGAGAATGAGTAAGTCAAAGAACAAATTATTAAAATAATCAGTAATTTCATTAAAATTTTCATTGCAACAATAACACAACATACCAAAATATGTGGATACAGTTAAAGTAGTACTCAGGACTAATTTTATATATCTCTAAAATGAGTGTGTATTTGTGTGAGTGTGTTTATGTGAGGTCTCATGTAATTTATCACAGTTAGTGACAGAGGCAACTAAGTGTTGTAGTGGTTAGAGAAGGAAGTCTTGAGTTCAAATATAGCTTCAAATATTTACTGACTCTAGGAAAATCACTTCATCTCTGTGTCAATTTTCTCAACTATAAAATGTAGAGAAAAATATCATTTCCCTCTCAGAGTTGTTGTGAGCATCAAATGAGTTAATATTTATAAGAAATAAAACAAATCAAAAGAAAACAATAGTGTCTTATATATAGAAGACAATTAATACTTCTTTCCTTCTAAGTATGTTGTAATAGAATAAGTACTCACTTTGGACTTAGACTAATTTGTTTTGAATGCCATCTTCCATACCGATGACCTTTGTGGATTTTGTTAATTCATTTAATCTTTCTAGATCCCCCTGTGGAAAATTAGGGGGTTAGAAAAGATGTGCTTTAATATCCCTTCCAGCTCTAAATCTTTTGGAAGGTTTGATATCTGCCTTGAGAGTAGATACTGTTTTATTTCTGTCTTTATATCTTCCAGGCCTTAGCACAATATTGGGAACATAATAGGTCCTTAATAAATATATGTTTTGAGGAAGAGGAAATTAAATGAAGGGGGAAATGAAAGAAGAAGAAGGAAAAGGAAAAAGAGTAGCATGAGAACCAAACTATTCTGAGAATGTGCTAAAAGCTAAAAAGCAGTAGCATGCAAAGACATAAATGAAATGAAAAAATGTCAATAGTCCTTTCCAGAAGGAATGGGAATAATATCTCCATAACTTCATGGTATAGAATGTTTTGATCTTACATTTGGGGGAAGTGACTAAAGTCATCAAAAGAAGAAACAGAGCAACCTTTTCCCTCACACTTCTTCAACCCTCTCAACAGCATCATTCCAACCCCATTCCCCACTTCCCATAGTAGAACATTTTCTTTAGCAACAATCATATTCTTCTTTCACCTTTTAGGACCTGTCTTCTTCTATTGAATAATTAATTAATTAGAAACAACAATCTTCTTTGATTATTTAGGTTACCAGAGTACTCTCCCTCTTTCCCTCTTTCTTTAGATTTTAGAAAAGAAATTTTATTAGTAGTAATATTTTTTGTTTTCATATCACCTACATTTCCAAATATGTCCTTCCTTCCCTGCCTTTCAGATGGTCATCCTGATTAACCAAGAATAGAAAAGAAAGAAAGCAATTCAACAAAATTTACTAACATTTCACCCAAGTTCAGCATCTTATGCAATGTCCCACACCCATAGTTACCCACTTCTACAAAGGCACATCAGAAATTGTATTTTTGTCTCTCTCCTTTTGAGCCAAATTTGGTCATAAATATTATAGCATTCAGTTTTGTGTTTTTTGTTTTTGTTCTTCCCATTGACTGTTGTCATTGACATTGTACATTGTTTGCTTTGTTCTACATACTTTGCTTTGTATTAATTCTTTACCAGTCTAACCATGCTTCTCTTTGTTCAAGTCAACATGTCAACATGGAATCTAGAGATGCAAACTTATAGCCTAGTAAGATCTATCTGATGAACCCCAAGTTTTAGGATGGGCTTGTAAGTTGGAGACCCCAAAGCTTGTACTTATTCCCTGTTCCCCGTGAGAATCCACCCTGAAGGGAATCTCAGGCTAGCAGTTCTAGACTGAAAAATGGACCCAATTGCCATCAGGTGGGGCTAAGCCCAAACCCAAGCCGAGTGACTCTTTTTGTTTCCAGAAGCCTTTCCCCAGTGTATCACAACCTCTTTCCAAGAATCAAACTCAGGACCTTCAGTTTACCATGCTGCCTACTGTGCCAAGAGTCACTCAGTTTGGGTTTGGGCTTAGCCCCACCTGATGGCGATTGTGTTTACCCTAGGCTCCATTCAGTCTGGAACTGCTAGCCTGAGATTCTCTTCAGGGTGGATTCTCATGGGAACAGGGAACAAGTAACAGCTCTGGGGCTCCAACTTACAAGCTAGTCCTAAAACTTGGGGTTCATCAGATCTTACTAGGCTATAAGTTTGGGGTCACTAGATTCCATGTTGACATTCATATTAATCATCATTTCTAACAGATCAAAAATATTTCATTTCATTCATGTGTCACATTTTGTTGAACCATTTTCTAATCAATAGGTGGGCATCTTTTTTACTTCCACTCTAATAAGTGCTGCTATGGTTTAGTATATGAAGAATCTTCCTTTTTATCGTTGACTTTCTTGAAGTATATACTTAGTAGAAGGTTCTCTAGGTCAAAAAATATGAATATTTTAATCTTTTCTTCAGTATGTAGTCAAATTACTTTCTGAGGTAACACCCAGAATTTTAACCAATAAATGATATAAGGCCATTTCCCCATGAAATAACAGCATTTATTAATGTGACATACAGTTCATTAACAAAGACTGGGTTCTTCTGTCTGTCTCTTATGACTCTTGACTCTCTTTTTTTATAAGGAAGTGGGTCCTCTTTCTGATTGGCCTAATGATCATCCTTTGGCCCTCCCTGGCAGTGGTGGATATTTCAAAAGAGATGGTGGACTTAGGGATCTCAACTTCTCCCTATTGCTTCATCACAGGTGAGGTAGATCTTGACCAAATTAGGGAAATATAGCCTACCCTACTTTCAAAAGCCTTAGAGAGAGTATTCTTATTTACAGATAAATGAGGCATCAATCTTTTGCCTTAACAAAAGACACAAGGTGTCTTGGATGCCTTGAGGCATGGGAGTAAATTAATTTAGCTTAGAAGCAGATTGACCTGCAAAACTTAGGTTGAAGAAAAATTTCATATAGAAATGTTACTAATAAATAATTCAATTTAATATTAATTTTCCTAACTAAAAAGTTTAGACCAATTCATAGCTCCAACAATGACATATTATTATGTCTCTTTCTATAACTGTCTAAGAATAACTATTCTCAACTTTTGTCTTCTTTGTCAGCATATCAGATTTCTTCATCTCATATTGTTCTCTCCAACTGAGACCTGCACTTTACAAATAAAAAATTCTAGGTTCTGTATTTCTCTAAACTTTTCTGAGGCAAAGATCCTCCCTCTTCCCTTTCAAATCTAGGTTTTAGTACTTTTTTTTTTTTTTACATATGCTTCACACCTTTTTTCATCAATGCTTCTTGCAAAGACAAATAAAATGGTAATATAGCTTTCTGGTATTGTCTAACTCCATTCCTCGACTGTGATAGGAAAGTACCCAGGTCCAAAAACGTATTATTGTAGTCTTTGAGAAAAATAAAATGCAAGTTTAGTTTATAGTCACTCTCTGATATTTGTCCTGAGGGAATCCATTCTATTTCCTTTCAACTCTTTAATTCCATGATTATGTTGTCCAGAACACTACTGCTCAACTTTACCCCATCCCTACGGACGTGACATCACCAGCATTCAATGTTGTCCCTTTCTCTTTTGCTGTCTTCTCATGTGACAACTCCAGTCACCAATTCATTCTGAAAGGTGAGTCCGGGGAGAACTGTAGCCTGGCCATCCCCTCCCACCTTCACATACTGAGCATCTGTTCATGGAATTCAGTCCTCAAAAGGTTTGAACTTGTTGGGAAATTCTGACCGTAGTAGTTGGAGCAGTTGTAAAACTTCCCAGAATTAATTCTCCCATTCAAAGGGGTAATAATTTCACCACTTGTTTCAGCTGAGACTTTGGCCTTTCCAAGCCAGCTGGTAATTTAACAGACATTCCGTGCGCCGGAAATGTCCGTGTCCCAGAAACCTCATTGAAAAACTATGACAGTAAGCTCAAGAATGCTATGTACAAGGACACAAACAGCCCAGTAGGCTATGAGGAGCTCTTCCAGAAGGAACCACAATGAGATTCCTGGTATTGCATGGTACAGAAGAATCAGAAAAATGAACAAGAAGAGTAGGAAATGCAAAAGGAGAATTCCTGGCTGAAGGGAGGAGATGAGTGACATTGCTCAGATGCATGGGAGTAAAATAGGATGTAATCATGTGATTAGAGGTGTCAAAGTGGGCTTGGGGCAGGACTATTGCTATGATGTGAATGGAGTGAGAAAGTTCTAGAATTAAGATTGAGGAAAGCTAGAGCAAGCATGGTATACTCAATGCACAGGAACTATATAACAAATATATAAATTGTAAAATGTCCTCAAATAAATGGCTGCCATAGCTCTGACAATTCCATAGGTAACACCAGATCTACTTGAAACAAATTGTATGAGATCTGATGTCTGGGGCCCCTGGAAATAAGAGGCAAGTATATGACTTCATCATGGGAATTAATGAAATGGACCTGGAAAAATATGAACTTCAGCCAATTTGGAAGGTGCACTAGTAGCTAAAAAAGATTCACTCGTATAGCATTTATTGATTAACAACATCTTACAAAGTTTCTTTCCATAATAAGGAAAGGATTGAACTATCTTGGAACAAATAGATCTCAGGTAATCAATAGGTGCTTATTAACCGCCTATTTTATTTCAGGCGCACTACCAGACTTTGGATGTCCAAAAGCAAAAATGAAATAGCATGCTCACTGGGTTAGGGTTTGATTCAATTCAATTCAATTCAGTTCAGTTCAGTTCAATTCCCAACATAGTTTAGACCAATGGAACTCAATCTAAATAAATAAATATTGTTTGTATTTGAACACCTTTTTTGAATCCAGTACGGTGTGAGACATTAGTGACAATGGTTAAGGATAGAGGGATATGGATCCAGAAAAGTTTCAATCACTATCCCTAACCTTTGGAGTCAAAAGGACTCGAGTTCAAGTTTGGTCTCAGACACTTCCTAACTGTGTGAGCTGGGCAAATCACTCAAACCTAGATTGTCTAGCCTTTGTCACTCTTTTGTCTTAGAATTGATACTAAGATAGAAGGTAAGGGTATATGTGGGAGAAATCCTATTGTTTTTATTTTTTATTACTATAAAAATTTTATTATTTTTAATGTTTTATCCAGACCTGTCACTTCATCTGGATACATAAATCCTAGCATGGGAATTCCCTCCACCAATGCATATTGACCACTCTTCTGTAATATAGGCTTAGAGGATTGCATGGGAGCACAAGGATGGTTTATAAACTCTCTATGAATGAAGTTAGTTTTTGTCAGAGGAAGGGTGTGAACCCAAGTCTTTCTGACTGTTAGGTTGACTCTAGTAAAATTCAAAAGCTAAAACATAACTTGGAGGTCAAGTCCGACACCTTCATACTATAGGAGGAAATTGAGTTCCAGAAAGATTGAATGACTTACCTTCAAGGTAATAATAGAGCTAATATATGAATCCAAGTCCTCAGATCCCAAATCCAAACCTTCAGCTACTCTTCCTCTCCATATTGTCCTTAAAGGAGTCATTTAACTTATACTGGAGTGTTGTTCACCATACTCACTGGGGCTGTGTCTTCATGGATATAAATGACATTAAGATAATTTATAGACTCCGAGAGTTGGAAAGTACCTTAAAGTTCATTTATCTAGTCTAGTTTTGCACTCGATGCACCTAATTTCTTTGCCAAGCTTCTAAACATCTGTACAGGAATATAGTTCATGAAGAGATGGAGACACTTTCGGGATAGAACCTCCCATAAAAAGAAAAAGATTGAATCAAATGGAATTCCAGATCTTCTCCCCAAACAGCAACTCAAAATCCTTCCCTAGGCCCAAGTCTTTCCCTTGAGAATTTCTGTGCTTTAACAGAGCCCCACCTTTCAATTCCTGGAACCAGCTGTAGTTATTCTGGGTGTGGAGGATTCTATGGACTTTCCTGTTGAATCAGCCAAAGGAGTTATTAGTAAAAGGCACCTAGTCTCTTGGGAGGAGGGGAGAACATGGAGTAACCACAGCTATTCTGACCCTGTCCTAGCCAACCCAGGCCAGAAACTAAACTCAGGATTCTTTTGTGGCAGAGGAGAACCCTGCTATGGGTGCCCCAGATTGCCCTTCCTCTCCCTCCCACACTTCTTCACCCCAAATTTGCCAGGAGAAGGCAGTCAAGGGCACTCTCCATGAAAAAAAATGGTGTAATATGTCACTGCTGCTGGAGTATTTTTGTGCCTGAGCCCAGGGAAAGAAAAACAGAAGACATATTTTACTACTATCAAATATCTACCACGAACCAGTAGACCAGCATGTATATTTTTATTTTCACTTATTGAAAACATTCTTGAAGATGATGGATTGCAAGGAACCACAAGGAAGACATTATGGATCATCTAATATTGAATAAGGAAGTAAAAGGTGACAGGGGTGTCACGGTTGGGTTCCGAAGCCCTGTGGGGTTGATTAGGTCCCATGGGTCCAAAAGGAAAAGTCCAATATCCTAGCCAGCATAAGTCTGCTTCCAGCATCTCCAACTTCCATCCATCCCAGGTTTTCTGCATAGGGCATTCACACGGATGGATGAAGCACCAATCTCCCAAGTGGCTGGTATTATATACAACCATATTATGCCATTACAACTTTAGCTTACTGCAAATAAACAAGTCTTCCTGGATGGGCCCTTGAGTTGTTAAAAAGCTCCATGTTCATGACCTCAGGGCTCCTTTTATGGATTAACCTCAGCAAGAGAAGGATTCTTGGGCTTCTCTTCTCTCCTGTCTGATCAAGCACTCAAAGAACATTTCCAGACCTTTATATCCTCATTCAGTACCTCTATAGAAAGTTCACTCAAAAAACAAGCTGGAAAATTACCCAAAAAATAATAGTCCATATCTCAATATGATTATAGGTTAGACTAGCAAATATGTATGTGGATAGATAGATAGATAGATAGATAGATAGATAGATAGATAGATTTAATCTTCATTGTGTTCCATTAAAGATTGTGGTGTCAAGAGCTAGCCCAATTCTCAAGAACTATGTCAAGAGAGACTCAATCTACATTGTAATGCTTTCATCTCATCCATTGGAATGGATGTAAATACAATCACCAATACAAATTATTGTACTTTCCAGCCTTTAGTAGAATAGTTCTCAAAATTAATCTTAATTCTCCCCACTTCTTGGCTTCCTTGCAAGTCTCTATTA
Organism: Gracilinanus agilis; assembly: GCF_016433145.1. Classification (NCBI taxonomy): domain Eukaryota; kingdom Metazoa; phylum Chordata; class Mammalia; order Didelphimorphia; family Didelphidae; genus Gracilinanus; species Gracilinanus agilis. Next base: position 633,736,491 of record NC_058130.1, on the reverse strand, counting down.
AAATCTCACCTCTTGTAAGAGGTCTTTCCCAATTCTCCTGAATGCTAGTGCCTTCCCTCTATTAATTTTGTTTTTCAGTCTTTTCAATTTTTGATTTTGTCCAACTCTTCATGACCCTATTTGGGATTTTCTTGGCAAAGATACTGGAATGGTCTGCCATTAACTTTTTCGACTCATTTTACAGATGAGGAATTGAGGCAAACACGGTTAAGTGACTTGCCCATGGGCACATAGCTAGTTAGTGTCTGAGGTGAAATTTGAATTTAGGTCTTCTTGACTCTTGTCCTGGGACTCTATCCACTGGGCCACCTAGCTACCTCTGTTGATGATCTCTGATTTATCCTGTGTTTGTATATAATTGTTTGCATATAGTTACTTGCATCTTATTTCCTCCATTAGACTGTGAGCTCACTTAGAACAGAGACTATTTCTTTGGTTTTTTGAGTTTTGCTTTGGTTTTGCCCAGGGTTTAGTACAGTGTTTTCAATGTTCAATAAATGGAAAGGGAGAAATGGGTCTTTTTATTCATGTCACTCAGTGGAGACCACCCAGTGCCTTGTTTATCCACAGTTTTGTGTATTCCTATTTCACTTCTGCCTCAATAAATTACCTTCTGGGGCACCTAGGTGGCTCAGTGAATAAAAAGCCAAACTTGGAGACAAGTGTCTGACTTCAGAAACTTCCTCACTGAGTGACCCTGGGAAAGTCACTTAATCCCAACTGACTAGCCCTTACTGCTCTTCTGCCTTGGAAGCAATACTTAGTATTGATTCTAAAATGGAAGATAAGGGTTTAAAAAATTTGCTTTAAGGCTCAGCTCAAGTACCACCATCTACAGGAAACTTCCTGATCTTCCCTAATGCTAGTGCCCTCTCTTCCTGACTGCATTGTATTTAACTACCTTATATTTCAGATGTTATTATTATGGGGTCATAGGATTATATATTTAGAGCTAGAAGGTACCTTAGAGGCCAAGGAATCTAACCCTTTCACATTATCATTGAGAAAAGTGGGGAATAGAGGTTAAATGATTTGTCCAAGGTCACACAGCTAGTAATTATCTGGGGATGGAATTGAATCCAAATATAGTTCACTATATATATATATATATACATATATATGTATATACACATATATATATATATTTGTTTATTTATTTGTTTATTATCTCCTTTGTTAGTTAGGATACGCCTTGTAATAAGGAGTATAGGATTATTTCATTCTTTGTATACACAGCACCTTGGACATGGTGCCTGGTATATAAGAATTCCTATTTATTGACGGATTGGTAGATAGACATGGCTAGTCTAGCCTTGACCATTTCTTCTTGTAAGTGCGCATTAAGTGCACGTTTATCATTCTTGACCCTATGAGTAACTTTTTGTTTTAACCTTTACCTTTTATTTTCGAATCAATATGAAGTATCTGGTCCAAGGCAAAAAGGCAGGAAGGGCTAGGCAATTGGGGCTAAGTGACTTGTCTAGGCTCACACATCTAGGAAATGTCAGAGGCCAAATTTGAACCCAGAACCTGCCATCTATAGGTCTGGTGCTCTATCCACTGAGCTCTTAGTGCCCTGCCCCTGTGAGCAAATTTTTGATAAATACTGACACTCATCAATGAATTGCTAATATGGACACTAGTATATAGAAACTATATATAATCTCTACATGCTAGTGTCTAGTATATAGACTATATACAGTTTCTATATACTAGTGTCTATATTAGCTAATTTATAGTATATAGAAATATTTATAGAATCTATACAATATGTAGAAAATATTTTATATATACTTATTTCGGGTATACATATATGTGGACCTTTTGTCTCTCTTGATAGAAAATAAGTTCCTCATAGGCAGGGGCTATTTAATTTTTGTCTATCTATCCTCAGAAAGGCAGAATAACATAGTAGATAGAAAGATATAGTCAAGAAGACCTGGGTTCAGGGGCAACTAGGTGGCACAGTGAATAAAGAGCCAGGTCTGGAGTTGAAAGGACCTGCATTCAAATCCAGCTTCAAACACTTTCTAGCTGTGTGACCATAGACAAGTCACTTGCTTCCCCATTGTCTAGCCTAGTGATGGGCAAACTTTTTAAAGAGGGGGCCAAAGGAAAGGAAATGCTCATCTGTCAGTCTGTTTCTAAGGCAACTCTTTCAAAGTTTCATTGTATTTTAACCTACTCCTTGTGTTCATCAGATTAGGAATAATGTCGGGGCAGCTGGGTAGCTCAGTGGAGTGAGAGTCAGGCCTAGAGACAGGAGGTCTTAGGTTCAAACCCGGCCTCAGCCACTTCCCAGCTGTGTGACCCTGGGCAAGTCACTTGACCCCCATTGCCCACCCTTACCAATCTTCCACCTATGAGACAATACACCGAAGTACAAGGGTTTAAAATAAAAAATAAATAAATAAACAGATTAGGAATAATGTCAATCTGCCAGATAGAACATTTCAGGGGGCCACACTGGCCTGCAGGCTGTAATTTGCCCATCACTGGCCTAGCCTTTATAATACTTCTGGTTTAGCACTAATATCTAGTATTAACTCTTTAAAAAAAAAAAAAAAAAGACCGAGGTTCAAATTCTGCCTTGTTATATGACTCTAGATGTCACTTACTATCACAATGTCCCTGGCAAAATCTGAAGACTAAAAGTTGCAAAGTGGGTGCTTATATTGGGAAAAGGAGTCCCTAATGGGGAGAAACTTCATAATAAGGTTATCTTAATAAAATGATAGATCCTTGCAATAAGAGTTCCCAGTGGCTGGAAGAATATCTGGCAAACAATAAGTGCTTAGTAAATGCTCTTGATGGATTGACTGATGTGGGAAGAGGGGGAAGAAGCATTGTTTTTGCTATGGGGGTCTGGCCTAGTACAGGGGAAAATCAGGGTTCAAAGTGCCAAAGCTAAAGCCCCTGAGCATGTTTAGCTAAAAATAATCCCGTTGAACAAATAAGATATCATGATGCTAGTGAAGCAGAACAGAAAAAATGAATGAGGAAGCCAGGACTAGAAGAAGCAAAAAAAAAAAAAAAATGAGGATGATCCATCATTGTGGAGACAGATCACCCAGCAGTAGGATAGAATGATTAGCAGGCTTCTTCCAACATGACACCTTTAGGGTTCTTGGCAAAAAAAAAAAAAAAAAAAAAAGAGGAGGCTCTTGGACACTTCCTAGCTGGGTGACCCTGGACAAGTCACTTAACCCCCACTGCCTAGCCCTTGATGCTCTTCTGCCTTGGAATCAATTCCTAGGATCAATTCTAAGGCAGAAGTCGAGTTTACAAAAAAAAACAAAACAAAACAAAACAAAAAAAACAATTAACATTAAGCTCTTGGTGATGGCAGATCTAATTGGAATAACAGAGTGAATGGCTTGCACAGAGCACCCAATGAGAGCAAATGGAGGAGTATTTTGTAATAAACACCTTAAAGGGGAGGTAGACCCAAGACCAGTCCTTTCCTGAAACACTCACCTGAAATGGGGTAGAGGGAAAAGGGAGACCCTCTGGCGAGGAGCCAAGTAAAGGACTACCTCCTGCGCTTGTCTTTGGACTTGGTTGCCCACCGTGAGCCTCAGTACTGAGGAGAGGAAGACGGCTTTCCAGATCTGTAGCCCATCGTCTCTGTTGGGGATTTTCAGAGCTGAAAGACGGATTCTAACCCTCTCTGTCCTACCGTGGAGCTCTCTTTAGTTGGGTAATGAACGATAGGATTAGATTTAATTCGGATTTATAGCAGTTTTAGAAAACTCTCTCCGAGCAATTAATTGTGGCTAACAGGACCATTATTTGTGACGCGGTTAACTTGTCTGTTGCTCTATGTACAGTTTCCAGATCTCTGGTCTGGACCCTCGTCAAGGGCTCAGATGGGAAAGGAGAACCTCAGTCAGTTTGAGCGTAACCCTGATAAAGGTTCCGTTTTCCTATGGAATGTTCCTGTGATGTGGGGCTAACAATATGGGTGGGGAATAGGGAGGAGAGGGACTATGGGGGCTGGGGACTGCAGCTGGGAAAAGGAAAAAAAAAAAAAAAGGGAAAATGGTTTTTATTTTAAACACATGTATTAATCCCTGCTCCAAATAGGCCTTGGGGTGGGAAACTGCAGGTGGAAGGGGGAGGGCAGCTGGAGGACATGATTATTATTTTAAATATATTTATATTAAATCATTGCACAAAGTAAGGAACCAGGGTGGGAATTTGCAGCTGGGGAATGGAGGGCAAAGGGAACTAGGTCCTGTTCCTTTGAAATGGATGTGTTAGATGAGGCTCAAAATAGGATGACAAGGGGGTAGACAGCTGCAGCTGGTAGGGGGAGGGCCACTAGAGAATGCTAGTTTGTCTACCTGTCACTTTAAAATGTGCTCCCTCCTTCCTCACAGCAGCCCTGGGCTGGGAGCCTCTCAAATCCCTCCCAAAAAGGTGGGAGGGGGGAGATTATTATTGAAATGGGAGCATTGGTAAAGCAGCTTACTGTCTGACCTGCCAGTTTGTCATAGTGGAGAAACTCCCTGGGGCTTCACTCCAACAGGATATCACTTCTAATTGTTTGGGGGAATGTTCCCTGGGACTTAGGCTGGAAGAGTGGGGGGAGGGGGAAGCATAGGATTCTGAGCTCCCAAGGAACTTAGATCACCCCTTAAATTGCTTTACAGATGAAGAAAATGAAGGCCACAGAGATGAAACAATTTGCCCAACATCATAAAAGAAATCAAAGAATGGGATTTGAACCCAGATCCTCTGATGCTGAGGCCAGTTTTTTTTTTCTTCTCTGCCACACAAATGTAGTTTTTGAGTTGGGAGGGACTTCAGCATCTTAGTCTAACCCTTAACCCCAAAAAGGAATCCCTCCTACAACAAATCCAAGGGATCATCTACCCTTTACTTAAAGATCTTCAACAAGCCAGAACCCACCATCTCTAGAGGCAATCCTTTTCATTTATGGGTAGCTCTAATTGTTAGAAAAATTTTCCTAACAGTAACCCCCTATTTGCCTCTTTGTGTAGTTTCTAGCTCTTGAATCTGATTCTGCCCCCTAGGACCCAACAGGACAAATCAAATCCCTCTTCCACAAAGTAGTTAGTTGAAAACTGCTAACATCTCCCCATCTTCTCCCAGTCTTCTTTTCAGAGTATACCACCTCAGTTCCTTTGACAAGACCTTATATGACATGGAATCAAGAGCCTTTACTATCAGAGTTGCATTGTGGTAGGTGTTCTTTAAGCATATCAATGTCCCTTCCAAACTGTGGTTCCTGAAATTGAAGAAAATATTCTGGGCATGGAGCACAGACCAGGATGCACATAGTACAGTAAGATTATCACTTCCAATCACTTCATTGCATCAAGATCAAACAAGGAGGTATTTCCAGTGTTGGAGAAAGAAATGGCAAACTATTCCAGCATCTTTGCCAAGAAAATCCCAAATGGGGTCATGAAGAGTTGGGCATGACTGTAACAATGGAAGAACACCAAGAAATTCCCAGTGTAATCCTCCTGAGGAATAGGAGCAAATAGGTTATAGAATAAAGATGTGTGGCAGGTATTCAGTGGTCTTATCAGTAGTGGCAGTTCTACTTTCCTGGCTTCACAACAGACATACTGACAGAGGAGCTGTCACTTGGACTCTTCCTTTGAAGAGCACAAATGGGTCAGAGTAAGAGAACAGGGAGGAAGAGAAAGGCTGCCATGATCCCTTGGAAAGGAAACTTCTCAACTAATAGTTTCTCTTCCCACTTCTTTGCTTAAAATTTAACCCAGTATAGCAATGAACAAAGGTGTGCTGGTAAATGGTTAACAACCAGTTCTCTTAAAAAAAAATCAATGTGGGACACATTTCAGGTTTAATCTAACATTGGCTAATTGCTGATGTTTAAATGCTCACATTGACATTTTAACAAAAGGTTCTCCTAAGTTAGTAAAAGTTGGCTTTAGCACAGCATTGACAGTCATATATTGGTCATCATGATTCTCTGGATGTATTAAAGGTAACATCCCCTAGGTCAGTGATGGGCAAACTACCCGGAGGGCCAGATGTGGGTCCCCTGAAATGTTCTATTTGGCTGCGGGACATTATTCCTATACAATAATACAATGAAACTTCAGAAGAGTTGCCTTAGAAACAGACTGACAGATGAGCATTTCCTTTTCTTTGGCTCCCTCTTTAAAAAGTTTGACCATCACTGCCCTAGGTAATCCCAGTCATCCCTCTCAAGCCTTCCTAGTAGATCTACTGCACTTTAGCATGGTGTCAATTATTTTATGTTTTCTGTGGACTTTCTGTCTCTCAGCTAGTCACTCACTACAACTTGCATTCACACTAGAAGGTTGAAAATAGAAGTTTCCAGAGGAGAGTGGCCAATAGTTCGCCCTCAGAGCCCAAAAGCTAATTATGGGTTGAGAGGAGCTATATGTCTATTATTCACAACTTTAGTTATTAGGCCCCTATTGTTGTGCTTCTTATTTAAACAAATCATCAAAGATATCAATAATATTTGATCATGAAATATTTGTTAAACACAATTCAAAGCAATAACAATAATAACATAATAGTCTATCCATAAATTTGTGCATTTCTTACCAATGCATATTATTTCCATGAGGGAGAAACTACTTAAAAATCTCTAGTGACTTCCTAAAAGCCTCCAGAAGCAATTCAAAATACGTTGGCATTAGAAGCCCTTCATAACTTAGCTCCCTTCTGCCTTTTCAGTCTTCTTACAATTTATTCCTCAACACATATGTACTCTTAAATCCAGTAATCCTGGCCCCCTGGCTGTTCTATAAACAAGATACTCCAGGAACTCTCTCTGGCTGAACCCCATGTCTGGAATGCTCTTCCTCCTCTGCTCCAACTGCTGACCTCCTGGCTTCCTTTAAGTCCCAACTAAATTCTACAAGAAGTCTTCCACAACCCTTTTTAATTCCAGTGCTTTCTTTCTATTAATTACTTCCTGTATATCCTACATATATATGTATATATGTGTGTGTGTGTGTGTATCAGACAGATAGATATAGACTAAATAGAGATAGATATAAATATATCTATCTGTCTCCATCTCTATCTATCTATATCTATATATACACATATTTGTTTGAATGTTGTCTCTCCCTTTAGATTATAAGCTCCTTGAGGGCAGGTACTATCTTTTGCCTCTTTTTTTTTTATCCCTAGATTTTATCACTGTGCCTAACATATAATAGATACTTAATAAAAGTTCATTGATTGATTCCTTTCAATAAACAAAATTTCCAAATGAGGAAAAGAAAACATATACTATTAAATACTTCAAGTTTTTCAATGGAAAAGTATTACATAATTATTATCATACAACTTATATAATCATAAAAGTTGTTACTTATCCTTTCTGAGTCTGTTTCTTCATTTATAAAATGAGAGTTTAAGAATTAGCCTCTGAGTTCTTAACAGCACTAAATCTATGATTTTATGAAAATGAAAATAAAATATTGTACTCTACACATCATCTAAGTCCAAGATTTGAGAACATACTAGGTACTTAATAAACATTTGTGGGTTGATCATAGAAAAAAACCTAATAGTGATAGTATTCCGCAGTCTTCAATGGCTCCCCTTTATGAGACCCAGTGTGATTCAAGATGTCTTAATGATTCTTAGTCACTTTATGATTTGGTTTTAATAAAATAAAAAATGTTGTAAATTTTTAAAAATGGTAAAAAATATTTAGTAATAAGGGTCCTCAATGACATGGTAAATCTCCAAGCTATTTTCTTTTGGCATATCCTTGTTTCTGCTTTGCCCCTCTTTCAATAATTTTCTTGGATTCCAAGTCTGAAGAAGGACCCTAGCTGGCCCCCAATTCAGAAACTTGACCTAAGTTTTATCTTCTCCCTCCCTGATGATCTCAAGGCTTCAGGGAAATACAGAGTAGTTCTCCCTTAAAGAGTCTTAGGACTCCTGTCTTAGGGTGGTCCTTAATGCTCTACTACAGAGGCTGGGGTGAGAAAGAGTGAATAGTACACAAGAGACTAGGAAACAACTCTAGACCAAGACAGAGTCATGGTTTTTAAAAGCCATTCCTCTCACCTGATTGGGGAAAGGGGAGTAGGGAAATGTCCATTTATTTGCCTTTGAGCAAACCAGTCAGTCAATAAACAGTCAATAAATGTTTATTAAGCACATGGTATGTGCCAAGTACTGTGCTAAAACACTGGGGATATAAGAAAGTTTAAAGACAGTCCCTGTTTTCAAGGAAATCTCAGTCTAATTGGGAAGAAAAAGTGCAAAAGATCTATGTTCAAACAAGTTATATGTAGGATAAATTAGAAATAATCAACAGAGGGAAGGTACTAGAATTATGGGGGACCTGGAAAGACTTGCTGTAAAAAGTAGAAATTTTATCTGGATCTTGAAAGAAGGCAGGGAAGCCAGAAGCCAGGAGAAAGAGATGAGGAGGGAGAGAATTCCAGACATAGTGAATAGCCAATGAAAATGCATGGAAATGGGAAATTGGGGGGAAAAAGTTGGGAAACATAGAGTGCATTACTGGAGGAATAGCAAGGAGGACTGCATCACTGGATTGTATACTAGGGAAAGGGATGTTATAAGGTATAAGAAGAAAGTGCATAACTTGGATTTATCATGAATTAAGTAACTAAATTTATTTGAGAACATTCTTTTTTAATCCATGGTCACTGACTAATAAAGAGAAAATATGGGAGCCCTCTGGTGGCAGAATAACAGTAACCATGATGGAGCTCCCCAGTGTGAATCACGTGCATCATCTCACATGAACAGCAATCCCTAACCCATTTTTAAACATTTTTTAAAAATTAATAGAAACATTTTCTGTCTCTTTACCCTACCCCACTGAGAAAATGGGGGGTGGGGAGTGTCCAACAAATATTCATTTTCAAGAAAAACAAATTCCATCATTGGCTCAAAATGTGTGTGCATGTGTATATGTATAATGTATATACCACATATATATGTGTATGCGTGTGTGTGATTCTGTTTTCTAAATATTCTGTACTCTAAATTCAGTGCACTGTCACTTCACTATCAAGAGAGAGAGCAGTTTTCATCACTGATTCCTTCTGTGGTCATTCTATTGATCATAGTTCTTGGAACATTCAAAGTTTCCTTTACAGTGTTATTCTGGTTCTGTTGTTTCATTCTTTATTGGTTTATAAGTCTTCAAAACTGTTTTCATAATATTGATGTTATAAACTGTTTTGATCACTTCACTTTGTGAAGTTCATATTCAAATTCATAGAAGTCCATGTCCATGTCTCTTTGAAATCAATTTTTCTCATTTCTTATAGCACAATATTCATACACCACATTCATATACTATAATTTACTTATCCATTCTTCAATTGGTAAATATCCCTTTAGTTTCCAGGTTTTTGCCATCACAAAAGACTTGTTACAAATATGTTTGTACATATAGAACCTTTTCCATTTCTATGATCCTTTTTTGGATAAAAGAAAAGTTCATGACCAAACAAAGCTTAAAGAAGATCATGGAAAAAAAATAGTTCATTTTAATTACATAAAAGTAAAAGCTTTGCACAAATAAATCCAATAAAGTTAAGGTTAAAAGGGAAACAATTAACTGCTAAAAAAAATCCTTATAAAAAGTTGCTCTGCTAATGGTCTCATTTCCAAGATATATAGGAACTGATTCAAATTTATAAGAATAAGAGATATCCTCCAGTTGACAAGTGCTTTATATATCTGTATAGGCAGTTTTTAAGAGAAGAAACCCAGGCCAAATTTTAAAAATGAAGAAATTCATAGCCATATGATCTATTGATTCCTTGACTTAAGGCTGGTGCTTCATTGTACTGTAATGTGAGTGCTGGATTTAGAGAATTTGGGGTTCAAATCATGGTTCTTCCATTTACCAGCTGTGTGCCTTTTGCTAAGTCACTTAAACTCTCTGGACCTTTGTTTCCTCAACTATAAAAAGAACTTGGACTGGATGACTTCAAAGGTCCCTTCCAGCTCTAAATTCATGCTCCTGTGACATCTTAAATATATCTTTTGTCACACTATTTGCCTACTCAAAACCTTTCAATTATTCCCTTTTGTCCACAGAATAAATCTCTAACATTTACCCTTCGATCATGATAGATATTTGCTTGTAAGCTTATAATTTCAGTATGTTCCATGTAATCTGCAAGTTGTAAGGAGGATTGATATATTCCCTTATAAAATACATTTCCCAGAAGCCACTATTGTAGCTTAGCATCATGGCAACATTTCCCTCTCCATCCCCTAACTATGAAAACCTTATATCAGTCGAGGTTATATGTTTATGTGGGAGAAGGGAAGAAGGAGAATGTATGTCAGTATTTTTAAAAATTCTCTGGTGAAGCCAAAGGTTAAAAAGTGAGTAGAAAAAGAAAAACATCACATCATTTTTTGAACTATGATATTAATGAGAACAGGAACTGTTGCATGTGTGTCTGTTTTTGTGTACTAAGAGCTTCCAGTGCTGTAGCTAGCACTCTGTTATGAGTGACTTCTATGCTGCTCCTGCTGAGCCTAGCAGGAGACAGACCAACATCCTACCCTTCTTCCAGGAAATAAATACAGAGAAAAAATCAGTCAGGGAATGTACACCAGAAACATTCCTTCTCTTTTAACTCTTATTTATTTCAAAGAGAAAAAAGAAAGAAGGGCTTTTTTGCTTTAAAACATTGCATTCTCTATTTAGTCCAATTTAAGAAACATTGGCGGGGTGAGTTTTGGTTCCAAGTGGTTGCTAACCCAAAGTGTATATTGAATCTAGGATAACTTTCAGAGATCCTTGCTTAAAGTGGTCCTGATTACATATGTCATCTTAGAAAGAAGGCCTTTAGTAGAATTCCACAAGGTTGTGTTTTATTATTGTCAATATTTTAATAATTGATTTTAAATTTCAATCATCGGGTTGAATGAAGACATAAATGGCAAGCTAATCAAATTTACAGATTCCTGGAAGCTGGGGAGGATAGGCAATACATTGGATGATAGAATCCAGAAGAAAAGAGGCAAAAAACTTAAAGAGGGTAAGATTTTAGCAGGAAATAAGGAACAATTTCCTAACATTTCTAGTTCTTTTCAAAGGACATTTGCTGTCTCCTAAGCTGATCAGTTCTTTCTTACTGGAGGCCTTCAAGTTGCGTAATTAGAATTTTGTACTCCAAGACTCTATTTCCCAGAATCCCACTTTCATCCTCACATTGCATCCTTACATTTTGGAGATAAAATTTCTGTAACCCTGCCCTCTGGGTCTCTATTCTCTCGCGAACAGGGTCAGGAAAAACTTCTCTTTACTCAGAATTTTTCTTTTGTCTTTTTATTTCCTCTACTTCAATTATTATTAATAAGATTAATTAATGAGATTATTAATAAATCTTATAAAATATAATACTTGGAGTTATTGGATATTAATTTAAATCTTACATTTCTGGTGACCACAAAGGGACAGAATCCTTGACTTTTTTTTTTAAAGCCTGAGTAAAAAGAAGTTTCCCCCCACCACATTAGCAGAAGTAGAGAGAGACCCAGAGGGCAGGGTTACAGAAACTTTATCTCCAAAACATAAGGACACAATGTGAAGACAAAAGTGGGATTCTGAGAAATGGAGCCCTGGGGTACAAAATTCTAATTACACAAAGTTAAAGCTCACCTCTGCAACCAGTCAGTCCCCAAGTTCAACTGATTCTCTCTTTGCTATCTCCCTTGTGTTTATTCTCTCCTCTCTTTCCCCATAGTTACCACACTAGAACAAGTCCTCATTGCCATCTGGTTGGTTTAGAACAGGGGTTCTTAACCATTTTTTAAAAATTCTGGTCCTGGGCATATAATGGCAAATGTTTAACAAATAGCTCTGTGGAAAAAAAAAACTCGTATGGTATGACAGTTTTAAATTTAATCTATATTAAATTTTTTTCTATTATTTTCATCATTCTAGATAATGAATAAGGTTTTATTTGTAGAATTTGCTAGTTTTCAAGATGTTAATGATCACATTGAAATTTTAAAATATTTTAAATTATTTCTCAAGTGATCAAAGGAACTGACTCTAGAATACCCCTGCATGGCTTCAGTAGATCATCTTATAAAGCCCTTGGACCCATTCTAAGAATAATATTTTTGAATGTATAAGCTAAAATACATAGAAAGAACATACATACAAATGTATACATAAAACACATACAAAGGATACCCATTATATGACATTTTTAAAAAACCTGTCATCTTGGTATCTTTTGTCTTTATATCACAGTCATGTCTGATATAATCCCTTCCAAATGGAACTTAATCTTGTAAAAGAGAAACTAAGAATGGAATGGCTGCATATTGATATGCTGCATTGTACCCTTATTTCACTTGGCATCACTTCATACAAATCTTCCTGCATTTCTCTGAATTCTTACGGTTGCAGGATCATTAATATAGAAACAAAAGAATTCTTCAAGTCCATAAGGTGTAAACCTCCCATTTGACAGATGAATAAATCAAAGCAGAGAGATTTTAAATACATATTTGTCAGTTCTTTCTGTGCCGTAAAATTCTATTATGTTCATATACCACAATTTTGCAGCCATTCCACAACGGGCTTCTAAATTATTAATAGTTCTTTTCTACTACCAAGTGTTTCCATGAATATTTTGGATCTTTTAGGATGTTTGTTTCTTTCTTTGATCTGCTTTGGCAGGAAGCCTTTCCAAAACGTTTTTAAATGCCTTTCCCCTGTTAATTATTTCCTATTTAATCTCTTGCTTTGTAAATATGTATTTGAAGATTATATCCTCCTTTATATTATAAACTCCTTGAGAGCAGAGACTGTCTTTTGATTTTTTTTATCCCTAGCACTTAGCAGGGTGCCTAGCTCATAGTAAATACTTGATAAATATTTATTGGTTGATTGATTGACCTTCTTTTAAAACTATATCCGTGATAAGATCACTGGGTCAGAGGGCATGATAAACACAAATCATTTTTATTCTTTTTCCTGGTCCAATGGAAAGTGTGCTGAGTTTGAAACTACAGAACTTAAAATTCAAATCCTAGGAATGCTTTTTATAATCTTGACCAAGTAATTTAAACTTTCTGAGTCTCAATTGTCTCATTAGTAAATAAGTGGTTTGAACCAGATGACATCAAAAGTCCCTTCTAATTCTACATGAATCATCCTAGGAGACTATGATATCCAAAATAGTTGGATCAATCTATAGCTCTGCCAAAAGCATAGTAGTTGTCAGTTTTCGGGGTAGGAGGTGAAACCTCTCAGTTGTTTTAATTTAAATGTCTTACTTTTAGTGATTTTTATCATGTTTTAATGGCAAAATAATTTGTAATTCTTCTTTTAAAAATTATTTGTTCAGTAGGCATGGTGGTACAACTCCCATGATAACTCCTGCCAGAGAGCTGAGGCTGTTGAATATCTTGAGTTCTGGAGTTCTAAGCTACAGAGGGCATTGGCACTGTGTGTCTTTAAAATGAAGAGTTCCCAAGAACACAAGATTGCCTAAGGAGATATATAGAATATAGGGGACAGAAGAAAAGGAGGGAGAGAGAAAAAGATGTGTATAAAGGGAAAAAATGCTTCCTTTGTGAATCTATTAGATCACTTATTTATTGGAGAATAGCTCTAGGTCATGTATCTTTATATCAGTTCCTTAAATATCAGTAATATTTTATAATAAATATTTTCTTTTCTCAAAAATTTTTCATCTTATTCTACCTTTGCTTGCTAAAAGTTTTTAAAATTT
>NC_058130.1:633701674-633717892 GCF_016433145.1 Gracilinanus agilis | reverse complement strand
TATATATATATATATATATATATTTACACACACACATACTATTGCAATACATATATTGCAATAGTCTGCTTTACACAGGAGAGCTTCAGTATTTAGAAGGTTTCAGCAAAAGTTTTCCTTGTTGTTGAGTCTAAAAACAACCCACCTAGTAAGGGAATCAGAAAGACAATTAAATTGGAAGGATGAAAAAAACAGAATCATTGAATTTGATCCTAACTCTATATCTATTCGGCCATCCTTTCCTGAAGTCTCAGAGGGAGAACTGTCCCATCACTATGCAAAATTTATTCCTGTCACAGGTTCTGAGTCTTCTCTAGGCTGAGGATACTTGCTTCCACATTTATCTCTTTTCCTCTCCAACTTCTATCATTACAATTTTACTGTTTTTCTTCTTCCTTACAAAATGCATGAATATTCTCTACTCTCAAATTATAACAAGCTTTCTCTTGATCTAGCTATGTTGCTTCTACTATGTTGCTTCTACTATGTTCTACTAAGCTACCATGTTGCTTCTCCAAGCTTTTAAAATATATTATCGATATCTGTTGCCTTTAGCTCTTTTTGCAGTGGCAAAGAATTGGAAACCAATTCTTTGATATCCATCAATTGAGGAATGACTGAACAAGTCATGGTAAGTGGTTGTAATGGAATACTATTAAGCCGTAAGAAATGAACAGATTGAGTTCAGAAAAATCTGGAAAGACTTATATAAACTGATGCAAAGTGAAATAAGAAGAACCAGGAGGACAATGGGCACAGTAACAGAAATTTTATACCATGAGGGAAGGACTAAATTATTACAAGTGAAACAAAGTCCCAAGATTACTCCAGAAGACCCATGATAAAAATGATATCCACAGCCAAAAAAGGAACTGATTAGTTAGAATCAGATTGCAGATGAAAGCACACCATTTTTCACATTTCCTTTTTGAGTTTTTTATTATATCATATGTGTCTTCTGTCACAGAATGAGTAATATGGAAATATGAATTGAATGAAAACACATACAATCTATATCAGACTATTTACTTCCTTGGGGTGTGGGGAGATGGGTGGAGGAAAGAATCTAAATCACAAAATGTCAGAAAATAATTGTCAAAAAATTTTTATATGTGTAATTGAAAAGAAATAAAAGTAAGTTTAAAAAAAGAAAAAGCTGCCTCTATTTCCTACCTCCCCACCCACTTATCCCTCTCTTTCTGGTAATATCCCTTTAGACTCAATATGTCACTAAAATTTTTTTCTCTAAGATCACCAATGATGTCCTGTGATAAATCACATGCCCCCTCCCTTTCCCTATATATATGTATCATGTATACACCCATTGGCTGTAGGCCAAAACCATTTTATGTGTGTTTAATGTAAATGTTGGTACTTGCACATGTAAGTTCATATTAGGCAAGACACTGACTGACAAGAAACAGAACGAGACTGTGGGTAAGGAGCAAGGAGCTGGAGGTGGTAGCTGGAGACAGGGAAGTGTGGACAGAGAAGGATGCCTTAGAAGAGAACTTAGAAAATGAAAAACAAGAGAGAGATTAAGTAGTCAGTTGAGGAGGAGACCAGCACAAGATGAAATCAGAGAAGCATCTGAGAGTTGGATAGGATCTCAGCTGGCATCTTGTTCAACTTATACACGAGCAGGAATTTTTTCTACAAGTGGTTATCCAAACTCCACTTTTAGACCTCCATTGATAGGGACTCACTACCTATTAAGGAAGCCCAGTTCATTTTTAGACAGTTCTAGTTTGTTAGGAAGTTTCACCTTCTATGGAATTAAAATCTGTCTCACTTAATCTTCCATCTATTCTCATTTCTGGTATCTTGAGTCAAACAGAAGATGCTGAATCTGTTTTTTATGACAAACACTTGAAGATGGTCATTATGTACCCCTCCTTTGTCAAATGAGAACAAATGGGATGATATTTGTAAAGTGATCAGAACAGTGTCTGGCAAAGAAAAAAAACCACCTCCAGAGAAAGAACTGTTGTAGTCAGAATGCAGATGAAAACATACAATTTTTTTCACTTGTTTATATTTAGTATTTTTTTAGGATTTGGGTTTTATATGATTATTCACTTACAAAAATGAACAATATGGAAATGTTTTGCATAATAATACACATATAACTGGGATCAAATTGCTTGCCATCTCCAGGAGAGGGAAGGGAAGGGAAGGAGGGACACAATTTGGATCCCAACTTTGGAAAACCTATGTGGAAATTTGTTATTACATGTAATTTGTAAATAAATAAATAAATTACAAAAAAAATTTAAAGAAAAAAAATGGAACTGTATCTGGACATAGTAAGTGCTTAATCAATGCAGGTCCCTTTCCCCTATATCAGTGATTCCCAAATTGGGTGCCACCACCCCCTGGTGGGTGCTGCAGTGATCCAGGAAGGGCAGTGATGGCCACAGGTACATTTGGGGGCAGTGAATAACTGTAAGGGGGCGGTGATAGTATGTGACAGGAGGGCGCTAAGTAATATTTTTTCTGGAAAGGGGGCAGTAGGCCAAAAATGTTTGGGAACCACTGCCCTATATTATTCCTAAATTGTGGTATAAAAATCTGAATTTAATATACTCTAGGAATGCTTAACCAAGGAAGAGTATAATAGAACTATAATTTCTCTCATTTTAAACAACATACTTCTAAACATGCAGATTAAGATCTGAATGGTATCTTGGCTGCCATATTAAATGATGACACATATAACATGTAATCCATAATTCACTAAAATCCCCAGTTCCTTTTCTTAAGAACTATTTTCCATGCATGAACTTGTGTTGCAGGTCTTTTGAAACTAAATATAAGGTTTCACAGTTATTCTTATATAATTTCATGATTTTGGATTTCCTCCAGCATTATATTCTTTAGGGATCCCAACTTTGCTTCTCTAATGTGTTAACTAGGAAGCACAATGGATAGAACTCTGGTCCTGGCATAAGGAAGCCTTGAGTTCAAATCCTCAGGTACTTCCTAGCTGTATGACTCTAGACAAATGACTTAATGCTGTCTGCCTCAGTTTCCTCAAATGTAAAATAGAGATCATAATAGCACCAACTTTTCAGGATTGTTATGAGGACCAAACGAGGTAATAGTTGTAGAGCACTTATTCCATAAATGCTTATTCCCTATTTCCTCCAAGTTTCCTATCATCTACAAGTTTGATAGGCATGCCACCTAAACTTTCACTTTCACTTTTAAAAAACCTTTTACCTTCTGTCTTAGAATTGATTCTGGGTATGCAGTATTGTGGTAAGGACTAGGCAATTGGGATTAAGTTGACTTGCCCAGGATCACACAGCTAGAAAGTATCCAAGGTCAGATCGAACCTCTCTCCATGCCTGGTACTTAATCACTAAGCCTCGTAGCTGCCCTTTCACTTTCATTATTGATTTTTAAAAATGTTGAGTAGAACAATGCTAAAGAGATGACTAGGATGCTCTATTAGACATGTCTCTCAACTTTCAACTGCTATGGGTGAGGGAACTAGGTGAGGACCTAAGAAACATGGACAGAAAGAACATTATTTCTTCAGTATTTCCAGGAGAAGTTCTGAAAGAATGTAGCTCTGGTCTCAATTGGGGCAAGAAACCAAATAAAGAATTAAGGAAAAGAATCAAACATTTCAGGTAATTTGTGTTACAAAAGTTTGTGCTGGAAAGAAATGAAATCCAGAAATATGAGAGAATACATTACCAAGGAAATCTCTAATCTCTCTTTCTAAAACTATATTCTTTGTTTTTAATTCCACCACCTGTTGTATATGAAGTTTGTGCATGAGATTCTTCAAGTTATAATTTAAAAAATTAGAATCAGTCTTGTACATAGACAGAATAGCCCCTTACTTATGTATTAGAATTGCAGGGAGTGTGCGAAAGTCTTCTAACTATTCCTGCCTGAAAATGCTAGATATTTCTTTAAAACATCTATGAAAAGTGACATTTTCTTCCCTGAATCTTCCCCTGATTTATGAGGCATTATATTCTTCTCATTAATCTCTTATTTCTCTGATTCCTCTTCTTTTATCTTCAGTCATTCTTCATACTCTTTATTGACCCTGCTAAGTTCTATTTTGTAAAATGACAAGGTGTAATGCTTGATTTTTAGGACCTCTTCTAAAATTCTGTGATTCTCCAATTCTTTTAGATGGAGAGATCATATGATCATAGTTTTAGACCCCAGGTTCACCTAGTCAAGCCCCTTTAATTAACAGATAAGGGAACTGAGATCCATGAGTTGCCCAAAATCAAATGATTTGCTCGTTGTTTTCTGTTCTTCTTTCCTGATATCCATCTCTCTTGAAAGCCGATCTACCATTATACTTCCAACTATCACCTTTTGGAATCATCATTACTTTCTTGATAGGTATGGCCACAAACTCCAATCCTAGATTCAAAGATAGAGCTCTACTCAGAATATATCATTTCTTACCTGGCTATACTACTCTGAGACTTCTCTGCATTTTTCACCATGCTCCCTTCCCATCTCCCTCTGTTCAGCTTCCTTTTGCATTTTTTCTTCTTCAGTTAGATAGTAAGTTCCTTGCAAGCAAGGGTTGTCTTTTTTTTCTTTTCTTTTCTTCTTTTTTTAAATATGTATACCCAGCACTGAGTGCCTGGCATTTAGCAGGAGTTAAATATATATTTATTGACTGACTGACTGATTAAACTATACCTCTTAGAGTCATCTTTAACTCTTGGTTATTTTATCTCCCCTATCAAATCATTTACTAAATCCTGTCTCTTCACCTTTCACAGTGGTTTTGCTCTCTCTTCCCATATCTACTACTCCTTTCCATTTCCTCATCACCTCACACTAGGAAAGAGTGACATCCTAGCTGGTCTCTCTGATGATCCATTCTCTTTGCAACACTTTTCTACCCTACCATCAAGCTACTCTGCCTCTTTTCCAACACCCATGCCTAGCCAAGGATTTCAGAGGCCATCAAGTCCTATTCTTACCCAAATAATATTTCCTTCTACGACACACTCAAATAATAATCATTTAGCCTTTACTGGAAGATGATCAGTCAGAGTGACTCCACTACCTCTCCAGGCAGCTCAATCTACTTATGGACAGGTCTTAATGTTTAGGAAGTTTTCTCCAAAGGCAAGCCAAAATTTCCTTTTATTTCAACTTCCACAAATTGCTTCTGATTTTGCAGCCAAATAGAAAATGTCTGCTCCCTCTTCCACATGAGAGGCCTTCGGATACTTAAAGACAGCTTTCATAACCCTTCTCTCTTATCTTCTCTAGGCTAAATAAACATCCTCGACTCTTTCGGTTAGTTCTCATATGGTGTGCACTCCTTTCTTTGATCTTCTTACTTTCTCCTCTTTGTGTTTGTTTCAAAACTCCAAAAATTAAATATAAGTTTTATTCATTCCTTCACTTAAACTTAATGCCTCACACTTACCTCTCTCCCCAAGTTAAAGCTAAGGTACCTCCCTCACTGGAATGATTAACCATGCCTCTGGAATAATGTCTGCCTCCTTGCATCACCATCATCACAACTAGCATTTATGTATTATCTTAAGGTTTGCAAAGTGCTTTACTAACTAAATTGATTTACTAACTAAATTAATTTATTAACTAAGTCGATCCTCCCAACAGACCCATGAAGGAAGTGCTTTTATTATTCCCATTTACCTTAAAAACAAACTGAGGCAAAGAGAGGCTAAAGAACTTGTCCAGAATCACACAGCAAAGTAATTGTCTGAGCAAGGATTAAAATTCAGGTTTTCCTGACTCCTAGAACTGAACTCTAGCCACTGTACAACCTAGCTGCTTACTAGTTTTTCACACTGACAATAATAGCTATTTGCATGTGTTTAGTTCTTTGGTTTACAAAGGACTTTCAGAAAGATATTCTCTTTTTCCCACCCTCCCTTTCTCCATCACCACCTCCCATGTAAGCATTTTGAAATCAGTGATTATTTCATTTTCATCTTTGTATCCTTAGTATTTGACACAGTGCCTCACACATAGTAAGTCTTTAATTATGTTTGTTGATTGATATTCTTGCAATTACCTTGGGAAGAGAATAGTGTGAATAGTTTTATCACCATTAGACAGATGAAAAAACTGAAGCCAGGTTCACATTATTAGCAAGTGTCCAAACCAAAACTAAAACACAAATCTCCTAAACCTAGGGTCAGGGTTCTCTGTTATTAAATACCCAAATGGAATACATTAAAATCCTCCCCAATTTCTTTTTAATTAGTAGATTCTAATATCTTTGTTTTCCCCATATATGGGAATCTTTGATGTGAAAAACGTTAAAGTAGAAGTGAGAGATCATTTGAAACACACCAATTATTTCATTTCAGTGGCTGCTAAAATAACCTATATGACCAGTTCAGTATTACAAGGCCATGTGTGTTTATGCTTGAACTTTAAAGAAATCTATAGTATATGTCAAAAATAATTCAGCTTTGTAAGCAGTCAAAAAAGTCTCCCAAAATTCAGTTTTATGTTTTGTAAGCATTTTAGATTGAAATGTTTCTACTCCTGAGGTTCTTGTACAAAGTCACAAAGAGCTATGTTTAAATGCAAGTTTACCTCTCATCTCCTAATTTCTTTTTCTTCACCCTTGTACTTCTCTGTCACTCACCCTAAAGACAAAGCAAAACTTACATTTCCCAAGAGACTGACGTCATAGAGAACCTTTAAAGTATATAAAGAATGTTAAATTCTTAGTGTTACTGGTTATCAGACAATTAAATTTTTTTAAATATTTATTTTTTAGAAAAGTTAACATGGTTACATGATTCATGCTCTTACTTTCCCCTTCACCCCCAACTCCCCCCCCAATAGCCAATGCACATTTCCACTGGTTTTAACATGTGTCATTGATCAAGACCTATTTCGAAATTGTTGATAGTTGCATTGGCGTGGTAGTTTCAAGTCTACATCCCCAGTCATGTCCACCCCGACCCATGTGTTTAAGCAGTTGCTTTTCTTCTGTGTTTCCACTCCTGCAGTTCTTCCTCTGAATGTGGGTAGTGTTCTTTACCATAAGTTCCTCAGAACTGTCCTGGGTCATTGCATTGCTGCTAGTACAGAAGTCCATTACATTCTATTTTACCACAGTGTATTGGTCTCTGTGTATAATGTTCTTCTGGCTCCGCTCCTTTCTCTCTGCATCAATTCCTGGAGGTCTTTCTGGTTCACATGGAATTTCTCCAGTTTATTATTCCTTTGAGCACAATAGTATTCCATCACCAGCATATACCACAATTTGTTCATCCATTCCCCAATTGAAGGGCATACCCTCATTTTCCAGTTCTTTGCCACCACAAAAAGCTCAGCTATAAATATTTTTGTACATGTCTGTTTATCTATGATCTCTTTGGGGTACAAACCCAACAATGATATGGCTGGATCAAAGGGCAGGCATTCTTTTATAGCCCTTTGAGCATAGTTCCATATTGCCAGCCAGAATGGTTGTATCATTTCACAACTCCACCAGCAATGCATTAATGTCCCAAATTTTGCCACATCCCCTCCAACATTCATTAATCTCCCCTGCTGTCATTTTAGCCAATCTGCTGGGTGTGAGGTGATATCTCAGAGTTGTTTTGATTTGCATTTCTTTAATTATTAGAGATTTAGAGCACTTTCTTATGTGCTTATTGATAGTTTTGATTTCCTTATGTGAAAATTGCCTATTCATGTCCCTTGCCCATTTATTTTTTTATACAATTTTTTATACAATTGATTTAACTCCTTATATATATTTGAGTAATTAGACTCCTGTGAGACTTTTTGTTATTAAGATTTTTTCTCAATTTGTTGTTTCCTTTCTGATTTTGGTTGCATTGTTTTTGTTTGTACAAAAACTTTTTAGTTTAATATAATCAAAACCATTTAATTTACATTTTGTAATTTTCTCTAACTCTTGCTTGGTTTTAAAGTCTTTCCTTTCCCAGAGATCTGACAAGTGTACTATTCTGTGTTCACTTAACTTATTTATAATTTCCCTCTTTATATTCAAGTCGTTCACCCATTCTGAATTTATCTTGGTGTAGGGTGTGAGATGTTGATCTAGACCTAATCTCTCCCATATTGTCTTCCAAATTTCCCAGCAGTTTTTGTCAAATAGTGGATTCATGTCCCAAAAGTTGGGCTCTTTGGGTTTATCATACACTGTCTTGCTGACTTCACTTACCCCAAGTCTATTCCACTGATCTTCCCTTCTGTCTCTTAGCTAGTACCATACCATTTTGATGACCAGTGCTTTATAGTATAGTTTAATATCTGGTACTGCTAGGCCCCCTTCCTTCACATTTTTTTTCATTATTTCTCTTGATATTCTTGATCTTTTGTTATTCCAAATGAACTTTGTTATAGTTTTTTCTAATTCAGTAAAAAAGTTTTTTGGTAGTTTGATAGGTATGGCGCTAAACGGGTAAATTAATTTGGGTAGAATGGTCATTTTTATTATGTTAGCTCATCCTACCCATGAGCAATCAACGTTTTTCCAATTGTTTAGATCTAGTTTTAATTGTTTAGAAAGTGTTTTGTAGTTGTTTTCGTATACTTGCTGTGTTCGTTTTGGTAGATAGATTCCTAAGTATTTTATATTGTGTAGGGTGATTTTAAATGGTGTTTCTCTTTCTACCTCTTGCTGCTGTGATGTGTTGGAAATATATAGAAATGCTGATGATTTATGTGCATTTATTTTGTATCGTGCAACTTTGCTAAAGTTGTTGATTATTTCTACAAGCTTCTTAGTTGATTCTCTAGGATTTTTAAGTAGACCATCGTATCATCTGCAGAGAGTGATAGCTTAGTCTCATCATTGCCTATTTTAATACCTTCAATTTCTTTTTCTTCTCTAATCACTACTGCTAGTGTTTCTAGTATAATGTTAAATAATAGAGGTGATAATGGGCATCCTTGTTTCACTCCTGATCTTATTTGGAAGGCTTCTAATTTATCACCATTACATATGATGCTTGTTGATGGTTTTAGGTATATACTCTTTATTAATTTTAGGAAGGGTCCTTCTATTCCTATACTTTCCAGTGTTTTTAATAGGAATGGGTGCTGTATTTTGTCAAAGGCTTTTTCAGCATCTACTGAGATGATCATGTGATTTTTGTTTGTTAGATTGTTGATATGGTCAATTATGTGGATGCTTTTCCTAATGTTGAACCATCTTTGCATTCCTGATATAAATCCCACCTGACCATGATGGATAACCCTCTTGATCACTTGCTGGAGTCTCTTTGCTAGTATTCTATTTAAGATTTTTGCGTCTATGTTCATTAGGGAGATTGGTCTGTATTTTCTTTCTCTGTTTTTGATCAACCTGGCTTTGGAATCAGTACCATATTTGTGTCATAAAAGCAATTTGGTAGGACTCCTTTGCTTATTATATCAAATAATTTGTATAGTATTGGGGTTAGTTGCTCTTTGAGTGTTTGATAGAATTCACTTATGAATCCATCAGGCCTGGCAATTTTTTCTTAGGGAGTTCTTTGATACCCCGTTCAATTTCTTTTTCTGATATGTGATTATTTAGGTATTCTATTTCTTCTGCTGTTAATCTAGGCAATTTATATTTTTATAAATATTCATCCATATCTCCTAGATTGCTATATTTATTGCCATATTATTGGGCAAAATACTTTTTAATGATTGCCTTAATTTCCCCTTCATTAGAGGTGAGGTCTCCCTTTTCATCTTTGATACTGTGAATTTGGTTTTCTTCTTTCCTTTTTTTGTTAGATTGAACAGTACTTTGTCTATTTTATCTGTTTTTTCAAAATACCAGCTTTTAGTCTTATTTATTAATTCAATAATCCTTTTACTTTCAATTTTATTAATTTCTCCCTTGATTTTTAGTATTTCTAATTTAGTTTTTGTCTGGGGATTTTTAATTTGCTCACTTTCTAGTTTTATAACTCGTGTGCCCAATTCATTAATTTCTGCCCTCACTAATTTGTTAATATATGCACTCAAAGATATAAATTTCCCCCTGAATACTGCCTTAGCTGCATCCTACAGAGTTTGGTAGGATGTTTTATCATTGTCATTCTCTTCAACGAAATTGTTAATTGTTTCTATGATTTCTTCTTTGACTAACTGGTTTTAGAGAATCATAGTATTTAATTTCCAATTAGTTTTTGATTTGCCTGTCCAGGTGCCCTTACTAATTATTATTTTTATTGCATTATGATCTGAGAAGGTTACATTTATTATGTCTGCTCTTTTGCATTTGTTTACCATATTTCTATGTCCTATTATATGGTCAATCTTTGTGAATGTACCATTTGCAGCTGAAAAGAAGGTGTATTCCTTTTTTGTCCCTATTTATTTTTCTCCACATATCTATTAAATCTAATTTTTCTAGGACTTAATTTACCTCTTTTACCTCTTTCTTATTTATTTTTTGGTTTGATTTATCTAGCTCTGAAAGAGAAATATTTAGATCTCCCACTAGTATGGTTTTTACTATCTATTTCCTTCTTGAGCTCTGCCAGTTTCTCCTTTACGAATTTGGATGCTATGCCATTTGGTGCATACATATTGAACACTTATTTTCTCATTGTCTATTCTGCCTTTTATCAGGATGTAATTACCTTCCCTGTCTTTTTTAATCATATCTATTTTTACTTTGGCTTTGTCAAAAATCATGATTGCCACTCGTGCCTTCTTTTTATCATTTGAAGCCCAAAAGATTTTGCTCTAGCCATTTACCTTAAACTTGTGTATGTCTACTCGCCTCATATGTGTTTCTTGTAGACAACATATGGTAAGATTTTGGTTTCTAATCCACTCTGCTAATTGCTTCCTTTTTATGGGCAAGTTCATCCCATTCACATTCAGAGTTATAATTATCAGTTGTGTATTTGCTGGCATTTTAGTATCCTCTCCTAGTTCTACTCCTTCTTCTTACACTATTTCCTTTTAAACCAGTGGTTTGCTTTAAGCCAGTAACCCTTGTCCCCTCCCTTGATTTACTTCCCTTTCTAACCCCTCCCTTGTTGTTCCACTCTTTTTATTTTTAAGGTCTAATAAATTCCCTCCCCCTTCTCCTCCCCTCCCTTTTTTGACTTCCCCACTCCCCTACCCCCCTTGGTTTATCCCTTCTGACTTTCTCAATAGGGTTAGATAGAGTTTTATATCCTAATGGATACAACTACTCTTCACTCTCAGGGTTAATTACATTGAGAGTAAGGTTTAAATATTTCCTCTTAATGCTCTCTTCCTCTCCTTATAATAGTATTTATCCCCTCTCCTTCCCATGCCCTCTTTGTGTGTAATAGAATATCCTATTTTTCTTATTCATTCAAGTTTCTCTTGGTGTCCTCTACTATTCACCCCCCTCTTTCCCACCTGTATATCATCTTAGACCATTTAGTATTCCAACCTCTCCCTATGAATAATTCTTCTAATTACTATAATAGTGAATAGAGTTCATTACAGAGAATTATACATAACATTTCTACACATAGGAATACAAATAATTAGATCTTATTGAAGCCCTTAAAGGGGAAAATTTTTAAAATAAGAGTTTTCTTTCTCTACCTTCTGTTTCTTATTTGGCTTTTCATGTTTCTCTTGATTTTTGTGGTTGGATATCAAACTTTCCATTTAGACCTGGTCTTTTCTGTGTAAATACTTGGAAATCTTCTATCTTGTTGAATGCCCATACTTTCCCCTGGAAGCATATAGTCAGTTTTGATGGGTAGGTGATCCTTGGTTGTAGACCCAGTTCTCTTGCCTTTCTGAATATCATATTCCAAGCCTTGTGGTCTTTTAGTATGGAGGCTGCCAGATCCTGTGTGATTTTGATTGGTGCTCCTTGATATCTGAATTGTCTCTTTCTGGCTTCTTGTAAAATTTTTTTTCTTTTACTTGGAAGCTCTTGAATTTGGCTATTATATTCCTTGGGGTTGTCTTTTCAGGGTCTAGTGTAGAGGGTGATCTATGGATCCTTTCAATGTCTATATTGCCCTCTTGTTGTAGAACTTCAGGGCAGTTTTGCTGAAAAATTTCTTTTATTATGGAGTTCAAATTTCTATTGATTTCTGCTTTTTCGGGAAGACAAATGATTCTCAAAATGTCTCTTCTAGACCTGTTTTCTTGATCTGTCACTTTCTCATTGAGATATTTCCTGTTTCCTTCTATTTTATTAATCTTTTGACTTTGTTTTATTTGTTCTTGCTGTCTTGAGAGATCATTAGCTTCTAATTGCCCAATTCTTGTCTTTAGAGACTGGTTTTCTGCTATAATGTTTTGATTTTCCTTTTCGATTTGGTCTATTCTGTTTCCCAGCTGTTTGTTTTTGGTCTCCAATTTGCTTATCAGTTCTTTTTCAAATTGCCGAATTCTAGCTTTTAGAGACACGTTTTCCTTTTCCAATTGCGAAAATCTGCCTTTTAAACTGTTATTTTCCTGCCAGATCTCTTCCATCTTTTTCATTATCTCAGATTTGAACTCTTCAAGAGCTTGTGACCAGTTTTCATTGTTTTGGGAAGGTTTGGATATGATTATTTGTTTGTTCTCCTCTGCTGTTTGCTCTGTTGTCTGGATTTTCTCTGTGTAAAAGTTGTCGAGTGTTAAAGATTTCTTCTTGCTGATCTTTCTCTTCTGGGGTTCCTGCCTAGGGTCTATCTGTACTCTTCAGGCTCCTGATGTCTCAGGTCTAGTTGTTCTCAGGGTCAAACCTCCTGGTGGTCCCCTTGCTTGGTCCTCTGCCCGAAGCTCCTTTAACAGTCTCAGGGCACTGTTTCCACAGTTGTGCACCCCTCTGCACTAGGTCCCTACCCAAGATCTACCTGCACTCAGGATCCATGCCCCGGCCTGGGCTCAAGATCTGCATGGGCGCATGAGCTCAGGGTCTGTGTTCAAAGTCCCCAAGTTCTTTAGCCTTTTGGGGTCTTAAGTCTTGCTGCTCTCAAGAGCTGACCCTGGTTACCCCAGGTGGCTGCCAAGGACTTAATGGGTGCCCCAAATTCACTCTGACTCTTTTGTGCAGGCTTTGGCACTGTAGGTGGTATGTGTGTGTGTGTGGGAGGGGTGGGGGTTGCTCAGCTCATGTTTTAGTGAGAGCTGTTTCACCTCTTTATAGCACAGAAATGCCCCGATTCCATGTACCTTCAATGCTGCACCCTGTTGTGGGATCCGTTCGTTCATCTGGATTTGTTTTTATGTCTTCTTGAGGAGTCCTATATGTGTGAGTTAGGAGAAGTCAAGCAGCTGCTTTTTACTCTGCCGCCATCTTGACCTGGAAAGCTCTAGACAATTAAATTTTAAAGAACGAGTATGGTTTCAAGGAAACAGATTTTGAGAAATGATGAATACCAATTTATATCATCTAAGTTCTTAATTTCCATAATTTTATTATTCACATTAGCATAATGTTAATTGTTATTTATTTATTTTAATAACATTTTATTTTTTTCCCAAAAGTATAAAGAGTATTTTTAACAATTGTTTTCAATGGTGAGTTCCAACTTCATCCCACCCTCTATTCCGTCCCCTGTAACTGAGATGGTAAGCAATCTGATATAGATTTTACATGTGTAATCATGTAAAACATTTTTCCATATTAATTATTTTGTGGAAGAGATCCTGAACATAAAAAGAAGAAACTGAAAAAGAGTATATTTTGGTCTGCATTCAGACTCTATCAGTTCTTTTGCTGCAGGGAGATCAATATTTTTCATCATAAGTCACTGAAATTGTCTTGGAACACTATATCACTGAGAATAACTAGATTATTCACATTTGTCCAGCAAGCAATATTGCTGTTACTATGTATAATGTGTATAATGTTCTTCTGATTCTGTTCACTTTACTCTGCATCAGTTCATTTAAGTCTTTCCAAGTTTTTTCCAAAATCATCCTGTTCATCATTTCTTATAACACAATAGTGTGGAACATCTTCTTAATTTCCAATTCCTTGCTATCACAAAAAACTATATACATATTTTATACAAATAAATCATTTGCAATAGGTGTTATTTATATAGCACTTTAAGTTTGAGAAGCTCTCGAATGAGCTATTTATAAAGCACTTAGAATGTGGCTAGCATATAGTAGGTACTTCATAATTGCTTTTTCCTTTCCTTCTCTATACAATCAGTATTTTATTTGAGTCTGACAACTGAAAGGGGAAATTATTATTTCAATTTAATGAAAGAAGAAAACAAAATTCAGAGAAGTTATGAATTACTCATAATAATACATCTAGTTAGTGTCAAAAATAAGATTCAAACCTAGGTCTCCTTTAACTTCATTAGACCAAAGTTCTTTTATTATGATAAAATAAGTTGCAATGTTTTTGTTTATATATTTTCTAGTCTAACTTCCATTAGACCAAATTCATTTTATGATGGTAGAACAAATTATGTTTCTATAACACATGAAAATTCAATCTATGTTGAAGATTTATATAGATCAATTCAATATTCAGTACTCCTCTGAAAATCAGATCTCTTTGACTCATTTCTGAGAGAGGAGAGAGAGACAGAGTCAGAGACAGAGACAGAGACAGAGACAAAGACAAAAACAAAGACAGAGACAGAGAGAATTGTGTGTGTGTGTGTGTGTGTGTGTGTGTGTGTGTGTGCAAGTGTGTATGTGTTGATTTGTTTATGGAATCATCATGCTATAGCTCATACCCACATTTCTCCAGATTTGGGTAAAAGGACTCTGGCTCCAACATAAGCATCTAAGGTAATAGTGCATATGTGCTACAGGACAGTTGTCTACAGCTTAAGACTTGTCACAGCACAAAAGAGGCATCAGAACAGCCCAGCTAATTTTTTAAGTTATTTATAGATTTGTACATAAGCACAGCTCTGTGTGGAAGTTAAAGGAGTGTTATGATCAAAAGATGTGGTGAGCAATGGACTTACCTACCCATCAGGGGCACGGAAGGGTAAAAGGAAAATTTTTTGGAGGAACTTAATGGTCACTCTCAAAGAAGTCAGCTGGGCTAGTCTGGGTGAAGTGTCACCTGGGTTCTAGGGAGCCTCTCTTTATATTAGGCATGGCTAGTGTCATCAGATCACAAAGAGTTAGACATGGCTGAAATGACTTAACAACATGGAGAAGTAACCCACCACTACTAAAGGCAATCTGTTCTATTTTGGACAGATTGAATCATTAGAAAGTTGTTATGACTTTAAGCCTAAATTTGCATCTTTGTAATTTCTGTCCACTACCCTTGGTGCTGCCTTCTGAGGTCAAACAGCACAAGTCGTCCTTTTCAACATCATGGTCCTTCAAATAGAAAAACAGTTATCATCTATCTAAATTTTTTCTTCTCCAAAATAAATTTCCCTTGTTCCTTCAATCCATCTTCATGAAGTAAGAGCCTGAATCCCTTCACTATCGGGGTGTTCCTTTTCTGGATGCTTTCTTTATTCCTTACAAATGAAAGCTAACCTGCACATGTTGAAGCAGAGAAGGAATCAGAGCCATAAAGACTCTCCTTCCTCCCTGATACTGCTAAACATTCTTTGTCTCCTTTTCTTTTTCTCTTAGTCTCCTACTCCTAAGGACTGCTTTGCAAGCTCTACTGTACCCTGCTTCTCACCTTGCCCCAGAATTAGTCCATAATCAGATCCTTATTGAATAGATTGGGGAGAGTAGAAGAATAAGAGCATGGATGGAGGGAGAATATAAACCTCTCTTCTTATGTATAGAATCATCCTTGTATAGAAGTGGTATGGGCAGGGAAGGTCATTAGATAACTATGTGTCACAGCAGAAAGAACACCAAACCTGGAGTCAGAAGACTTGAATTCAAATATTACCTCAAAAACTTACTATATGTGAGAACCTGGGCAAGTAATTTAACTTCTGTTTGCCTCAGTTTCCTCATTTATAAAATGGGGATAATAATAATACCTACCTAAAGATTACTCCATCTTTCAATTCCCTCATTCAAATATGGCTTTTCTTTGCTGTCACTTAGCTTCAATCTTATGGGCTGAGGGTTGGGGGGAGAAAATAACAGGAAGAGAAAATCCCAAGAACTCATATCTCATATTAGTCTCAGAACAACTCCCCAAAGAAAGAAAGACATTTACTCATTTGTTTAGAAAGGACCAGGTCCAAGTTTCTCACCTTGTTCTGGAAAGTTATAAAGTAGGAATCAATAATTCTCTTGCCTATAGCTCTGAGTCTCTCCTGAAATCTCTCTCTCTCTCTCTCTCTCTCTCTTGCTCTCTCTCTCTCTCTCTCT
>NC_058130.1:633688758-633701299 GCF_016433145.1 Gracilinanus agilis | reverse complement strand
CTCTCTCTCTCTCTCTCTCTCTCTCTCTCTCTCTCTCTTGCTCTCTCTCTCTCTCTCTTGCTCTCTCTCTCTCTTGCTCTCTCTCTCTCTCTCTTGCTCTCTCTCTCTCTCTCGCTCTTTCTCTCTCTCTCTAGCTCTCTTCTCCTTCAATCTCTGTCTCTCTCTGTTTCTGTCTCTGTTTCTCTCTGTCTTTCCCTCTCTCTGTCTCTTCCTGTCTCTTTCTGTTTCTCTGTCTCTGTCTGTTTCTCTGTCTCTCTCTCTCTCACACACACACATCCTTTTATTGCTATTTCTTTACTGCATTTGAGAAATGAAGCACATAGATGAGTAATGAAATAGCTAACCATATGTATCTTTTTAATAGCTTTAAAAAAAGTCAATAGAGTTAAACTCTTTAGATACAGATTAAGGGAACAGACACATTTTTCTTAGAAAAGCAGATGCATGGTACAGGAGAGGTAGGTTTAGGTTTGTCCCTCTGAATGAGTTCAGCAAAAGAGGAACCATTGTGACATTCCATTTGGGTGAGGAGCCCTGTGTTGTCCATTTCATCCTTACAGATTCATTCCTACTTCCCCAGGAAAGCTGCTTTCATGGCCTCTGCTCACTTTGTCTCATACTTTGCTGCTTGTCTTGGAGTCACCTGCTGCACTGACTACCTACTACTCACCTTTCAGTCTTTGACAAAACTGTTAGTTTTAATGATGACCACATTGCCTGCCAGCTCAGGACTTCAAGTTCCTAAGCTTGCCACCCTGCAACTTCTGCCCTTTTCTTTCCCTTAGCATAGTAATGCTAGTTTATCAGTCAAAGAATAGCCTAGAAGGGTCAGGCAGTTCCCCAGGAGACTGAATATCAGGGCATTAGGCATAGTTGTCCACCAATAGATACTGTCTCCAGCATGCTATTATCATTGCTCCTTCTCTAGGCTCATTGCTATCATTCTCTAAAGTATTTCTAGCCACCATCCCATTTCCTGAAGATTTTTTTAAAGCAAAGAAGTCATGTAACCACATAAATAATGAGAATTACTCATTATTAGCCTAATAAATATGGAGGATAGATGAAAAACAGTAGAAAGTAGAAATAGAAAGAACTGGAGGATTCCATTCTAATTGGTAGTCTTTATGTGAAGTGATAAGGACAAATACTTGGGTGACAGCAATGGAACAGATAATATAACAAATAAGAGGTGCTATAAAGATAGAATGGATAGGACTTGATAGATTATTGCAAATGAGAGGAGAGGAAAATAGGGGATAGAGAAAGGTAACCCCAAAGCAATCTCATCAATTCCCATGGATTCAGTTATCATCTCTATTCAGATCCTTCTCAGGTCCACATTTCTAGCCTTGATCTCTCAGCTGAATCTCATTCCCATATCATCCCATACCAACTGTGAACTATTATACATTTCAAACTAGACATCTCAAACTCAATATGTCCAAAACAGAACGCATTATGTTTTCTCAAAACCATTCTTCTTTCAGAATTTCCTATTTACAAATGAATTTTTGGTACATAATCCATTCATAAGCATAAAGCTGATTGTAATTTTTTTCAGAAATGAGCAACTAAAATGAGATGAAAATATTTGTTGTTTTGCTGTATTAGAGTATACTGGTTTTGTTTCTAGAAAGATGAGTAAAGAAATAGCATACAACAAAATAATGTTTGTGTAGTGACTCTATTATGCCAAGCTCACATGACTGGGGTCCACTGAAAACAAACTGTAACAGAAGAGAGTAGAGTAACCCAGTGGACAGGGCTGGCTAAAAAGACTACTTGGATAAGGTAGCTAGGTGACACAATGGATAGAGTATTGTATCTGGAATTGGGAAGATTTGATTTCAAATCATTCCTCAAATAGTTATTATGACTGGTTATTAAATGGGTGAGTCGTTTAACCTTTGTCAGGTTAAGTGAGCTAATTTTCCCTATTTATAAAATAGGGATAATAACAGTACCTACCTCATAGGGTTGTTACTAAGACCAAATGAGATAATGCATGTAAAATGCTTTGTAAATCTTAAAGAACTTTATAAATGCTAGTGATTATTATTATAGATTCATACAGACCATACTACTAAGCTAATAAACATTTCTACTCACAATGGTAATCCTCTCTCAGAATCATCAAAAGTTTCTGTCAAGTACTCCCTGGTTTTGGGAGGAACCCATAACTCCTGAGGTGGGTATGGGCCTGCCAGTCCCTGGCCCTCATCAGCAAATCGGATCAGTTGCTAGAACAGCAGAGCCCTCTCAATAATAAACTATCATTACTACCAATAAAAACCCTTAGAAAATATTCCAAATTGCTTTTAGGACTGGACAATAAAGTAGTGCAATGATTGGTACTAGGGTGATAAAGGGGAATAAACTGAGTTGTCAGTAATGGACAGGAAAAATTGACCACTATCACAGAAGAACCAAATGAGAACTGAGACTTGCCTCAAGAGATTATCCTAACATACAAGAAAGAAATTCCATTACTTTACAGTAACCCAAGAGCCTCTAGAATCCCATTTCTCCCTCTTAAAATCAGAATCTCATAGTTTATCTTCCTCATAGCTACCTTCTCATCCCTACCTTCAATTCCCCCACCATACCCTGTCTCTAACCCATCAAGCCCCTCCCCAAGTCCTAGTCCAATGGCTTGGATCTTGGAGAACCCCAAGGTGCATTGCCAAGCAGGTAGGGGAGATAGTTTCCTAGCTACTAAAGTGGAACTCTAAGTTCATTTCCTTATGGAAATACCACTTCATGTGAGTATTTTTAGTACAGTGTTTAGTACAGTTCAAGTACATTATAGGTTAGGCAGATTTTTGTGAGCTGCCTTAGGAACTGAACCTTCAATTATAAAGTTGCCCCTGTGGGAAAATGTGGACCAACTTCTAAACAAACAATGTACAAATGAACTCTTGATGTATAATCCATCAATAACATTAGCACTGCCTGTATTTCTTATGAATGAACAAGTGAAAATGAGCTAGAAATAGCATAACAGTTTTTTTGATGAGTGCAAAACTGGAGGTGGGGGAATTTGAGCATAAAGAAAATGATGTTTAGTCTAAAAATATTTTGGAGAAATAATTAAGGAAGCAATTTACTTCCTAGCTGTATGACCCTGGGCAAGTCACTTAATTCAAATTCCCTTACTATTCTTTTTCCCTAGAACCAATACTTAATACTGATTCTAAGACAGAGAGGAAGGATTTTTATTTCTTAAAGGAAGCAATTTAACAAAAATGGAAACTAGCATTACAACAATCAGGAAAGCAGGGCAACTGATTTTTGAGCTAGGGAGATAGCATTTGCTGCCAATAGTCCAGACAAGGGCATCAACTCTTAGATGCTCTTCTACTCTGAAGTTGTCTGTAGGAAATTTCTAAAATCAGAGTAGCTCAGAGTGTTGGTCTTATGTCAGTGGAGCAGAGCTGGCTGTATTGACAGAATGAAGAACAAGAGACTCAAGTGAGATCTCTTTGGGGCAGAAGAGAGTAGCTTTGGAAAATCTCGTTATCTAAGTATTGTTCCCTATGTATTTGTGTTTATAACCACCTTTTTTTGTGTTATTTCCTTTCCAAATTTTTTACCCCTTGCTTCCCCTTGCCCAATTTGCACATATGCATCCATACATGCACATATAGAACATATATCAGTGATGTCATACAGACATCTGTGGGGGGGGGAGGAACATCAGTGACACATATAGAATATAGATCAGTGACATCGTCCTCATTATTTTTTGCACAAGATATTTTTGCACAAGATACTCCATCTCCTGACTCCAAGTGTTTTCACTGACTGTAATCATGCCTAGAATTCTCTCCCTTCCCATCTCCACCTCATAATTAATTATTTCCATTCCCCTCAAACCACCTATCCAAAGACCCAAGGAAATAATTCTCCACCCTTTCCACTGTGCCCTATAACAATGTCAGCTCCCTAGGCAACAAACTTACTTTCTTCTTAAATATTTCCATTTCCTTCTCCTTCCATCTATTGGCACTCATTGAGACTTGGCTCCTTTCAATGATGCAACCTCCCTGTCCATCATTTCCAATACTAGTTGCACTATTCCTCATTCTCCCTCATCTCACTAATTGAGCTGAGAGAGTTGGATAACTCCTTGCTCCTCATTTCCAATTCCACTATCATTATTACTCAACAACCTTTGCTCCCTTGAGGTCCATGTAAGCTACATCTTCAACCCAACGAAAATCCTGAACCTGGGGGCAACTGGGTAGCTCAGTGAATTGAGAGCCAGGCCTAGAGATGGGAGGTCCTAGATTCAAATCTAGCCTCAGACACTTCCCAGCTGTGTGACCCTGGGCAAGTCACTTGACCCCCCCTCGCCTACCCTTACCACTCTTCTGCCTTGAAGCCAATACACAGTATTGACTCCAAGACGGAAGGTAAGGGTTTAAAAAAAAAAAAAGAAAGAAAATCCTGAACCTGTAATTTACAGACTTCCAAACACTTCTCTTCCTTCTTCAATGAGATCAAGATCTAGTTCAAAATTTTTATTTCCTTCCCAACTCCCAACTTCATACTATAGGATTTCAATATAGATACTGATGAGATAGGGTCTCCAGACAAAATGGTGGAGTATAAGCAGGATTCATCTGACCTCTAAAATAACTTCTCATATAAAATTTTGAAGCAGCAGAGACAACATGAGGCCAAAGTGAGATTTTTTTTCCAGTCTATGACAAATTAAGAGGTCAGCAGGAGAGGTCTGTGGCATCAGAGTAGGGGCAGGCTTGAAGTATAGTAGCAGCAAGCTAGAAGAGCTTCAACAGCCCAGAGATAATAAGGGAGTTGGATAAATGGTCAGGAAGAGATTATAGGAGACTCTTTCCTGGCACTGGGTACAGCTGGTGCTCATTAGTAACTCTATTGCCCATATGCAGTTCTGGGTAACAGTTCCAAGGCAGAGAGGAACACTTGTAGTCAGTCAAAAGGGAGCCCTGGCTACAGCTGTGAGGCATTGCTCACTACTGGAGATAAAGGGCACTGCTAATAGTTCTAGGACTGAGATGATTGCTAGCACGTGGGGCGGCAGGGGAACAGAAGCCTTTTCTAGGTAAAGTCAAGATCACAGACCAGGAGAGTAGAGACCACACCTCTCCTAGGATAACATCACCTTGGAAGCACTGAAAACTTACAGATCCTCAGAACTATCTCTGAAAAAAGAAACTCAAAAAAAACCCTAAAGTTGGGAATACTCCCTCTCCCGAAGTGAGCAGAATCTAACTTGAACATAAAGTCTAGGAAAATGATCAAACAACAAAAAAGTAACTATATATAATGGTTAAACCAAATAAATAAAAATAACCATAAGAATGACCATAGAAAGCTACTACAGTGGCAGGGAAGATCAAAACCTAAACTCAGAAGAAGACAACAATGTAAAAACATCTACAAGCAAATATTCAATCAAGAAATACTAATTAGCTCCAAGCCCACTAAGAATTCCTGGAAGAATTAAGGAAAGAGATAAGACTGGTAGAGGAAAAATTAGGAAAAGAAATGGGAATGGTACAAGAAAATTATTAAAAGAGAATTAACTGCTTGGTAAAAGAGATACCAAAATACTAAAGAAAATAACACCTTGAAAAATTTAATGACAAATCAGGCACAAAAATTAGCTCTTTAAAAACTAGAACAGGCCAAATGAAAAAAGAGGTACAAAAGCTCCCTGAAGAAAATAATTTCTTAAAAATTAGAATTGACTCCATAAAGTATGAAAAAAATGACAAGATATCAAAAGTACAAAAAAAATAGAAGAAAATGTGAAATATTTTATCAGAAAAACAACTTATCTTATTGCAATCTATAGTCTCCTCCTATCTCTTACCAAATCCATATTTACCCACACCAAACCCTACTCTTCCTTCCTACTATAACCTCAATTCCTTGACCTTGCAGTTCCATCCTAGGCCATCAGCCTTGTACTCTTTTCTCTTTTCTTATGTAGACTCATTGGGTAAACCAATTCAACTATACATTGTCCTTTTCTCTTTGAGTCCCTTATCCTCTTATCATATTACCTATGGTATTTTGCCAAGCCTCAACTTTGAATCACTCCTATGTTCTGCTACCTTTATTCCTGTTGAATGTACTGTTAAATGTAAGTAGAGAAAATGATCCAACTGTTTTGGTTGGGTATACTACAAATTTATTTTATATAATCTTAACTGGGCCCTCATTGACATTAGACAATTTTTCTCTACCTCTCTTATCAATACACCATGCCACTCTCCACAATGGCTCTTCTATAACTTTCCTTTCCTTTCCAAACTTCCCATGTTCCCTCCTGTCCCCTACCCTCTCAGCTGAGAACCTTGTCTGATGTTTTATGAAAAAAAATTGAGGCCATTCTCTAAGAGTTCCCTCTTCTTCCCTCCTCTTTATCCCAGATCATTCAGATCCCTTCTGCCACTATCTTTTCCTTCATCCCTCTCTCATGAAAAGGCCGAGACAAACCCTTCTACCTTCACAAGTGATTCTCTTCCCTTCTGTCTCCTCCTGAAAATTATCTCTTCAGTCATCCCTACTCTTTCACTTATCTTCAATCTCTCCCTGCTTTCTGTCTGCTTCCCCAATGTCTACAAACATATCCATATCTTCTCCATCTTTAAAAAACCCTTACTTGATCCTTCCATACATACTTGTTGTTGTTGTTGTCCAGTTGTTCGAATAACCCTTCATGACTCCATAAACATGAACATTCCATATGCTTCTATCTTTCACTATCTCTCAAAGTCTGTCGAAGTTCATGTTCTTTGCTTCCATGAAACTATCTATCCATCTCATCTTCTGCCATCCCCTTCTCCTTTTGCATTCAATCTTTACCAATGTTAGGATCTTTTCCAATGAGTCTCATCTTTTCATTTTGTGACCAAATTATTTAAGGTTCAGCTTCAGTATTTGACCTTCCAATGAAGAGTTTGAATGACTGATTTGGTTGCCTTGCTGCCCAAGGGACACTCAAAAGTCTTCTTCAGCACCACAGTTGGAAAGCCTTAATTCTATGACATTCAATTTTCCTAATAGTCCAAGTCTCACATCTATGCTTTGCTACTGAGAAACCCATTGTTTTGACTATATGGGCCTATGTGTTATCTCTCTGCTTTTTAGTAAGCTGTCCAGATTTGTCATAGCTTTCCTTCTAATGAGCAAGCATCTTTTAATTTCATGGCTGCAGCCACTGTGTACAGTGATCTTTGAGCCAAAGAATATAAAATGACAGTACTTCCACTTCTTCACCCTCTATTTGCCTGAAAGTAATAGGACAGGTTGCCAAAATCTCCTCCTTCACCCTAAATTCCTAGAGAAGGCCATCTACAATATTCTTCTACTTTATCTTCTCTTATTCTCTATAATCTGACTTCTGAACTTATCATTCAACTGATACTGATACAAAATTCCCCAATGATCTCTTAATTGTCTAATACTATGTCCTTTTCTCAATCCTTGTTCTTCTTGACATCTCTGTAGCATTTGAGACTGTTGATTATCTTTTTCTTGATACTTTTCTCTAGATTTTCAGGATACAATTCTCTCCTGCTCCTACTTAGCAAATCACTCCTTTTCATTCTCCTTTACTGGATCCTCATTAAAGTCATGCCTTGTATCTAGGTGTCCCCTAGGGTTCTGTCCTGGGTCATCTTCTCTTCTCTATATATACAACTTCGCTTGATGATCTCAACAGCTTTCACCAACTTCATTACTATCTCTATGCTGATGACTTTCAAATCCTCCTATCCTTTCTCAAACTCTCTGCTGGCCTCCAGTCTGATATCTCCAGTTGTTTTTCAGGCATCTTATTTAGATTGTCCAGTAGGTTTCTTAAACTCAAAATGTTCAAAGCTGAATTCATTATCTTTTCCCAAAGACCTTCTGCCCCAACTCTAAACTTCCCTTTTACTAATTTTTTACCCTTCTGCCTTCTGTCTTAGCATCAATTCAAAGACAGGAACAGCAAGGGCTAGAAAATTGGGATTAAGTGACTTGTCCATGGTCACACAGCAAGGAAGTGTCTGAGGCCAAATTTGTACCCAGGTCATTGTGACTCTAGGCTTGGTACTCTATCCATTGTGCTACTTGAGCTGCCCCTCTTCCCTTTTACTATTGAGGGCACCACCATATTCCCAGTCCCCACCCTTACAATCTAGGTGTCATCCTCAGCTCCTCACTATCTCTCACCTCCGCCCCCTATTTAAGCTTATAGGTTTAAGCCTATTGATTTCTCACCTTTGTAATATCTCTTGAATATGCCCCTTCTTTTCTCCTCTAATATTACCACAACTCTGATACAGACCCTCATCTCCTCACACCTAGACTATCACAACTGCCTTTTAGTAGGTCTCCCTGTCTCAAGTTTCTCCCCACAGTAGTCCAACCTTCATTCAGTCACCAAAGTGATTTTCCTAAAATACAAGTCTGACCATATTAACCTCCTACTCGATAAGCTCTCCTAGCTCCCTATAGCCTCCACAATTAAATACAAAATCTTCTGTTCAAGGCCCTTCATAGCAGTCCTCCTCAAAACTTCCCACCCCATGCCTGGCAAGTTGTCTCCTCATTTGCACCTCCCAGATCCCGTGGCTTCAAGTTCCAGCTAAAATGTCACCTTCCCCAGGAAGCCTTCTCCACTCCCTCAATTCTAGTGCCTTCCCTCCATTAATTATTTCGTGTTTATCCTGTATATACCTGATTTGTACATATGTGTTTGCATGTTGTTTTTCCTATTAAACTGAGGGCTCCTTATGAGCTAGAACCTTTTCCATTTTTCTATGTCCCTGACATTTAGCACATTGCCTAATCTAGAGCAGGTGTTTACAATAATAAATGTTTATTGACTGGCTTGAGTGACTGTCCAAGTTTCCTTGGCTTCATTTAAGTCTCAACCAAAGTCCCATATTCCACAAAAAGCCTTTCCTAGTCCTCCTTTATCTTAATGCCTTCCCTCTGAGATTACTCTCAATCTATCATATACATATATTCTTGTATATAATTGTTTACGTATTGTTTCCCTCATTAGAGTGTAAGCTCCTTGAGAGCAAGGACTATTTTTTTTGCTGTTTTATATATCCCTAGCGCCTCACACACTATCTGGCATGTAGAAAGAGCTCAATAAATGTCAGTTGACTCTCTTTAGAGAAAGTCCAATGAATCTCATTGCCCTACTAATATAGATTTCAGGGAGTCCTTGAAATTGGATGGAAAATAAATTATTTCTCTATTTTCACTGGACTCTAACTGATATTTAGTATTTCCTTCATTTATTTAAACATATTAATCTGAGAAAGGGGCCATAGGCTTCACCTGGTTCTTAAAGGAGTCTGCAAAACACACACACACAGACACACAGAGTTAAGAACCTTTGGCTTAGAGGGATCCTTCCTTTAAATTGTTAAAGAGCTTCTTGGAAATAAAAAACTAACATCATTTGCAATAATGAAATTTACTAAAGACAACCCCAAAAGAAAAATACTAGAGAAGGTAGAGGAAATTGTTATTTTTTTAAAATTTTTATTTTTCCATCTCTACATGATTCATTTTCCTTCCTTCCCCTCTTCTCTCCCACTTCCAGAGCCAACAAGCAATTCCACTGGGTTGTACAAATTTTATCAGGAAAGTGTATTTCTTAACAGCAAGTGTTAGGGTTTGAAAAAAGCCAAAGTGGAAGAAGCTAAGTTCTGGTAAGAGTTCATAGGAACAAAAAATATGGAGGCAGCACAAAACAGTGCAAACCATTCTGGATTCAGAGGACCTAGGTTCAAATCCTGCTTCTGTTACTATCTGGGTGATCTTGGGGAAGTCTTTGAACTTATACTTTGCCTGGGCTTCAGATTTCTTTCCTATAAAATGAGAGAATTGAATGAGACATTCTCTGAGAAACCATCTATTTCCAGGTATATAATTTAGGTGGAAGAAACAGTGCCTAGAATTAAGACTAGGTTGGCTTGTTAACTGGGAATATCTAGGAGATGACCTATAACCATAAGGTAAGTATGATCCTAAGCTAAGTAAGGTTCTACACAGAAAGCAGATTTGGTTCCCTGAAGGAAATTGCCTATATATTTTCACTGCTGCCCCCCTCTCCTGGCCCCAGAGAAATTCCTTGAGCAAGGACTGTTTTTCATTTTGTTTTTGTATCCCCAGGACTTAGCACAGTACAAATAAGATATTTTTTGTTAAGTGCTTACCATAGTGCCTGGAACATATTAGGCACTTAATAAATGTTTGTTTCCTCTCTTTCCCACAGTGGCTGGCACATGGCAAGTAGTTAATAAAATTTGTTGAATTGAATTGATTCTTAAATTTTTTAAATGCTTAACTTGGATATGTGATTCTAAGATGAAATATAGAATTGATAGGGTGAGGAAATGACTATATGCTAGAATTTTGTTGTTGTTCAGTCATTTCAGTCATATCCAACTCTTTTGTGACCCCATTTCTTGGCAAAGATACTGGAGTAGTTTGCTGTTTCCTTCTCTAGCTCACCTTAGAGATGAGGAACTGAGGCAAATAGGGTTAAAAGTAATTTGCTCAAGTTAACACTGAGCTAGTAAGTGTCTGAGGCCAGACTAGAACTCAGAGAAAATACTAAAAAGGGTCTGTTAGATCGATAAGAAGTAAACTGCAAGGAAGAAATATTATGCATATATTGCTGGGAATAATGTATATTTTAACCAATCAGTTTGCTATCCAAAAGCAAATCAAAATGGTGGAAAGAACACCAGTTCTGGAATCAAAGAACAAAAGTTGAGAAACTATCTTCAGTAGTTTTGGCCACCTGTATGGCCCTAGACGAATCCCTGAACATCCCTGGGCATCATTTTCCTTATAACAAAATGAGGGGTTTGGACTAAATCTGACATCGCTTCCAGCTCTAGAAACATAATATTATGAATTTTTGGGGAGGCAGGAAGGGGAAGAAACCAATCTTGTGATTTCACTGACATAGGGAATACTCACAAGGAAACTCCTATCAGTGCAGGTAGGTAACTTCTGAATTGATAGTTTTCAAGTTACCTGAGACATTGAGTGCTTAAGTGACCTGCTAGCGATCAACACAGTCAAGGTGTGTCCGAAGCACAACTTGATCCCATTTCTTCCTGACTCCAAGGCCAGTTCTTTATCTCTATGCCATGTTTCCTCTCTTTAGAACCACCTTTCCACTGGAATATTTATTACCAAAGATTCATGACTTAAGGCTGGAAATAATCTTAGAGAGCATCTAATTTTAGCTTCCTCAACTTATACATATAAACTATCAAAGTTAAGTAAGTTATTGAAGGTCACAGAGGCATTAAATAGCAGATCAAAGTTTTGAACTTTCTCAGACTTCTCAGACTCTAAATTCAATGTCCTTTTCACTAGATTATTCTGCCTCTCGTTAGTGGAGTTTCATCATGGTGTGTCCAATTAGAGATTATTTTTACTATATTACCACTGATGCCAATCTTTATCATCAATAAAAAGTATGTGTGTGTATGTGTGTGTGTGTGTGTCTTAGAATTTGCTTTCACTCCATAGGAGATGGATAAAAATGATTTGGAGCAACCACAAATGTCCCCAGAGATCTTGGTTCCATCAGAACCAGGCTATGAAGGCTGATTAAGGGAGTTAAGTCCCAGATGCCACTGGGATCCAACATATTCAAACTGATTAAACAAAATCAATAATGAAATTGTTTAGATTATTAAGCCAACATCAATAAGTCTTTAAAAATCAAGATCTATGAATTAATCAGTTTGGGGAACTTTTTGTTTAGAAACATCCTTTACCTATACAAATAAGCACCTCGTATTTAACAGGCTTTCAGTGCATCTAGGACACTAGGACATTATATGGCTCACCTATGACTTGGACACAATTCTTCTTGTGTAGAAGCAAGGTGGCTTCTATTTACAATGCCTTCTTGCCTTCATTTATACAAATCATTTAACAACTACAATTTTAAAAAAGAAACAACAGATGGACTGAATGGCAATTATGACTTAGAAAATCTTGACCAACTACTGAGTATAGAATCAAGTAAATAGAAAAGTGACATGGTAAGATTTTATACTGATATTCATCCCCCATAATCCATCTTCTGACTTCATCATTCTACTAAAAATACTACCTCCAAAGTTATGAATAATTTCTCACTTGCTAAATCCATTGACACAGCATTCTTCCTGGCAGTCAATCAGTTAATAAGCAATTTTTCTTATAGGGTAAATTTTTGAGTTTTATTTTTGTTTTCAGGCATATGCTTTAATTGTGACATATAATGACATAAGCAGTTTTATAATTTATATAAACAAGACTATCCATCTCTCTCTATTTTAATGTATTTATTTGTTTGTTACATTAAGAAACCTAGTTAATTCCCTCCCTCCCCTCTCCTATTTAGAGGAGGCATCATCTGACAAAGATATATGTCTATATAAAATTATACCTTTCTTTTTCTATTTATCAGTTCTTTCTCTGGAGGTGGATATATATATATATATATATATATATATATATATATATA
>NC_058130.1:633634596-633684713 GCF_016433145.1 Gracilinanus agilis | reverse complement strand
CCTTATCGTACACTGTGTATGATGAAAATGCATAGAATTTTTTTAATTCCAAAAGAATTACTTGAGCTCCATCTCATAACTTTTGGAATGTCACTTCATTGTTATTGTTTTCTTTTCTTTCTGTCTGTCTGTCTGTCTTTCTTTCTTTCTTTTTTCCTTCCTTCCTTCCTTCCTTCCTTCCTTCCTTCCTTCCTTTCTTTCTTTCTTTCTTTCTTTCCTTCGGGATTTGTTTTCAATCCACTTCTTTGATGTTGTTTTTCAGTCATTTCTATCATGTCTGACTCTTTGTGACCCCATTTGGGATTTTCTTGGCAAAGGTACTGAAGTGGTTTGTGGTTTCCTTCTCCAACTCATTTTATGATGAGGAAACTGAGGCAAACTGGGGTCATATATCTGGTAAGTGTCTGAGGTCAGATTTGAATTCAGAAAGATTAATTCTTGACTTCAGACCAAGCACTCTATTCACTGTACCACCTAGCTGTCCCATTCTATAGGAAGACCTTTAAATTTGAATATGTTCTTCCCATTTCTTCTTTTGATTATATAGTAGCTTGTAAAGAATGTGTTTAATATTTCTGCCTTTCTGAGTTCTCTATGCCTTACTATATAGTCATGTTTTGTAAAGATTTCATGCAATGCTAAAAGTATTTATATTCTTTAAGATTTCCATTCAACAACAGTCAATGATTTAACTTCTTTATTTTTTATCTTTTTATCACACAATTTATAACTATCTCAATAAGGATGTTATCACAAATGAATAATATATATATATAATATATGAAATTACTAGAGAAGTAAATTTTAAGTTGAAAGGGAAGGGAAGGGGGAAGAGAAGGAAAAAGGGAAGGGAAGGGAAGGGAAGGGAAGGGAAGGGAAGGGAAAAAAGAGACAGAGAGAACTAAGAAGGTGAGGGAAGGAAGGAAGGAAAGAAGCTAATGGAAGAAAAAAAGGGAAGAAAAAGAGACTGACAAAAAGATTTCTCCCAATTAAAAAGGACAGTAGCAAATAATGATGAGACCTTAGAGAAATTATTTAATTCTTCAGTGTATTGGGATCATTACATGATTCTATTATACATGCTAAATTTTTTAAGGGACTTAAAAAAAAACCATGGCCTCTAATAAGAGCAATTGTATTTAAAGTTCCCCTTTACAAATATATAGAAACATCCTATGCATGTGTGATCTGGAATCTCTCAGCCAAGTACTGGAGAATATCTTCCGTGATTAAGTGAAAATGAATCTCACCTAGGGACTGAAGGAAATAAGTATGTTTGAGAATAGCTTCAACATTTGTGCATGGGTATGTGATGAGACTGCCTTAAAGTTGTAATCCTTTAAAAAGGGCTTAAATGAAGTAGATAACTAATTTGTCATGTAGAAAGCCTTCTCCCATTACACCCTTTGTGTTTTGGACAGGTCAGACCCTGCTTTGTTGTTCTCCATGACCACAGCCATGTGACTGCAGCTGAAAAGCCTGCAATGGCCAAAGGTTAAATGTGAGAACTTTGTGTTTTTAGCCAGTTCTGATGCCTGTTGGAAAGTTAATTAGGAAGTGAAACCATAAGCAGTTGACAGCATGCATTGTTGGCCACTAGCACACTGTGACAAACACCACTGAAAGGTACTTCACTTTCTTTTGTAAACAGAAAGGTAAGGAATTCGCACAAAAATGTATTGGTGAAGATCTGCTTTTCATCAGGGCCTAAGCGAATAGTAAACAACAGAAATAACTTGTTTTAATAAAGTGTGGTGTTGAAACATTTATCAGCAAGCTCTTTCTCCCAATTTCAAAAGGTCTATTTGGGGAAGAAAAGACTTTGCCTTGAAGGAACCCAATTTGAAATTGAGTTAGAATGTTTTCTTCAGGTCAAGGTCAAGAAACTTAAGGAAAAGTCTGACTTGAGGGCAATTATCCTGCTCCTTCTCAGAAGACTAATCCATGATGACTAAGCAATTTCAGATCATTTGGGGGAGGAATCTTAGCAGGATATTTCAGCTGGAATAATTTTACATATTCTATGATTTTGAATGCCCCTTTCCTCTTCCCCTGGGTAGAAGTCATTTCAAATGAATTTGATGCCAGGAGAAGTGGTTTCCCAAACACAAAGATGATGTGATTCAGAATACTCAAATATAAGGATTGGGCAGGACTGAGAAGCAGGTCTGGGAATGAGCCAGGGA
Source organism: Gracilinanus agilis (assembly GCF_016433145.1). NCBI lineage: Eukaryota > Metazoa > Chordata > Mammalia > Didelphimorphia > Didelphidae > Gracilinanus > Gracilinanus agilis. The sequence goes on along the minus strand of NC_058130.1, from coordinate 633,682,527 downwards.
AAAGGGAGGGAGGGGGAGGCTGAAAAGTCTAAAGGAAAAGCTGAGGAGCAGTCAATTGGAATCCCCAAATTTTACAGAGAAGAAAAAAGCCTAATTAAGAGCTAATCAAAATTAGTTAAGTAAGTAAATAAAGACTTGGAGCCAAAAAAAAAAAAGATTTTAGTTAAGCAAAGACATGAACAAGCAATTTTTTAACCCTCTTAGAATCAATACTGTGTTTTGGTTCCAAGGCAGAAGAGTTTGCTGGGCTAGGCAATGGGGGTCAAGTGACTTGGGGTTGGGGGGTGGGGGGTCACACAGCTAGGAAGTATCTGAGATCAGATTTGAATCCAGGACCTCCCATCTCTAGGTCTGAAGTAATTTTCTGAAAAAGAAATGAAAGCTACCAACAACCAACCATGTGAAGGAATACTCCAAGTCATTAATGACAGATAAATGTAAATTAAATCCACTTTGAAGTTTATGATTTCCTTGCCATTTCTAAAGGATGTCCCTTGCATTCCTACTACCTTCCTCACCTTCTTCATGCCCCCAGGACACTAGATTCAGATAGGTGAGCTTTTGCCTTATCTTGCCTGAAATCAAGCCTTCATGTCACTGTCTAGACATTGCCAAATACCTAATGTCCCTAATCTTCTAGCTTTCCTTTATTAGACTGTAAGCTCCAGGAAGGTAGAGACTTGTTATTTTGCTTGTGTTGGTATCCCTAGTACTTATCACAGTGCCTGGAAACTAGGAAGCACTTAATAAATGCATTATATTCATCAGCATGATTTTCTCATACCCACCAATTTGGCAAAGATGACAAAAGACAAAAACAATTTTAGAGGTTGTAAGAATGCAAACAACATGGTTTAGAAATGGCAAGGAAATCATAAACGTCCAAGTTGATTTAATTTATATTTATCTATTATTAGTGAGTTGGAACATTCCTTCGCATGGTTGTTGGTAGCTTTCATTTCTTTTTCAGAAAGTCACTCGTGGTAGAGCTGTGAATAGGTCCAACAGTTCTGGGGGGAAAAAATAGAATTATATCTTAAAAGTCACTAAACTGTCTAATACCCTTCAACCCAGCTATACCAGCTATACCACTACAAGAGATATACTCCAAAGGGGTAATAGTTACAAATGTACAAAAAAAATTTAATAATAATATTTGGTTTTTCCCCAATTAAATGTAAAAATAATTTAACATTATTTTTTGAGTTCCAAATTCTCTCTCCCTTCCCTTTCACTCTCAATTCCTCCTACCCCTTCCCCTTCCCAAAGATGGTAAGAAATCTAATATAGATTTTACATGTGTAATCATATAAAATTGTTTATCTATATTAGTCATTTTGTGGAAGAGATCTTGAACAAAAAGAAAAAGAAGAAAGTGAAATATTGTATCTTTTGGTTTGCATTCAGATTCCATCAGTTCTTTCTATGAAGGCAGATGGCATTTTTCATCACGAATCTCCAGGATTGCCTCAGATCACTATATTGCTGAGAATAATTAGATCATACAGTTGTTTATCAAAAAATATTGCTGTTAGTGTGTACACTGTTCTTCTGGTTCTGCTCACATTCTGCTCATTTCATCAGTTCATATAGGTCTTTCCCAGCTTTTTCTGCAATTATCCTACTCATCATTTCTTACAGCCCAGTAGTATTCCATTGCAATCATATATTGCAACTTGTTCAATCATTCTCCAGTTGATGGATAACCCCTCAATTTCCAGTTCTTTGCTATCACAAAAAGAACTGCAATAAATATTTTTGTCTAAATAGGTCCTTTTTCTTTTTTCTTTTTTTTAAACTCCTACTGCTTGCCTTAGAATCAATAGTATGAGTGGTAAGGGCTAAGCATTTGGGGTTAAATGACATAGCCAGGGTCACATAGCTAGGGAGTGTCTGAGGTTAGAGTTGAGCCCAGGACTTCTTGTCTCCAGCTCTGGCTCTCTATCTATTAAGCTATCTAGCTACCTTTCTTTTCCCTTTTTTTTAAATCTCTTTGGGATATAGATCTAGTAGGGGTATTGCTAGATCAAAGGGTATATACAATTTTACAGCCTTTTCAGCAAAGTTCCAAAATTATGCACCAGTTTATTGATTATGAACTCTATTGCTTTTTTTATTTTAATTTGTTTGCTTGAACATTAAAATACCCAGTAAACTCCTTCCATTAGGGAAGGCATCATTTGACAAGCACATATATTAATATATAAAATATGTCTTACTTCTATTTATCAGTTCTTTCTCTAAAGATGGGCATACACAAGTCATTCTTCAAACAGTATTTCTGTTGCTCTATATAATGTTCTCTTGGTTCTTCTCATTTCACTCTTCATAATTTCATGTAGGCCTTTCCATGTTTTTCCAAAATTAATCTATCATTTCCTGTGGTGTAATAATATTCCATCATAATCATCTGCCACAATTTGCTTAGCCATTCCCCAGTTGATGGGTAGCCCTTTAATTTCCAGGTCTTTGCCACCACAAAGAGAGTTATTATAAATATATTAGAATATATAGGTTCTTTTTCCTTTTTCTCTGATCATCTTAGGAAATAAACTTAATCCATATTACAAATATTCACATTCACTGACTGGGAGCCTTCTTTTAAAGCAAAAAATTAACATGAATAGATAACAATAAAGGAATAGTAATCTTCTTTTCCCCCTTTAATTGGGTTGGTTGGCTTGCCTTTAGCTACCTAAATATGATTAAGGGAAAAGATCCTGGCTGATATCTTTTTTAAATAGATTTTTATTGTTTTCATACCACATACATTTTACCATGTACCCTCCTCTATTCCCTCCCAGAAACTATCTCTTATAACAAATTTTTTTAATTGGAAGATTAAAGATTAAAAAAATGAGCACAATTAAACAACACAAAAAAAATTAAGAAATTATTTGAAATGTTCCTCTTCCTCCTCACAAAGGAGTATAACTCTTTTCTGGGCCCAAATTAGGTCATTATAATTTTATAACATTCAATTTCAATTATTTTATTATTGTTGTTCTTTCCATTTACATCATTTTAATCATTATGCATATTGTTTTCCTGGCTCTGCTTACATCATTTTTTATCAGTTTGCATAAACCTTTCCATGTTTCTCTATATTCATTATGCTTATTGTTTCTTGAAACATAGTATTATTTCATTACCTTCATGTACTATAATTTATGTAGCCATTTTCCACATGATAGATATCTACCTAGTTTCCTATTTCTTACTACCACAAAAAAAAATCCTTCCATAAATATTTTGGGATATGGTTTATTTATATAGTCTTTTTTTTTTTGTCATTGACTTCCTTAGGGCATAAACCCAGCAGTAGAATTGCTGAGCCAAAAAATAAGGATTGTCATTTTGTTTGCATAATTCTGAAATACTTTCATAATGGTTGGACTAATTTCACAGCTCCAATGCATTCATGTACCTTTCTTTCTACAACCTCACCACCATTGACTATTTTCACTTTTGTCACCTTTGTTGATTTATTGAATGCCTGGCAGATTCCAAGGGTTAGATGTTTCTTCTTCCCCCGGGTCTCTCTCTACTCCAAACCCCTCACTACTCAGCTACCAAAATTGCTCTTCCTAAAATCAAGGTCAGACCATATTCTGCCTTCTTCAATAAACTCTAGCGATTCCCTAAAGCCTCCATGATTAAATCAGTGTTTTCTGATGGCTATTTAAAAGCTCTTCACAACCTGATCTCTGCATTTTTTTTTCTCAATTAGTACTCTGCCATCCAGTGACACTGGCTCCCTTGCTACCCCTCTCATACACACTCCATCTCCCAAATTCAGGTATTTTCACTGGCTGTTTCCAATGCCCAGAACAGACTCTTTTCTCATTTCCACTTTCTAGTTTCCCTAGCTTCCTTCAAGTCTTAGCTAAAGCTCTACTTCCTAGAAGTCTTTCCTAGTCCTACTTGATATTAGCCTTCCCTGTGGGACTACCCCAGTTTAGCCTGTAATCATTTGTATGTTATTGCCTTCATTAGAACGTGAGCTACTTAGAAGCAAGAACTGTTTTTTTTTTTGTTTTTGGTTTGGTTTTGCCTTTATAGGCCCAGCACATATCATAGTACCTGGCACAGATTAATTCCTCAATCAATGCTAATGACTGGCTTACTGCCTAGGACATCTAGAAATGCAGCCCTCCTGGCTTCTGTACTCTTAAAATAAATGATGGGTTACAAAAGATTCCTCAGAATTGTTTGGCAGGACTGAAGGGTATAAACTGATAGCATCACTGAATTTCTAAAACTAAAATTTTTAGCTATAGAGAAATATTTAGAGAAAAAAAAAGATGCTGATTATCTCCAATTATGTATGTGTAGGGGGTTAACTTGTTTGTAAATAACTGTTTACGTGATATGTCCCCTATTGAAATGTGCTTGAGAACAGAGACTATTTTTACCTCTCTTTTTATCACCAGAGATTAATACAGTGCCTGGCATGTAGTAGGTACTTAATAAATGTTTGACTTGACTTCTCCTAATTCTCAAATTTTTGTTAGGAAAAAATCAAAACTACCCGTGCTTTTATATTAGAAGAAAAAAAGAACTACTCCAGCCCTCCAGTTCTTCAGTTTCTGCCTAAAACTTCATAATTACTGCAATTCCATCTTCATCACTCAACTGAAACTGTTCTCTTCAAAGTTGCCAGTGATCCTTTAAATGTCAGATCTGATGACCTTTTCTCAATATTTATACTTCTAGACCTCTTTGTAGTGTTTGACATGGTGGATCATTCTTTTTTTTTTTTTTTCTTTTTTTAAAATACTCTCTCATTTGGGGATTTTGTGACACTGCTGTCACTCGGTTCTATTTTTATCCTTTTGATCACTCTTTTTCAGTCTATTCTACTGGTTTGTCATCTGTATCATATCGACCCACCTCAAGAATACCCCAAGGCTCTATCCTAGGCTCTATTGTCTCACTACACCTTTTCAGTGGCTACAATAGCTGGCTTGGGTTTACTTATCATATTTATTTAGATGATTCCCAAATGAATATTTCAAGCCCTAGTTTCTCCCTGAGCCCAGTCCTACCTCAACAACTGCCTCCTGGATATCATAAATTGAAAGTCCTTAGTTGTTGTTTGTTGCTCAGATATTTCAGTCATATTGACTCTTTGTGATCCCATTTGGGTTGGATTTGTTTTTTGGTCTTGTTTTTTGGCAAAGATACTGGAATACTTTGTTATTTCCTTCTCTGGCACATTTTACAGATGTGGAAACTGAGGCAAATGGGGGGTAAGTAATTTATCTGGGGGCACACAGCTAGTAAGTGTTTGAGGGTAGATTTGAACTCAGGAAGATGAGCCTTCTTTAAGCCCGGCCTAGCATTGTATTCACTTTTCCACCAAGCTGCCTGTCCTTTAGCATCTCCAACACAAATGTCCAAAATAAAATTCATTATCTTTCCCTCAGAATCTTCCCCTCTTCTGAAATTCCATATTTCTGCCAAGGGCACAACTATCCTTTTAATTAACCAATTCCACAATATTATCCTGGATTTCTCATTCTCTTCCCCTCTCCCCCTTTATATATATATATATGAAACTGAAAAAACTTGTCATTTCTTCCTCGATAGCATCTCTCATTCTGCTCTGCCTCTTCTCTCCTCACTAGGCCAATACATTTACTCAGACATTCCTGTTCTCAATTGGATTATTTCAGTTTCCTCTTAATTGGCACCCCTACCTCAAGTTTCTGTCTACTCTAATCCATCGTCCACATAGCTGCTAAAGTGATTTCTCTAAGGCATAAGACCCTAAGTCACTCCTCTACTCAATAAACTTTAATTGTTCCCTATTACTGCTGGGATAAAATATAACTCTTTTGGGCCCTTAAAAACTTTCACAACTTGACCTCAATGTACCTTTTCTACTTTGTTATACTTTACATCTCCTTCCATCTCCCACCCATCCCCAACCCCTTTCTCATACTTTAAGGTCTACCAAGACTTGACTTCTTGCTGTTTCTTTCTCATGACAATACATTTTCTGTCTATATACCTTACACTGGCTTTCCTCTATGCTTGGAATTCACTCTTGTATTACTTCTCTTTCTTAGGATTGTTTCCTTCAAAAATATGTCCTTCTACATGAAATTTTTTCTGATCTCCCAAGGCTAAGCACCTTCTAGTACCCTCCATTAACTTTGTATTGTGTAATTAGAATTTTGTACCCCAGGACTCCATTTCCCAGAATCCCACTTTCATCTTCATGTTGCATCCTTACATTTTAGAGATAAAGTTTCTGTAACCTGGCCCTTCCTCCCCTCCCCCCAATATGGAAAACTTCTCTTTACTCAGGCCTTTACTTTTATTTTTTATTTCCTCTACTTCAAGTGATTATTAATAAATCTTATGAAATATAATACTTGGAGTTATTGGATATTAATTGAAATCTTACAGAATTTAGTTTGTATATCTTTTATAGATATTCATATGTGTATATTTTTTCTTCCTACTAGAATATACATTCTAGGGATATTTTTACTTTTGTCTGTGTCTCTAGTATCTACCAAGAGTTCTTAGTACATGGTAGGTATTGAATAAATGGTTGTGATTGGGTGATTGTGATCCTTTCTAGCTATCTTGGGTATTTTTATTTGTTCTTATACAGTTAAGGGGCAGAATGGGTAGAACACTGGGAAGTCAAGAAGACCTGAGTTCAAATTCAGTCTTAGGTACTTACTAGCTTCTTTATCCATTAAATGAGCTGAAGAAGGAAATGACAAACCATTCCAGTATCTCTGCCAAAAAAAAACCCAAATGGGGTCATGAAGTCAGAAAATCTGAACAAACTAAACCAAAACGAATGTGAATCACTAAAAAAGTAGATAGATCTCAGAAAGTGTGATCACTTTTGACAGAATTTCTGTCATGTCCTGGATATAGACTCCAGGAAGATAGCATGTCCTAGAAAATAAGTGGTCATTACAAGTCTATCTATGACTAATCATGTATCCCTCCACAAAGAATCATCTAGTTCTGCCTGTTTCTTCTTTTAGCTCAAAACATGGTTGCTTAAAGCTTGTCTTTGACTGCAAAATTTCCTTACCATTCATCATAGGTAGAAGAGGATGATATTTCTTCCTCAGAAGGTCCAAAGCTACCCTCTACTAGTTGAATGCATAGACAATGACCTTCATGACCTTCAACTCTAAATTTCCATGATTTAGGAATAAAATTAATATTTTGCAATGAAAGTCAAGAACAATGGAAATGAACAAAAATTAAGATAATATAATGCCACAAGATCCTGAAGTAGTTGATTTGCTTTATTCTAAAAATTTCTATTGGGAAATAAAAACCTAATTTGGAGATATTAAAAGTGATCATGATAGTAAGATGAGAGTCATCAGTTTTCCTCTGCCAGAGATCAGGGATTCTTAACCTTTGTGTATGTGTCTTAGGCAGTTTGGTGAAATCTATGAACTCTTTCTCAGAATATTTTGAAATGTAAACAATTGAAAATAAAAAATTACTAAAAAGCCAATTTCATTGAAATGCATTTTTCAAAACTTTTTATTTTTAAACACTAATATCATGGACCTTTGGTTAAGACCCTCTTCTATAATGGGAAAAATAAAAGATAATTTTTTTTAAGATTTTAATGGTGAAAATAAGCTCTTATCTAGGCAAAGGAAATCTATCATTTTTAATTTATCCATCACAAACCTTTCATAGACTAAATTTCTAAATTTCAGAACAATGACAGAAGTTAAGAAAATACAGCCTTGGTAGTGACATGTCAGGATCAAGTACTGAAGTAACTGATTTGTTTCATCCTAAGAATTTCAAGTCAGGATACAAAAACAGTTTAGAGATTGAATTCAAATCAATAAGCACTTAGTAAGTGTCTACTATATGCCAAGTGCTATGTTAACTACTGGAGATACAAATAAGAAAAAGAAAGAGAGCACCTGCCCTCAAGGACTTGATAGTCTGATGGGAGAAGACATCAATCAATAAAAAAACCTGATATAAAAGTGCCTACAATAAAGTTCCAGGAACTGTGCTATGGACAAAAGGAAACTGGAAGCAGGGGGTGTGGAATGGGAAGTCCAAGCAAAGCAGAGCTGCTGATGGAAAATAAAGATATCAACTTATATATAGATAGATAGATTGTATATGTCTGTTTTTATGATTTGCCTACTATGTGCCAGGTATTTTAGCATTTTAGTTTAAATGTATGTGTGTGTGCAATATAAGGAAGCAGCAGATACCAAGATGCCTATCAAAGGAGATGGGATTTATATGAAGAATGAGGAATAGCAAACCTGCCAGTCTGGCTAGACCAAAAAGTTCATAGGGGAAGGGGGGATGTAATAAGGCTTGGAATATCTTGAGGGGAAAAAGTGTGTGTGTGTGTGTGTGTGTGTGTGTGTGTGTGGTGTATATATACATAATGTATATATATATACATATATATATAATTTATGATATTCCCTATGTGTCAGGCACTTTGTTGAGGGTGTGGATGTGGGTATGGATATGTGTATACATATATATTATTTTATTTTTATTCAATGTGTTTTTATAAAAATATTTTATATATAAATTTTATATGTTTATAAAATAAATTTTATATTTTAATAAACATTTTATGTAAACATTATATTTGTATATAAATATATCTTTTTACATGTGGATATTTGTGTAGGTGTATTAAACCAAAGTAGTTGGCATAAAGTAGGTGCATAATAAATGTTTTATTATTGATAACTTTATATGTGACATATATATGTATTACCAAAGTGCCTGGCACATAGTAGGTGCATAAAAATGTTTTATGCTTTTTTATATATGTAGATATATACAAACATACAGATGTATGTAATTTCCCAAGACATTCGTAGCCTTATTACATATTTTTCCTTTTATGAACTGTTCAGTCCAGCCAAACTGCAGATTTGCTATCCTTCACACGCATTCCATCTCCTTTGTACAGGCTCCCTCATATCGACTGCCTCCTTCCCTCTACTTCCACTTAGAATCCCTAAGTTCCTTCGAAGTTCAGCTCCAATGTTGCTCCTACCTGAGGCCTTTTCCAAAGCCCTAAATAATCTTGAATTTTTTTAATATTCATATATCTGTACATATTGTCTATAGGATCAAAGAACCAAGGATTTAGGGCTGGAAAGGAAACCCAGAGAAGTAAGGTGACTTGCAAATTGGTTACACAGCTACAGTCAGGGATAAGATCTGAACTCAGGTCTTCCTGTCTCCAGCACTGTTACCTGTTGTCTCCTTCTTTGAAATCCTTGAACCTCTTGAGATCAAGGACTGATTCCTCTTTGCCTTTTACAACCCCAGGGCCTAGCACAGCTCCTAATGTACAGTAGGTGCCCAATAAATATCTGTTGATTGATTTCTTCATGAAGTGAGCATTGCTGATAGATTTCTCTTAATCTGCCAATTAAATATCATGTCAATGATTTCTTTTACATTATCCCTTTTTCCTCATTCAATTCTCCAGGACCCAATTGGAAGCAAAGAGAGAAGAATTTGGAGAGTTAGAATCTGGTCTGCAACCACTGATGGGGCTTCAGGGTCCCCTAAATAATAATAGACCATCTCAGGAATTTAATGGTAAGAGGCAAAGTGCAAGATATGTCTCCCTGTTGTCAACTCTCCATTGACTTCCCAACCTTTTTATTCTGGGCTCTTCCAAAAAGAGGCCATTACTGAGATTCTGTAAGACTTCCTACCTCTATCTTTCTGTTAATCTCACAAGTAGCATTTTTTTAAGCCTATTACTTTTTCCTGCAGATTTGACCTTTTTCCCTTTTCAGACTGAGTTTCTAAATTTTCTACTGAACTCAGGCTATGGGACTGAGAAAAAAGGAATTGCAGAAAAAATGTGTGGCTGCATTATGTATTTTTCTCCCTCCCAATGAAGACCCAACCCAGTGCTGCCTGCAGCTTCAGGAGGCCAATGGTGGGGCTATGATTTCAGCAGCTGCACATCAACAAGGGACACTTTCCTGTCCACAGTAACTCACCTCACACCTTGGAATTATTCATGTAATGAAGCCTGACATAACAAGCTGTTACTCTTAAAGAATTGTATCCCAAGTTGAGGATTATGGTTTTGTTCCATTGTAAAAAATAACAATAATAATATATATATGTACATGGACAAATACCAACCAGTACAATCAACGGGGAAAAGATGATTTCACTGGGGTCCACATCTAGGTCTTACTGAAGTTTACAAACACACATCTGGAGAGTTGAGGAATGGAGAGGGAGGGAGAATTTTCCCAGGGGAACTGGATTCAATTCAATGGACTATAGTTGTTCAGTCATTTCAGTTCTGTCCTACTCTTTGTGACTCCATTTGGAGTTTTCTTGTAAAAAATTCTGTAGTGGTTTGCCATTGTATTCTTCAGCTCATTTTACAGTTGAGGAAACTAAGGTAGACAGTGTTAGTGACATGCCCAGGGTCACACAGCTAGTAAGTGTCTGAAATCAAATTTGAACTCAGGAAGATAAATCTTCCTACGTTCAGTTTCAGCACTCCATCACTAGCCATCTAACTGGAAAAACAGTTCAATGGATAAAATTAACTAATAGTTGTAATGCCATTTTGTAGGCAAATTGGATGTCTAAAGAATAGGACATTCTTTTATTCTCCAGGTAACTAGAAGATGTTTGATGATTATTATATAGCTAATATTTGCATAGTACTTTAAGGTTTACAAGGGTGTGAAAGATTAAAAATTTATAGCCAAATACTTCAAGTATTATATTTTTATAAGAATTTATTAATAATAACTTGAAGAAAAAGGAAAATGATTACCTTAGCAAAGAGAGAGTTGCCTGGACCACCAAAAGCAGGGAGAGAGAGAGAGAGAGAGAGAGAGAGAGAGAGAGAGAGAGAGAGAGAGAGAAAGGGGGGGCAGAGTTCACAGAAACTTATTTACAAAACATGAGGATGCAATGTGGGGACAAAAGAAAAAGGAATTTGGGGAACAGAAAAAGAATTCTGGGAAACAGACTCTTTAGGGTACAACATTCTAATTACTCAATGGGTAGACTACTAGGTTTAGAGTCAGGAAGATGTGAGTTCAAATCCAGCCTCAGACAGTTCCTACCTATGTAATTCTAGCCAAGTTACCTCACCTGTGTCTCAGTTTTATCAACTATAAAATGGAGATCATAATAGCACCCACTTCCCAGGTTTGTTATAAGAATCAAATGAAATATTGTTTGTGACATGTTTAGCACATTTCCTGGTACACAGTAGATGCTTAATAAATGCTTGTTCCCTTTCCCCTTCCCAAAGCACTTTATGGACTCTCAGTTGATCCTCGCAATAACCCTGTGAGTTGTGATAGATGAGGAAACTGAAGTTGAAAGAGATTTCTTTCTCACTCTAGCTGTCATGTACAAACATAGAATAGAAAGTCTAGAGCCAGAACAAACTTTAGAGATCATCTATTCCAGTTTGCCATTGAGAATACTGAGGACCAGTCCATAAAAAAGAATTTATTCTATGTCAGGTTCTCTTCCATGTACCAGGAATACAAATAAAGGCAGAAAGACAATCCATAAGCTCAAAGATCTTATAGTCTAATGAACCGGATTGGTGAACTGCCAACATACCAGAGATAGCGTAGGTGTGAAGCTCATCTCACCAGATGACCCAATCATGGCTTCTTTAGAATATGTCACATTATTTTCAGTAAACTTTCTAGGAAGGTCTACATAGATGATGAAGCTGATACACACCAGAGCTAGCTCAGTGTTGAGTTGGCTCTGAAGGAAATCATGGTAGAGAAGAGGTATCTGGCAGCTCTACCAAACTGAAGGTCTACAGAGCCAATGTACTGATCTCCTTACTGCATGCCTGTGAAACCTGAACAGTCTACCAGAGCCATGCCCTAAAACCAAATTCCTTCCACTTGAATTATTTTAAGAAAATTCTGAAGATCACCTGAGAAAATAAGGTATCAGACATTGACAGCCTTTCTTGAGCTGAATTGCCAAGCCTTCAGACTATATTGCAGAGAATACAGCTCTAATGAGTTGGCTATGTTGTTTGCTTGCCAAACATGCATTTGCCTACAAAACTATTTTATAGAGAACTTACACAAGTACAAGGAAGAACTTTATTGAACTCTTTGAAGAACTTTATTGATTGATTGGGAGACATGGGAGACACTGGCATTCAGACATGGCATACCCACACTGAAGAAGGCGCTGTGCTCTAGGAACAAAGCAGAATTGCAGTAGCTCAGAAGAAATGCTAGATGTGCAAATTTAGATATATCCCCATCCTAAATGTTCATGAAGGTTATTTATGCCTGACCTGTTGTAGACCCCTCTAAGCTCATCTTGGTCTGATCAGCCAGTCAGGCACTTGTACATTGACTCTGAAATAGCGATGTGATTTTGGACCTCTTCAAGTGTGTAGGACAACAACCAACCAACCATCCATTAGACTTCAAAGAGATTCAGAATGAGATTGAAAAGACTTCAGGCTAGCTAATCCAACATCAATCTGAAATAGGCATTTCTTATGTGGGCCAGGGCAAAAATAGAATTGCTCCAAAAGAAAGGACCAGATTTTAATATACTTTAATACTTTGACAGGGCAGCAAGGTGGCAGAGTGGATAGAGTGCTGGGCTGGAGTCAGGAAGATTTATCTTCCTGAATCCAAATCCGGGCTTAGACACTGCAAGTCCCTTAACCCTGCTTGCCTCAGTTTCCTCATCTATAAAATGAGGTGGAGAAGGAAATGACAAACCACTCCAGTATCTTCCAAGAAAATCCTAAATGGCCAAGAGGCCAACATGACTGAAACAACCAAACAACAACAAAATTCTGCAATTTCCTCTTTGTAGATCTCCTTCAGAAATTTCAAGTCACACATACCTGTCCATCCTATACCATTCTTAGGATACATACCTTCCCACAAATTATCCACGGGGACACCGCCGCAGCTACTAGGAGCCTTCTGCTAGGACCTTCTGGTAGTGTGATAACCCTCCCTCTCACTCTATCTTCATGCATGCTCCTGCCACAACATAGGTCTCATAACAGTGTGTGAATCCCAGATGTAGTGAGAATACTGCAGCTTTCATCTCCCTCAGACGCAGTGTCATTGCAAAGGGCCATGGAATGGGACATGGTGGATCTAAGCAGACCACAGCATGATAGCCATGAGGGGTTACATGAAGAAATGTCCAAAAGGATTATATCAGAAAGATGTGTAACTGAAAAAGAAAGTTCAGAGGAGGGAACAGGTTCATTAGATTTAATGGCATTCTTATGGAGGCTTTGTGGGAAGTTATAGGAAAAAAATTACATAGCATGGGCAGGTATGGATGGGAGGAAGTTTATACCCTTGGAGGAAGTGTCCATGGTGAGATCACATATTCACTGAAATCTTGAAGTCTTAAAATCTGGGTCTTTTTGACTTTATTTTATATTTAATTCCCCTTCTATTCTTACACTGGTGCAAAGAATTTTTGTTTTAGTTTGGAGTTGGACTATAACAAGTAGCATTAACTTAGCACTTTTAGGTTATATAACACTAGAAACATCAGCACAGTGTATCTTGACAACAGCCCTGAAAGGTGGATGCTATTGTTATTCCTATTTTATAGATGAGGAAACTGAGGCCAGAAAAAAGATTGATGAAAGAGACCTGCCCAAGGCCACAGAGACAAAAGTAGTAATTAGCAGAGTCATACTTCTAACCCAGATATTTTAGTGCTAGACCCAGCATTTTTTCCTATGCCACAGTTTCTCTGCTTGAATTTCCACTTCTTGGATCCCTATAAATTAGAACACATGGACTGAGTGCAAGCTGCACTAATGGTCTCCAAAATCTTGAGACTGAGAGCTATCACTTGCATTTTTTGAGGCTGGGGCAAGTTTCAAACAACAATGATGCACTTTTAGGACAACCAGTACAAAATATGCTTCCAAATAAATTTTTTTTAAAAAACAAATCCAGTTGGGAGGAGAGAAGGTCTTATTAAACAGGTATCCTGGGACACAGCGAGCATGCTGCACTTTGGGAGGGGTAAAAGTGTAGCCTCTGGCAGATCCCTATTTTAATTAACTGCTATTCTTTCTAACTAGATGCTCAGTTTGGTTATTTCTTTGCTACTGAGGGAGGAATCCTTCAGCTGGGCCATTGCCCTACTGATTTTAGCACCTTGAGATAATACTTCAGTTGCCCCATCCAAGTTAAAGCTATACTAAAGTTTTACTTCATTGAAAACTCCTGCAAATGTATGTGAGTATTATTTGGAAAGATTTCCTATTAATTTATATTTCCTGCTTTTTTTTCTCCCCTTTGAGTTTCCCCCTTTATATTTCAGGTTTGTTCAGAGGAACAAGCCTCAACTAAGTGATCACTCACATAGTTCTACCTGACACTCCAAATAGCCCAGGTTCCTTCAGAATTTGGCTCAGGTTCCTTGAAACGCAGCCGAAACTTGATCTTGGTTTGTGAACTTTGGCAAAACAGTCCCTGAGCCTGCTCCAAGCTCCCCCGCAAGCTGTCATGCAGCATGTGTTCCCCTCTCTGGAGCCCCAAGAAAGCCAGATGGGTTCTATGTTGTTGTTGGTGTTCACTAGTCTCCCTGCATCCAGACTGCTGTCTCTCCTTGCAACCTCATGTCCATCCACCTTTCCCTGGCATGGACCTCCATACTCCTGGGGGAAAATAAGAATCCTGTGGCTATATTGCAGTCTGAACAAGTATAGCCTTCACAGAAAGCAGCCAGGGTTTGTGTTTTGTTTTTTTTTTTTTTCCTGGACCTCTCATTCCAAATCCCATTGGATGAATACAAATGCTCCTACATTCTGGTTTGCCATCTTCCTGGCAAGAAAATCCTCTTAAGTTCCGAAACAATTGAAATCATCGCTTCTTTACCAAATCTCCTCAATGGTGCATACCCCTTACCTCAAATTTTACAGTCCTCCAAAGTTAAAGTTATCTGAATTCTTTCCTCCACAAGACATGCTGAGGAATCCTAAATGAAGAAACTGAGACTCACATTGATTGACTTGCTGATGGACATAATAACTGAGTAAGACCAGAGAAGGACTAATTTGTTGTCATTGTTGTTATTTGATCAGTTCAGGCCCATCTAATTCTTTGCCATCCTATTTGGGGCCTTCTTGGCAGAGCTATATTAGAATGGTTTGGCATTTCCTTTTCAGATTCAGTTTCTAGATGAGGAAACTGAGGCAAACAGGGTTAAGTGACTTACTCAGGGTCACCCAACTAGGAAGTGTCTGAGACCAGATTTGAATTCAGGAAGATGAGTCTTCCTGTATTCAGGCTTGGCAATCTGTGCAGTGTTCTACCTAATTACCACCAGGAGTAGAGCTAAACTTTCATACAATCCACTGAACTATACTCAGAAACATAATTTTTTTTCCAGAAACAAGTATATAAAACAAACCTCAACACCTGGGGAAAGAATGGTCTTTGTTGAATTAAGGGCAGATCAGGGTAGCACAAGGAATGAGCTTCCCCTAGCCTGCCATTAGATTTCAACTACTGAAATTATTTTTGCCAGCTAGTTGATCAGTTCTATTCTTTCAGTGCAGTTGAAGGACAATCAAGTGCTTTCAATGCCTTTGAAATTTGTCACCCTGGGACAAAGCCCTGATCATCTTGCCCTAGTCAGAGCTGTGGCTGCAGTTATCCTTCTAAACTTAAAGCCAAATAAGCCTAGTCCTTCAAAACTGCCATATAAACTTCCTGAGTCTAACATTTCTACTAATTGTACCATTTTCACAATTACTCCTACTCAAAGGCTACAAATCATCTTTGACTCCTTTGGGTCCCTAATAAGAAGAGCTAATAGTTATATAGCTCTTTAAGGTACCCAGTGACAAATAGGGTGTCCCATAAACCTTAGGGCAGTTAGTCTTAAGACTTTTGGGAAAAATATGTACATAACACACATATAAATATGTGTGTTTAAATATGCATATATGTATATACTTATGTATTATATATATAAATGGATACATAATGATATTTAGAGTCCTTTGTGTTCACTTTTCCCCAAAAAAAATCAGTTGCTCAACTTCCATAGTCTTTGCTTAATTATTATAATATATATAATGCACATCTATGTATTCCTCAGAAAACTGAAGCAGATACACAAAGATAATCAGTATCTGAGGCAAGATTTTAACTTGGGTCTTCCTTAACCCAAGTCCACTGTTCTATCTACTGTATCACACCCATCATGTATAACCATCACTAATTTTTATCAAGTCTACTGAATGGTCTCTCTCCTACCCATTAAATAATCCAACAAGCATTTTGTTCATTGCCTGCTATGTGTTCTGGACTGGTGCTAGGTACTGTGGGTAGGAAGACAAAAATGAAGTGAAGGAGCAAATATACTATTAAGTAAAATAATAAGAGAAACAACATGGAACCTTAAGTAAAAGAAATAGATTACATGGAGAGATTCAACCAGAATTTGAACCTGACTTCTGATTTCATTTAGTATTGGGAATCTCTTATAAGGAAACACCCTTTACAGATATAGGCACCTGCTCTGTACCTTGTAGCTCTAATGAGTTTGGGGGGGGGTTGTGAGGTTGAGGGAAAGAGGAGGGAGCAGGATTGTGGAGAAGCTGTGACCAGGTCAGGTTACATAGGCAATATGCAGCAGAAGCAGGACTTAAACATAAGTCTTACTACCCCCCAAAATCTTGTTCTCTATCCCTTCCCAGTAGGAAGTAGTCAATAATCAATAATCAATAAACATTTAAAAGATGTCTACTATGTAATGCTAACCTGTGGCTCCAAGGAACTTTAGCATGCACAGAGGCAAAACCCTAGTAAAACCTCTTGGCAGCTTTACTTCAAATATGTGAAGACTCCTCCTAAAGGAATGGGCAGATGAGAATAATTTGTTCTAATGGCCACAAAGGCAGCTGAAATAAATACTTTGGAGCAAGCAGAGTCTGATAAGACATCAAAGACTCCAAAGTCCATCTACTTTGTCTCAAGCCATCACCAGTCTTCTTGACTTTTATCTTGCCACTGGACTTGGATGACTCTGGAACAGAGAGAGTGAGGCAATGACATTGGGCAACTTTGGCTCACTTAAATCCAATTGATGATCAAGTCAAAATATCATCCTTGTGATGTCATTGGTCCTCTTCAAAAATGAAAAACAAACAACTATGGAAAAGGCATTAGACAAGGTGCTAGGGATACCAATAAGAAAAAGAAAGACAGTCTCTGTCCTTAAGGAGCTTAAAATTTATTAAGTAAAGACAATATACAAAAGGAAGTTGAATGATGAGAGAGGGGAACCAGAGGTAGCTGATCTGTCATGGAGTGGAAGTCAAGAAGAACCACTGATGGAAAAGTAAGAGTTATCTGGAAATTTCTGATCCCTTTATAAAGGGAAGCTTTGGATAGAGTTGTTTTGTTGGTTTTTTTTTTTCATTTTTATAAAAGAGTAATCCTTTATTATTTTTTTGGATTTGAATTTTTATTTTTTAGAAAAATTTTTCATGGTTACATGATTCAAGTTCTTACTTTCCCCTTCACTCCCTCAACACCCCCTCCCATAACCAATGTGCATTTCCACTGGTTTTAACATGTGTCATTGATCAAGACCTATTTCTATATTATTGATAGTTGCATTGGTATGGTTGTTTCGAGTCTACATCCCCAATCATGGCCACATCAACCCATGTGTTCAAGTGGTTCTTTTTCTTCTGTGTTTCCACTCCTGCAGTTCTTCCTCTGAATGAGGGTAGTGTTCTTTACCATAAATCCCTCAGAGTTCTTCTGGGTTATTGCATTGCTGCTAGTGCAGAAGTCTATTACATTCGATTTTACCACAGTGTAGCTGTCTCCCTGTACAATGTTCTTCTGGCTCTGCTCCTTTCACTCTGCATCAATTCCTGGAGATCATTCCAGTTCACATAGAATTCCTCCAGTTCATTATTCCTTATAGCACAATACTATTCCATCACCAACAGATACCACAATTTGTTCAGTCATTCCCCAATTGAAGGGCATTGGGTAGAGTTTACTGCTCTTCAATTCTCAATCAGAGGGGACTGAGGGAATCGAGAAGGTGTTGAGTGTCAGAGCTGAGTTATTTGCATAATAATAAGATTTCAGGTCATGAGTTTATCCTGGGAGAGGCATGTTGCTCCATGGAGTAGAAATCAAATAGAGTAGCTGATGGAAAACAAAGGCAAGTTTTTGAAGGAAACTAGGGATTCCATTCAATCCTTCCTTACTCCTTCCATTTTCACTATCCCAGTCTTAGACTTAATAGCCTAGTAAGAGAATCAGAGGATGGACTTAGTAATAAACATTTATTAAAATCACTATGTAGGCCAGTTAGATGACTCAGTGAATAGAGCACCATCCCTGAAGATCGAAATTCTAGGTTCAAATCTGTCCTCATCTGTGACCTGGACCCAATTGTCTAGCACTCACTACTCTTCTGCCTTGGAACTAATACTTAGTATAAATTCTAAGACAGAAAGTAAGGGTTTAAAAAAAACCATATGCCAAATATAAGAGCTAGAAGAGATCTTAGAAATCATATAACAACATAACCTCCTTCATATTACAGATGAGTAAACTGAGCCCCAATGAAATTAAGTCACTTGTTCTAGGCCATCTAACTAGTTAGTAGTAGAAGATCTGGGACTACAATCAAATTCCTCTCTTCAAATTCTTTAGCCATTAAGGTCATATACAACCCGTGTTTAAATTTTCCAGTCTCTCATTTGAACTATTTCAGCAGTGTTCTAGTTGATCTTTCTGTTCACAACTTCTTACCCCTCCAGTCTGTTGTTGCAGTCTAATGCCACAGTAATCTTCCCCAGCTCTGAACATATCCAGATATTGCCCCGTCTTCCCATAGTTCTTTATTTCTTATGAAATAAAAGAAGGCATTCAAGACCTTCAATGATCTGACTCTGACCTACACTCTACTCTCCAACTAAATTCAAGTACCAGCTGAACCCCCTTTTATCTCTTTCTGCCACATCTCTGTTTCTCTGCTCTGAGGTCAAAAATGAAGCAAGAATCCTTATTCCCTAAGCCAAGAAAACCCTTTTTACCCTTTCTGTCTGTTGAAATTCTACCAATTCTTCAGGATCCGGTTCAAATGCAAACTTTCCTTCATTCTTCAGGCCAGAAGTGATCTCTCCCTTCTTGGAATTTCATAGCATTTTGCTCATGCCTCTCTCCTGTGCTCATGCCATTCTATTTTGCATAAAAATCATTTGTATAAATGACAGCCTCCTAATTCCTCTTGTGGAGAGACCAGAATCTACTCATTTTTACACCTCCTATATCCCCCAGAATAATGTTTTACTACCAGTATCCTCTTTGTAAATAACTGCTCCTTTTTAAAAATCATTAATTGTTCTGAAAGTTACTTGCAAAGGCTAAATCAAGTTTAGCTTGATAAGAAATGAAAGAGTTCTTATTTTCAGATCTTAAACAAAGCAATATCATTAGTATCATATGAGCATCAAATTAGATTTGAAAAGGTTCTTTGAGAATACCTGGTCAAAACCCCTTATTTTACAAATAAAGATACTGAGGCCAAAAAATGCCAAGTAACTTGCCCTAAGTCTCACAGGTAACAAATGGCAAAACCAAGATTCTGCAGGATTTAGATGATTTAACTCTCAATCCAAAGCCTTTTGTGCTCAAATTTATTCTTCTTCCCTAATTTTTCTTTAAGCATTTAGCACATGCTTAATTAAGCATCTAGCCTGAGCATAAGGTTCTTCATGAGTATTAACTGACAATAATTTTATTTTATTTTGGGGGTGGGGTTTTACATGTGTCACTGATCAAAACCTATTTCCATATTATTATATTTGCATTAGGATGATTGCTTAGAGTCTACATCCCCAATCATATCCTCATTGATGCATGTGATCAAGCAGTTGTTTTTCTTTTGTATTTCTGTTCCCATGGTTCTTTCTCTGGATGCAAATAGCATTCTTTCTCATAAGTCCCTCAGAATTGGCCTGGATCATTGCATTGTTATTAGTAGAGAAGTCCATTACATTCAATTGTGCCACAGTGTATCAATCTCTGTGTATAATGTTCTCCTGGTTCTGTTCCTTTCACTCTGCATCAATTCCTGGGGGTCTTTCCAGTTCACATGGAATTCCTCCAGTTCATTATTCCTTTCAGCACAATAGTATGCCATCACCAACAGATACTACAATTTGTTCAGCCATTCCCCAGTCGAAGGGCATCCCTTCATTTTCCAATTCTTTGCCACCACTAAGAGCTCAGCTATAAATATTTTTGTACTAGTCTTTTTCCTTATGACCTCTTTGGGGTATAAACCCAGCAGTGCTGTGGCTGGATCAAAAAGCAGTCTTTTAAGCCCTTTGGGCATAGTTCCAAATTGCCATCCAGAATGGTTGGATCAATTCACAACTCTACCAGCAATGCATTAGTGTCCCAATTTTCCCACATCTCCTCCAACATTTATTACTTTCTTTGCTGTCATTTAAGCCAATTGCTAGGTGTGAGGTGGTACCTCAGAGTTGTTTTGATTTGCATTTCTCTAATTATAAGAGATTTAGAACACTTTTTCATGTGCTTATTGATAGTTTTGATTTCTTTATCTGAAAATTTCTTATTCACTGACAATAATTTGAAATGGTTTCCAGGAACTAATTTCAAATTCATTAGAAATCTTACAGATTTTCTCTTTTCTCTTCTTCTAGGTTTCCTTGTTCTCATAATACTTAATTAATATTGAAAGATAGTAACAATGAGGATGATAGATGAAATTGTATACAGATAGGGCCAATATGTCTACCAAACTTCCAGTCTCCTACATATTAATTGTTCTTTGGTATTTAGTGGTAATTTCTATTTTAAAAGTCTGGTAGTCTTTCCCATTTTATTTCACTAATATTTAATATCCATTTTCTATGAGAATATACACTTAGTACTTGAGTTAGCTCTGGGAAAAGGATGGCCTGTCTGATGAGTGAATTGTGAATTAATTCGCTGGGGAAAGTGCCAAGGAGGGCTTAATTAATGTTGTCAAATGTGGCAATGGTCATTTGTGATTTTATAGGGAACAATTTCTATGAAGTAGCAGTAACAAAAGCTAGATTATAGGGCATTGATTTGGATAGTGATATGGAGTCAAGACAAATCAAACCAACAATCATTTGTTAAGTGCTTACTATGTTCCAGGACCATGCCAAGGCCTGTTGATAAACATACAAAGAAAAAGAAAGACAGTCCCTGCCCTCAAGGTTCTTATATAGCCAAGTTGGCGAATCTATGGCACATGTGCTAGAAGAGGATGCTCCCTTGCCCCTCTCCATGCATACCTAAGGACATTTCCCACATCACTACCCACTGCCCAGCAGCCCAATGGGAGCACTCCTTCCCTCCCCTGACTAGGGTAGGGTAGGAGTCTTGCATGTGGATTGAGGGTTGCAATTTGGGCAGTTGGTCTCTAAAAGGTTCACCATCACCATTATATACTAATGTGGGAGATCAAAACAAAAGGGAAGTTGAAAAAGGAAGGGGGAGGGAAAAGAAGTCATCCACATAGTGGCACGGTAGCAAAAATCAGAAAATGAATGATGGCTGGTCCCTATATAAATCCTTATTTCCTTACCTTCCTACCCCTTCTCCCTGAACATTTACATATTTCAGTGTAGTCTAGGTTTGGCACTCACTCCCCTTTTCTCTTTGGACTGGCTCATTCTTGCTTCCCATTTACTCAAAATCAGTTAAAATTAGGCCATTGACATTTAAACATGAAATATTTACTAAACAAGAAGGTAAAATCAATGATAATCACAATTAAGCAAAAGAAAGAATAATCATAACATTTATTCAATATGATGCTAAAGCAGAAATAATTAAAATACATTTGGTGCAGACTTACAGAAACTTAGCAGTGAGGCACATAGGTAGGGAAACCTTTGCATATAGAACAACTTATGCCTCTACACAGACTTGATATTCTTGATCTCTTTAGGAAACAGCCTGTATCATGCATCAATTGCTAGTCAAAATTGCTTATTGGCTAGCTGTTCCCCTTCTGGTCCTTACAATTCTCCTGCTACACAAAAGTATTTCCCTATTATTCTTGGGTAGCCAGAGTATCAGGCTCTTTTAGCACATAGCCACCCTTGGCAGGGCACTGATAGTGTCAAGCTATTTCAGTGTCAAATAATTTCTTTAAACTAGAGGACTATCACGTCTCACAGATCTGTTCTGGGGCTTTGATGAGTTTTTCCCTCTCATTTTATAGACTGTAATAGTCCATACAACCTTTAATCAACCAGCTCTTCATTAGCAAGATTCTTTCTTTTTTCCAAATCAACTCTCAGCAAAAACATACCTTTTTTTTTTTCAAATTGACACAGTTCATAAAAAAAAAGATATAGAAAGGCATATTCAAATCCTGCCATCACCACCCAGTTTTTTTTTAATCATACACTATAGAAAGCAATAAAATGGAGCACAAACAAATTTCTAAGGCATTTTCCTCTCTCTAGGGATACATACATACATACATATATATATATACATACATATATATATATTGCTAGAGGACAATATTGTCTTTCTCTAGATGATCACTTCTCTGCAAAGCAATGCCTCCCTTTTAATCAGCATGGATCCTAGCACAACATCTGCAGAGTTTCTCAGCACCTGTCAGCTTCTATTTTTCTGGTTTTCTCCCACTCCCCTCTCTGACTTTCAATCTCTCATACTAAGGCCTCTTTATAAGCATTGATCCATCCCTAACTTATGATGTGAAACTCAAAATGTGACACCTTTCTGTCAGTATGACCCCAACAGTCCTTTAATAATCATCCCACATTCCCCCTCAAACAGTTACTTTATTTATATATTATCAGCTCTAGACTTCAAAACTCTAAAAAGAGTCGCATTTAATTAAGCTGATGAATCACAATACAGAGCAGCCAGTGCCCAGTGCGCTGTCTTCAAAGAGATCATCTCAGTAGATTTATCTGAGAAGCAATTTTTCTCAAGTCCTCAGGTCTGTGCCTCTCCCTTAGTATTTTTATCAATACAGAGACGTAAACAAAAGACACACATTTAAATGGCAACAATAACAATATGCTAAATAATGAGTGGGATTGAAAAACAAAACACAGGAAAACAGCTATGGGAAAATAATTTTAATTGTAAGGCAATTTGTTGACAGTTTTCAGCTAAGCAAGTTCCCAAAGTAAAAAAAATATTATATTTCCAAGAACAAACATTAACAAATTAGGAGGAAAAAAAAGGATTAGTGAACTGAATACACAAAAAAATGGGAAAAATAAATAACATGAAGAAGACTATTGAAACTACAAAACTAAAAGAAGATTCTTTGAAAGAACTAAAAAAATTATTAAACTTTTAGCTAACCTGAAAAGAATGGAGAAAAATCAAGTGGTCAATGTAAAATAAAGTTAAATTACACAAAAAGAGAAAAAATTAAGAATTATTGGAATCTACTATGTAGAATTATATGGTAGCAAAACCAAGAATTTAAAATAGAATTAAATACAAAACTACTCCAATTACTAGAATATGAATTGGAAATATTAAATAACTTTCAAAACTGAAATTAAATAAGACATAGAGGAGTTAACAAAGAAAAAATTACCATGGTCCAAATAAATTAGTAAGCTTAATTTGATAACAAATGTTTAAGGAACTACCATTCTCAACAATTTGAAAATGAAAACACTCTACTAAAACCCTTTTATTAGACAAATATAATACTAACGCTCAATCCAAGGAAGTATAAAGCAAATAAAGAGAACTACAAACCTGTATTTAATATTGGTGACAATTTTTAAAATAAAATCCAAAAAATGAATATATATCCCCCCAAATATAGGTTATTTTGACCAAGTTGCATTTATACCAAGGATGCATAGATGGTTCAACATTACAAAAACAATTAATATTACTAATCACATGGAGGAATAGACCTGAAAGCACTTGGTATTGATAGCTTTTGACAAATACAACACTCATTTATATAAAAAAAATTATGTAATTTTAATGTAATTAAATTTTGTACTATTTTGTTGTAATTAAATGTAATTAATTTTTTAATTTTAATGTAATATAATTTGCTTTAATGTAATGTAATTTTTAATGTAATTTTAATTTTATTGTAATAAAAAACATATCTCTAAACTAAAAAAGCTAACATTGTTTTATTATTTTCCTAGGGAAAACTTTAGATGTTTCTTCAACAATTACCTAAGTAAAGAAAGGATCCTCCTTTTCCTCAATATTACTTGATACGGTTTTAAAAATCTTAGAGGGTAGCAATATGGCAAGAGAAAAAAAAATAAATGTATAAATGTTGGTAAAGAGAAGAGAAGATTTTTACAAAGATAAAACCTCTGTTTGTACAAAGCATGATGATTAGATGGTCAGAAAAGAAAAAATAATTTCAAAACAGGGCCAAAAATTAGCCATTTTATATAGCAATGAAGAACTATAAAAGAAAGCAAGAGTCAAATCCCATTCAAAATATCTTCAAAATGCATAAAATATTTGAGATTCATTCAAAAATAACATACTGAAGACAAAAAAAAAAAAAACAAATACAAAAAAAGACTTTTTTAAAAAATGATCCAGGTATTTGGAAGGATAGTAATTGCTCATAGATGAGGTTAACCAATATAATGAAAATTACCATAGGAACATAGATTTAGAGTTGATAGGCACGCTAGGAGGCATGAAGTCCAAATTCTTTATTATATAGATGAGTGAACTGAGATTCAGAATGGTTAGGTGACTTGTCTAGACTCACACAGATAGTAAATATCTGAGGCAGGATTCAAACCCATTTTACTGATTCTAATCCCAGTGTTCTATCTACAATGCCCTCAATGTTGAAAGTTTCTAAATTTATTTACAATCAGTGTTAAATCTATCAAATCACCAAGGACATGCTTTAAAGGACAATACAAAATAATAACACATTCCTACTGAAAGACCAAATATATGGAATCTCAAAGAATATCATGAAAAAAAGTAAAAATCAAGGAAGAATAGTGCCTCCAAATCTTAAGTAAGATAGTAATCACTGATTATGGAATGACCTGTGGTGCATGAATGAAATGTAATTCCAATATGCCAAAAGAAGTTCCCTGGGCCTTAGATATCTGATCAGTGGAATAAGGATGTCACTGAGAGACTATCTCAGAGACCAGATGGTTTAAAAGGTCTCTTTCAGCTCCAAATTGTGAGCCTATGATGAAGAATGGGAAGTATGGAAAAAATACTACACATGAACTGATTTAGAGTGAAGTGAGCAGAATTGGGGAAACAATATTCACAGTGACTATAAAAATATAAACAGAAATATAAACAAACTATAACAATATAAACAGAAGCAAAAGAAAAAAGGGAATAAAAAGGGGAATGAAAAAGGATTAAATGACATTTTAAGTTACAGTAGCAATTCTTTTTTTTTAATTGGATATAAATAGGAATAGATGACAGCTAAAGGCCTTTCCAATTCTAAGATTTGGTGATTAATGGAGCAAGGTACCTGAGGAGGCAGAAGGATTCAGAAGAGATCAAGAGTGCTGGCAAAGTTAGCCCCAAAGCTAACAAAGTCCCTCTTTTTTAACTGGCCATGAAGAATTTTTATTTTTAAATCATTTCTCCAAAATATTAGTTAATTTACCCATCTGGGCATTTAATGATAATATATTTTTCCACATTACAAAGTGGAAAGATATCAACAAACCAGTTTCTCAAACCAATTCTCTCATTAACTAGATTTCTAACATTGAGGGGAGTTCATCTCTTTAAACCTTAGTTTCCTTATCTCTAAGATATAAAGGTTGGACCAGCTTGATTTTTATGGTCTCTCCAGTTCTAGGATCCCTATTAGTCTTGGAAAGGATTTCAAGCCAAGATATTCTTTCTGTTCCTTCTTATTTCTCTTCACACTGAGGTGACAGTGAACTGCCAATTAAAACTACATGAATGTTCCTTTAGCCAATTGCTGGCCTATCAAATAAAAAAAAGCTGCTTTGATGTAAAACAGATCTTCCCAGTTGTAAGGAATTACATTTTATGGTTGGAGGAAATATATGAGAATTTTAAGATAATACTGTGATTGCCGATTTTAGAATTAATACAGCCCAAGTCAAAATGACTTTTAGCAGCTTTTATTTACAAAAAAGAAAGGTGGAAAGAGTGAAAGTAGAGAAATTAAAAAGAGAATAGAGGAGATGTCTATCCTACCACACTAAATATTTGCTCTGGTGCCCATTCAACTCTGGCAGGGCTCATTAACCCCCAACCAGAGGGCTCAGTGGTAAATTAAACAAGAGTTCCACCCATGCGACCTCCTCCAAGAAGGGGAGGCCTCGCTGGAATTAATCTCTCGAGAAGCCAGGAAAAGAGGGTCACTCACTCACCTAGTTGAATCTCCAAAGCAGAAGATCCAGGAGCAGTCTTACCAGAAGCAGTCCAATATTCAGAGTCTCAGGTCCAAGTTGTAGCTTCAAGCTACAGTCCCAGTCCAAGATCCTCCAACCCCAAAATTCAAGACAAAGACCTCTTGCACAAGAAGTTCATCACCTTTTATAGTCCTTTTTTTACGTTCCTTCCTGTTCCTTCCTCCACTTTACAGGGACCAATTGCAGTCTTTAAATTTGCTTAACACTGCCCAGGGGGTTGTTTCTGAGTTGTCACCCATTTTAGCAAGTGGCTTGTGAACCTCCCCTACTTAGTGTTAAGTAAGGGCGTCTATGTTTTTGGTTGATTAAATTTAAAAGTTGATTAAATTTAAAAATAAAAGGAGAGAGTCAATCCCATCTTCACACATTGTTTTAATATGTAGGTCATCCAGTAGTCATTTCTGGATCCATTAAATGTCATAATCTTCCTCAGACCAAAATGTATATGTGTTTACCCACACATATATGCACATACATTTACACATGTATGTATATTATATATATTATGTATATGTATATGTTTATATGTATTAACATAAACACACACATATATAATATGTTTCTGTTTCTAGGTAGCAAAGAGTGCAAGGACTGAGGTCGAGAAGACCTAAATTCAAATCTGGTCTGAGATACTATTGTATGTCCTGGATAAGTCAGTTAACTTCTTTTTGCCTCTGTTTTCTTATCTGTAAAATGGAAATAATATTAGCATCTAACTTTCAGAGTTTTGTGAGATTCAAATAAGATGATATTTGTGAAATATTTAACACTACACCTGTCATAGAGTAGACCATAAATAAGTACGTGATTCTTTCTTTCCTTTCTCTGAAGTCATGTTTGACACCATCAGTAAAAGAAATTAGAGTAACTAACTGACAGAATGTATTCTTTATGAAGCTATATTGGGCGCACCCTTTAACCTTCCAGGTCACTGGTATTAAGAAATTCCTGGATAAAATCTTGGGATGAAAACAGACTTTGAGTTCAGAGAAATTCACATAAGACCAGAAATTCATCCTGAGGCTGACTTCCATGTGCTCTGTCTGAAATGTTAGTTTATCCATGCTTTCATAAAACAGAAGAAGATTAATCTTATTATATTCCCTTGCTTCACTCCATTGGCATCTATAGAATAACATCTCAAAGGGAAGAGACTATGTCATATACTTTTTGCATCCCCTGAAAAATTCAGTCTAGTACTGAGTCCATAGAGGCTGCTCAATAAATACTTGTTGATTGATTAGAATTAAGATACCATAAGGAATTTAATTAAAATGCCATCAACTCTAACATATTCCATATCATCATATAGAAGTCTCCAGGTCTTGGCCAACTTCTCAAGGTTGCTCAACCTACTAAGAGAGAGAACTGTCAAAAACTAGGTCTGCAGATGGCTAATGCATTAGTTTTTTTTTTCTTTTGTCTTTATATTCCCTTGCACCTAACATAGTGTCTTGCACATAATAGGTACTTAATAAATGCTTAAAATGAATCAATCCCCAGCACATTTCTTGCATATCATATACTCTGGACAAGTTGTTGGCAATGCCACTGTCATCTCAAGTTTTGATTCTGTTCTCCAAGGTATTAGCCAACTCATCCATCAGCAGATTTAATGAGCATACACTATTCCATCATATTAGTCATGAATAAAAATACTGGAATGTGCTATGCTAGACTAGGGCCAAGTGGAACTATTTGCACAGAATCCTAAAATTGGAAAGGATCTCAGTGGTCATCTTATCCAGCTTATGTGTAGCATTTGGAATTTTTAACGAGAAAATGATATGAGGTACTTTCCCTGATATATAACATTAATGGGACATGCTGTCCATTAATAAAGATTGGGTCTTTGCATCTATCGCACAGGTAAACAATCCTCAGTGAGTCCTGACACTTTCTTTTATAAGAAGACATACCCTCTTTCTGATTGGCCATAAAGTTCGTCCTTTGGACCAGAAATTCTCTAGTAGTCCCAATTTGTGGGCATTTCAAATGAAGAGGTGGTCTTAGAAATCTCAACTGCTTCATTTCTTCATTCCAGGGGAAGAGTTACCAAATAAGGAACAGGATGACCCATCCCACTTCCAAATGCCTTAAAGAGAGGGTTTTTGATAAGAGATAAGGGCTTCTAACAAAAGACAAAAGGTCTCAGCCCAAGTTAGATGCCTTGAAGTCTGGACTATTTCAGCTTGACTTTGGAAGGCCAAGGAGTTTGAGAAAAATTTTTATTTTTAGAAATATTAGAAATAGGAATATTACTAATAAATAATACAATTCAATATTAATTTTCCTCACATGCCTTGATAAGAATCCTCTCTTCAACATACCTTAAAAGTGGCTATTCAGCCTTTGTTTTAAGACTTCCAGAAAGATAAAACCCAGTAGATCCTGAGGCAGCCCAATCTTACAGCAAGCCTATATTTGGTTCTTTGCAAATTACACATATTGTTCCTAATTCAGCCCTCTTGGGCCAAGCAAAATAAAACGAATCTTTCTCATGACAGCCTAGCAAATATTTGAAGAAAGCTAGCATGGCCCCTCTCAGTTTCATCTTCCTCTCCTGACTGGCACTGATCCTTCAATAACTCACTTGTAACTCTTTATCAGGTATATGCCTTTCTGCTAGTTCTGTGATATAAACAAAACTTTCATAATTTCTTGAAGTATATATCAGGAAAGTCCAAGCCACAATTAAATTCCGTGAACCCACATCATTGGTCCAATCTTTGGATTCCCCTAACTTCAATTTCCATATCTTTCTGCTATGGATTGTAATGGTCCAGAGTCTTGAAATGATGACAGATAAAAAATATTATATTCTGTGGGTTTTGAAGTGTTGTGGCTGGGGAAACTACATTCCCCAGCATGCCCCAGGGTCCCTTCCCCTTTACTTCCTGGTGTGGGATTGGTCCTGAATGGACCAATCCTGTGCTAGGGGAGACCACCACCCCCTACTTCCAGGCACTGGATTGGTCTATATAAGGACCAATCTCATGCCTAGGAGGGAAAAGACTTTTATTCTCATACATTTTATAGTTTTCCACAATCTTTATCTGAGAAATTGGCTATAAAAATTTTCCCCCAATTTTCTGCTTTCCTTCTAATCCTTGCTATACTAGTTTTATTTTTACAAAACCTTCTTCAATTTAATACATTCAAAAATATCCATTTTATATTACAATGCTTTCTATCTCTTATTTACTTCTGAATTCTTCTCCAGTCCATAAATCTGGTAGGTAATATGTTCCATGTTCTATTTTGCTTATGATATGCTATTTTATCACTAGGTCATGTGACCATTGTGATCTTATCTTAGTAAATGATGTAAGATATAGATCAATATCTAGTTTTTGCCAAACTGCTTTCTACTTTACCCAACAATTTTAACAAAAAAAGCATTGTTATCCCCAAAGCTTGAATCTTTTCTATAATGTTTTACTATTGTTTATTGTATGTCTGTTCTGTTCCACTGATCAACTTTTCTGTTTCTTAGTCAGTACCAGATAGTTTTCATCATTACTGCTTTATAATACAGTTTAAAATTTGGTAGTTAGACTTCCTTCCTTTACTTTTTTCCCATTAATTCCTTTGATATTCTAGATCTTTTGTTCTTCCAAACAAATTTTATTATTTTTCTAGTTCAATGAAATAATTTTTTGCAATTTAATTGGGATAGTACTGAATAAGTAGATTTGTTTGGATAGAATTATCATTTTAATTATACTGGCTCTGCCCACCCATGAACAATTAATATTTCTCCAACTATTTAAATTTGACTTTATTTGTATAAAAAGCATTTTCTAATTATGTTCATGTAGTTCCTGGGTTTGTTTTGTCAGATATACTCCAAGGTATTTTATTCTATCTATAGTTATTTTAAATGGATTATCTCTTACTATCTCTTCTCGTAGGGTGTTTGTTGGTGATATATAGAAATGCTGATGATTTGTGTTGCGTTATTTTATATACTGTTACTTTGCTAAAGTAATTAATAATTTCAACTAATTTTTTAGCTGAAACTTTAACATTTTCCACATATACCATTATATTGTCTATGAAAAGAGATAGTTTTATTATCTTTTTGGCCATTCCAATTCCTTCAATTTATTTTTCTTCTTTAACTGCTATTGCTAGCATTCCTAATACAATATTAATTAACATTGGTTGATAATGGGCATTCTTGATCTTATAGAGAAAGTGTTTAATTTGTCCTCATTGCAAATAGTGGTTTCTAATGCTTTTAGCTATATACATCTTATCATTCTAAGGAAAAATCCATTTATATCTATTCTTTTAAGTGTTTTTAAAAGGAATGAGTGCTGTATTTTGTCAAAAAGCTTTTTCTGCATCTATTGACATAGTCATATGAGTAATTGTGTTACTGATGTAATCAATCATGTTAATAGTGTTTTCTTATATTAAGTCACCAGGTATAAATATAAATATAAGCATACCAGGTATAAATCCTTTTTGGTCATAAGATATAATCTTTGTTGTATGTTGTTGTAGTCTTCTGATTAATATTTTATTTAAGATTTTAGCATCTATATTCATGAATAAAATTGTCCTATAATTTTCTTTGGTTTTGCTTTTCTTGATTTAGGTATTAGCATCTTATTTCTTTCATTAAAAGGAGTTTGGCAGGATTCTGTCTTTACCAATTTTTCTAAATAATTTATTTAATATTGGAATTAGATTATCTTTAAAGGTTTGGTAAAGTTCACTTGCAAATACATCAGATCTTAATGCTTTTTTCTTAAAAAGTTTATCTATGGTTGGTTCATTTTCTTTTTTCTAAAATAGTTTTATTTAAATATTCTTTTTCCTCCTCTGTTAGTCTAGCCAATTTATATTTTTTAAGTCTTCTTCCATTTTACTTAAATTGTTAAGTTTGTTGGCATATAATTGAGCAAGATAATTCCTAATAATTACTTTACTTTCCTCTTCATTAAGGGTAATTGACCTTTTTCTTTTTTGATACTAGTGATTTGGGTTTTTCTCTCTTTTTTAATTATAATATTCAATGGCTTATTTATTTTGTTTTTTTCTATTAAACCAACTCTTAATTTTATTTATTAATTTAATGGTTTTTTAACATTCAGTTTTGTTAATCTCACCTGTAATTTTTAGTATTTCTGATTTGTATTTAAGTGAGGATTTTTAATGTTTTTCCTTTTCTAGTTTTTAAAATTATATACCCAATTTATCGATCTGTTCTTTCTCTATTTTATTGATGTAAGCATTTAGAAAATTTTCTCTACTTACTGCTTTTGCTATATCCTTTTCTAGGTTTTGGTATGTTATCTCATTATCATTTTCTTTAAGAAAAATTTTTGTTGTTCTTATGAATTTTTCCTTTAACCCACTCATTCTTTAAGATTAAGCTAGTTTCCAATTAATTTTAGTTTTGTGTTTGCATGTTCCCTTATTAAATATTATATTATATTATGTTTATTATATCAGCAAATGATATATTTAATATTTTTTTGAATTTAGTAATAAAATTTTTGCATCTTAATATATAGTAAATTTTTGTAAAAGTATGGTGTGCCACTGAGAAAAAGGTATATTCCTTTCTATTCCTAGTCAGTTCTCTCCCAATATCTATTACATCTAACCAATCTAAGTTTTTATTTATCTCCATTACTTCTTTCTTACTTTTTTTTTTAGATTTATCTGGTTCTGAAAGAGGAAGGCTAAAGTTCTCTACTATTATAGTTTGATTATCCATTTATTTAATCTATTATATTACATCTATTATTACCTATTTATTATGTATATAACTCCTTTAGTTTCCCCAATAAAAATATGGATGCTATAACATTTGGTACATATAGTTTTAGTATTGATAATGCTTCATTATCTAGGTAAGTACTGTATGTTCTAGACAATGGTGGTGGTAGGTACCATATATTCTAGACTATAGTGGAGGCATCTAATGTATTCTCTAGACTATAGTGGAGCTAGATACTATATGCTCTGGACTATGTTGGAAGTTAGTACTATATTATTATATTCATTTTACAAATGAAGAAACTGAGCATCATAGAGGCTTCTAGTCATGCAACATAGTGTCAGAGACAACATCTACACCCAGGACAATCTCACTTTAAGTCCTCTGTTCCATACATCATGCCTCTGAAATATTTTGTTAGATACAAATCAGTGGACCAAGTGTGAAGTATATCTGGCAGCCTCATTCCTAAATCTTTCTAGATAGCCCATTTAAATAAATAGTTTTCTACCCTATCCTTAAAATGCCATAACCATTGGAAATGAATTATAATGTCTAAAAACCCTGAGTGCAAGGTTCTTTAATATATATGTAATAATTATATATGTAATAATAAATATATTTATTAAAGTATAATAAATATTATAATAAACTCAGCATGTCTGAAACAGAACTTATTCTCTTTCCCCAAAGCCTCCCTTCTGTCTTATAAATGTTCCTGTTATGACTGAGGGCTCCACAATGCTCCCATCATAGTCACAGTCACATTGTCATCCTGAAATCCTCACTCTCAGGCATGTATATCTCCACTTTGTTGCAATGTCTTGTCCTGTGTTCACAATGTTTCTCATCTATGTATTCCTTCCTCTCTTCTCCCACAGCCATCACCCTGGTGCAGGCTCTCATCATCTAACATCCTACACCATTACCATAGCCTGCTGGTTCATCTCCCTGCCTTAATCCTCTCACCACTCATAATTTTTTTTTAAGTAAGGCACAGATCTGACCATGTCATCCCCCTACCTAGTAAAATCCAGTGGCTCCTTATTAACTCCAGAATCAAATATAAAATTCTCTGGTTTCAAAACCCTCCAGAATCTGATCTCTTCCTCTACCCCTACCCTGTTTTCTAGGCTTCTTATACTTTATGACCCACTGTGGAATCTGGGGCAATTAAGTGGCACAATGGATAGAGTGCCAAGGCTGGAGGCAGGAAGACTCTTCTTCCTGAATTCAAATCCAGACACCTAATAGCTGTGTGACCCTGGGCAAGTCCCTTAACTCTGCTTGCCTCAGTTTCCTCATCTGTAAACTAAGCTGGAGAAGGAAATGACAAACTACTCCAGGATCTTTGCCAAGAAAATTCCCAAATGGGGTCATGAAGAGGCGGGTATGACTGAAGCAACTGAACAACACTGTAATATGCAATCCAGGGACACTAGCCAGTTTATTATTCCTTGCACGTGACACTTCGTCCCCTGTGCTATTTCATTGGCTATTTCTGCCTCTTTACCTCCACTTCCACATGACTCTGGCTTCCTTCAAGACTCAGCCCAACTCCTACCATATGGGAGACCTTTCTGGGTTTCCCTCCACTTCTCCCTGCCATCCTGCACCCCTTCCTTCTGAAATGACTTCCCATTTACCCTGTGTATATCTTATATATACATGGTGGTTTGCATGCTGCCTGCCCCATTAGGACACGAGCTCCTTGAGGTCTGGGATCATATATTTGCCCTTTTTTTGTACATTCACCATTTAGTCCAGTGCCTGGCACATGGTAAATGCTTAATAAATACTGGTCGATGGGGAAGATGATGCTATATAATAACAGCCAACATTCATATAGCACTTTAGAGTTTGCAAAACATTTTCCATATTGTCTTATGGATGCACATAAGAACTATGTTGGAGGAATGGGGAGCACTTATACTGCCCCCACTTTACAAATGAAGGAATTGAGGATGAGAGAAGTAAAAGTCACTTTCCAAGGAGTCACAGAGCTCTAAGGTAGGGTTAGAACTCTCATTTCCTTAACTCCTAGTCCAACGCTCTGTCCGCTATACCATATTGACTCTCGGGTAGCCGTCTGCCCACAGCTCATGCTTAAGAATGATGAATGAATGAATGAATAGATGAGTGTACATCTAACCTGAATGCCTTCTATTACAGATCGAGCCAATTCTACACTTTCCACCTTCACGCTGTGTTTTCTCTAAATGGTAGACTAATCTGGGCAAAAGCATTTCATAGCCCTGAAAGGTCATGGAAAGAGGCTCTCTTTAAACTCCAAAATACATACATAAGCATTTCATCATACTTTCTTAAACCATTGTTGGTAGGACCACAGAGGCTGCTTTGTCATTTCTGTCATAGTTAAAACCTCAGAGACAAATGGGTTATGAGGCCAAAATATCAAGTTTTTTGAGTTAGACAGACTTAGAAGCAGCTGAGAACACACAAGTGGCCAGATTCTTACTGACAAAACACTTAGAAGAGGACATTGCTTTAGGCCTTGGAAGTTTTCCAAACATGATGTAGGTTGCACCCTCCACTAGGAGCTGTATCCTCCTGCAAAGAATGTAGCTGATCAAATAAATCTAATTTTGCATGTTTTTCCCTGATATCATTTTATGTCCCGTTGGATTTTGAGCTGGGAGTTTAGGACACTGTCGCCTTGATCCCAAGATATCAGTAATCTGTCTAATTGATGATACTTAGTAAAACATCCACCCTCCAGCTAAAGGCGGGGAAATGGCAACCGCCATCACATGCACTGTAGGTTAAAGATGTTTAATTCCAATGACTCAAAATGTATGGGGAGTGAAAAAGTGATATGTCTTCTTTAAAAAGTAATTTTCCTCAGAGTTCAAATATATCTCCCACCACCCCCCAAAAGCATTACCATTAAGAGTTCTTTCAAAGGAATGCCTATGGTTTCTGCTAACTTCTTATTACACAGCCATCCTTTTATAATGTAAACCAAGGGCTGGGTGATAAAGTACACCAGTTGGAAATATAAACAGATGCATTATGGATAACTTAAGTAATGCTTTCTCTCCTGT
Source organism: Gracilinanus agilis (assembly GCF_016433145.1). Lineage (NCBI taxonomy): Eukaryota > Metazoa > Chordata > Mammalia > Didelphimorphia > Didelphidae > Gracilinanus > Gracilinanus agilis. The sequence goes on along the minus strand of NC_058130.1, from coordinate 633,647,225 downwards.
GAATACAATTTATGTCACTTGAAAGCTGGAATCAAAGGAAGCTTACTTTTGGTGATACTTAGATCTGGGAGATGTACCAAGCTTTAGCAACATTAGCAAATTAAAGCAAATACCATCCATGCTCTATGTTAGTATTTTAGGGTTCAAGATGAAACGAGATGGAAAATGTGTATGATCCCTTGATAAGTGTAACTTGCCCCAATTTGGCAAACTGAAAGGAGTTAAAGGCCAAAAATAGCAGTTTAGCTGTGCAACCTTTTTTTTTTTCTGCAGTAACTTTATAGCTCTACACTCTGCCTTGTGTTACTCATTTTGAAAAAGAAAAAGATGTATGAGAAAACTTAATTTTAATAAACTATCCTATTGAAAAATTAAAACTCAATATTTCATGTCCTATTTGGGGGTGTTCTAGGGTTCTAGATGGAGCACGCTAAAAATGCACATAAAAGTCTTTGATATTTTGAAAAATGATTAATTGCTTATAGCAGATCATAAAGTAATAACTGGACCCCATGCAGCAGAGCCCCTGTTTAGCATTATAGGTTTTTATTACCAAAAAAATGGAAACTTTTAAGAAAAAGAAATCTGAGATTGTTTCAAATTCCTGAAGTGCAGCTTAATTTCGTTAACTCTTATGCTCTTCCTTGCCGATGTTTAACATTGAGTTCAACTTAAGTTGCATAACCAAGGGATTTCAAAAACATTGTGGATAGAAGCCAAGTATGGACCTAATTTCAGAAAGCTGGATGTCTTTGAGGTTTCGCTACACTCTGGGGGAAGCAGTTGCCTGGAAATATTTAGGTGGGAAGGCAGGTGACAGTATTTCCACTTGATCAATTTGTGTGGCTGCCTCTTGTCTGTGGCTGGATTCTCAGTCCTGCTCCTTGGATGCACATATGATTAGATCATTGTGTACTGGTTTCTGTCTCCAGTGTTTTTACCCTCCCATGACTGTGTATTGAGCCCCAGTCACTAGCTTCTTGATGCAAAGAGAAAAAGCAATAAAGAAGGCCTGAGAGGATGAGTCCCCAGCAGCTTCAACTTTCCAGGGCATGGGTTCTTAACTTTGGGTCTGCCATAGGCTCTTGCAACAGTCTGAGGAAACCTATGGACCTCTTGTCAGAATGGATTTATTGTAATTATAATAGAAAGAAATGCCAATTTTTAGCTAGAAACTAGCAAAAACAAGGATGTAATTTTTCCCATCCAAATACATAAACTCTTGAAATCTACCTATGGTTCTGGGCACAAAATTTGGCCAGGACAAGTCACTTAGCCCCCATTGCCTAGCCCTTACCACTCTTCTGCCTTGGAAGCAATACAAAGTATTAATTCTAAGACAGAAGGTAAAAAAAAAAATTAAGTCTCTCCAGGGACCCTTTAATGTATGGACCTTAGGATAAAAGCCTAGGACCTCTTGACCTGAGAACACTGATCAACTGCTAGGGCTCCTGTGAGGTCAGGCTAGAAAGTATGTTTAAAAAAGATGCAGCATAGTACAACAGAAAAGTATGCTGGATTTGGAACCAAAAGTCATCGTCGTTCAGTCATTTCAGTTGTGTTCAACTCTTCATGACCTCATTTGGGGTTTTCTCAGCAAAGACACTGGCGTGGTTTGCCATTGCTCCTTCCAGCTCATTTTACAGATGAGGAAACTAAGGCAGAGTGAAGTAACTTGCCCAGGGTCACATAGCTTGGAAGTTTCTGAGGCCAGATTTGAATTCAGGGAGATGAATCTCCCTGACCCCAGGCCAGGTATTCTATCCACTGCACCATCAAGCTGCCCTTTGGAATCAAAGGACCTATATTCAAATCCCAGTTCTGAAACTAGTTGTATGACTTTGGGCAAATTATTTAACTTCTCTGGGTTTCAGTTTCTTCATCTATAAAATGAAGGGATTGGTATAAATGGCCCCTAAGGTCCCTTCCAATTCTAAATTTATGATACTATGAGCTGGGAGGATTAGAAAGTGAAGAGTGTGAAATAAAGCCCAGAGATCAGGCAAAATCTAACATCTACCTTCCAAATGAATTCATTTTCTTATTTGCAGCAGAATCAGTCTGGATTTTATGTTTTTTTTTTTCCTTCCTTCCTTCCTTCCTTCCTTCCTTCCTTCCTTCCTTCCTTCCTTCCTTCCTTTCTTTCTTTCTTTCTTTCTTTCTTTCTTTCTCTTTCTTCCTTCCTTCCTTCCTTCCTTTCTTTATTTTCTTCTTCCTATCTGATCTCTTTCTGACTTGTATTGACTTGCCTCTCTTTAGACAACTTGGTTGGCATCCAGGAGCTTACTAAATATTTGCCAGACTTAGTGAAGACAACCATCTAGCTTAGCCTATTACATACCAGAATTGCCTCAACCACTGAGGCAGCAGGAATGACATGCATGAGCCATCCAATACCTTATTCTTAAAACTTTCCTAGAAAGGAGATTTCATAGTCTTTATAGTTATATTACCCATTATCCAAGTTCTTCTTTCTATCCGACAGTTGATTCCTAACCTCCATATCATAGGACACTTGTTTCCCTTCAGCTTTCTTTTCTCTGGTCTAAATTATATTATTTCTTGAATATAGTCAAGCTCAAAACTCCCATTCTCACCTCTTCCCCTCCCCCTCCACAACACACACACACACACACACACACACACACACACACACACACACACAGCGCCCAGGAAACATCCTCTATTCAGACTCAGAACTGCTCTTTATTAACTTCCTTCAATACTTCAGAGACTCTCTGAGCATATACCAATCCTTATTCCATTAGGATTCTCAATTTAGAGCTGAAAAAGGAACTTGGAAATCATATTCAAACTTCTTATTTTACAAATGAGGTTATGTACATATTCTTGGAAGATGACCATTAATTGCTTGTATACATCTTCCAAAGAAGTGGTCTCCACCTCCAGCTCACTTCACACCATCTTATCCCATGAGTAATTGAGTGAGAGAAGAGGCATTGAAAAATGTGTTGATGGTGCTATCAAAAGTGTAAGCCCATCATTTTCGGTCATTGATGTCATTGATGTCACTGAGAACCCAACTTTGATTCCCACAGCTACTCATTGGTGTTTTGGCCATCTTTGCCTTGCCCAGGGTCCTAGAAGCGTGAGCATTTGCCAAGCCCTTCTTGGGGATGTTTTCTTTCCTTTTATAAGTTTGATATCAAGGTTGTATATCCTCCCTAAGAAACAGTCAAATGAAATGTTCTTAGAGGTGCCACAAAATGGGTGGTTAAAAGCTTATTTCTTTGCTTATTTTTCTTTTCTCCTTCCCCTCTCCTTGACTTCTTTACCCTTCCCTACTCCCTCTTCCCCTTTTTTTCCTTCTTCCCCTTTTTATTCTTCTCCTCCTCCTACTTCTCTTCTCTTCTTTGTCTTCTTCCCCTTCTCCACTTTTATCTTCATGTGTTTATAGCCTGATAGGGTTGAGGGTTGAGGGTAGAGGTGCTAAACTATAAGCCAGGATGATTTCACCATGTCAGTTTCTGGGCTACCCCTTTTCCTCTCAACATGTACATTTAATTTGTTCCCCCTTCCCCATGGCTTCTACCCTCAAGTGCCAACTTCTGCATGATTTTTGTTATTCTTTATCACCAGTCCCAATCTAATTGCAGCTAGGTGGCATAATGGATATTGTCCTAGACTTAGAGTCTAGAAAGACTGAAGTCAAATCTGGCCTCAGACACTCACTGTGTAATCCTTAGCAAGTCACTTAACTAGTTTGCCTCAATTTCCCTAACCATAAAATGGGGATAATAATAGTATATGCTTCCCAGGGTTGTTGTGAAGATCAAATGAAATAATTTTTGTAAAGCACAGTGGCTGGCACTCAGTAGGTACTTAACAAATGCTTATTAATTTTTAAAAATAACTCTTCTCCCTATCTTATATTTAACTATCTTGTATTTACCCTCTATACACTTATTCCAGTGATGGTGGCTTGCTAGTGAGCCAAGTTGCCACTCATCCTCCACCTCTAAACCACACTCCTCCATATTGGAGCTTGCCCACTTTTCTTCTTGCATCATGAAGCTCTTTAACCAGTTCCTCCACTTTTCCACTCTTTAGAGTGATTTTGTTTCAAACAATGCCTATCCAGGTGGTTAGCTGCCCAGTCATTGTCACTTACTCTTTTGTCCAGAGAAACCCTTGTGAATACATTCTCTCTCTCCTAGGAAATTGTAAAAATAAGTCAATAAATCTCTTTTTCATATCCAAGCCTCCACCCAGAAATCCACCTCTGCAATTACAGCAATTTAAAACTCTCCCCCATGGCCCAAACAAGATTACTAGCCTCCATTTACAATCCAAGTGGTTTTCCACAACACAGGATCTATGTTAAATACCTCAATCATAATTGATCCATGAATCTTTGGATTCGGAGTCCCTGAATTCTCTCTTCATGGGGTCAAGGCCTCTACCACTTCTACTTCTCTGCCCCTTTCATGATTTCTTATCTTTGGTTGTGTGTGATTCAAAGAAAGCTCACCACTAGCCCCAAGGTCAGAGCAAAAATCCTGGGCACAAGAAAATGGAAGGGCTTTGCCAGCACACATTCAGTTATAGAATCCTGAGCCCCTTAACAACATCTAGAAAGGACATAGTCAAGGCACTTATATCATGAATAATGTATATACTACATATATTCATAATGTCTTCCCAATAAAATGGAAGCTCCTTCAGAGCAAGAACTATTCCATTTTTTTCTTTATACCCTTAGCACCTAGCATAGTGACTGGCATATATAGTAGGCAAATGATGTTTTCATTGGTTGATTGTCTGTACTAATCAGTTGATTAAATGTAACTTGAAGAGGAAGGAATGACAGTAGCAAAGAAAAATGAATGAACTATCACCACCATGATTTTCCCTTTTAGTCAATTCAACCACTAGATAAAAGATGATGTAAATTAAATAAATTCATGCAGATTTGGATGACCTAAGAAAAGGGTTCTTTAGAAGTCAAAAGTCCATCTGGGTGCATCCATGACTAAGCCACATTTCTCCTACATTTGGAAATTCACATGAAGATAAAAGAGTGATTCATTTTGCCACATCATTTTGGCCATAAATTATGATAATGCTCTCCTTGTAATATTTTCATCAAACATCTACCAGTAGTCTGCATCTCTGCTCCTAATTCTCCCTTCTCCCCCATCAAAGTACTAGATACTACCCCTAGTTTCTAGTAAATAGCAAAAATCTATGGTGGCAAATAACTGTCACAGCCCTGAGCAAATTGTTGAAGTTAAAAATAAAAAATAAACAACAGGAGAAAATGTGTCCTGTGAGGTTAAGCAACAAGTGAGTGTTGGATATAGTAACAGATGAGATATATTGAGACAAGAGTGTATTCAGAATAAACAGTGCCCTCTGTGGTTAAGAGAATCAAAAGTTGCTTTCTCCCACTGAACATCAGGAAGGAATATAAATAGGAATCCACCTGATTACCTACTGAGTTGGTCTCATCAATCTGTCCTAAAGAAAATCCTCAGGAACTTTAATATGTTTTCCTGTGGATTCAGAGGCAGCTGTGCTTCTTAAACATAGTAGCTTTGTGACCCTGGACAAGTGGTTCAACCAAGTGGTTCAATCTCTGAGTCCAAAGCAATTTTTGAAGACTCTAAGTTAAAGAGAAGGTGCTGTTCTGCATTTGCAGAGGGCATGTCCTCATTAGGGAATTTCCCTAACCTAAGGAAGAGTGCAGGGTAAAACTCAAAATACAAAAAACAAAACAAAAACCATCAAGTGCATAGTTTAAAAGTAGCAAAAAGAAAGAATTCCCTATATCCTTTGTAAATTAAGCAAATTTCAAAAACCCAGAGAGCATTCTATCAAAAAGTATGTATTAAATTTTAACTGCTATCCTGACTATAAGTGTTTTTTCTTCCTTTTTATGCCATACTGAGATAAGAATTTAAAAAAAAACTTTGATTTCTATCTTAGTATCAGTTTAAAACAAAAGAGCAGTAAGAAGGCAATCAGGTTTAAGTGACTTGACTAGGGTCACAGAGCTAGGAAGTGTCTGAGGTCAGATTTGAACCCAGGTCCTCCCAAGTCCAGGTGTGGTGCTCTATCCATTAAACCACCTAACTAGCACAAGAAAAAAATTTAAAATACATTCTCTAAATATATTTTCTATAGCATTGTGAGTCACTATTCTAGTGTGACAGATTAAGCTCCAAGAAGAAACCAGTAAAAGTCAGTAAAATATACCTTCACAGAAGAAGGAAGCATTACAATTAATACATATTAATAGCCAGCAATTATATAGTACCTCCTATGTGCCAGACACTATGCTAAATGCTTTTACAATTATTATCTCATTAGATTCTCACATTAACACTGAGAGTTAGCTAGAGAAAAGGAGGTGAAAAGAGGTTAAGTGACTTGCTCTCTCACACAGCCAGTCGGTGTCTGAGACCACATTCGAACTCAGAACTTCCTGATTCTAGGCTCAGCATTCTCTCCAATTGCCTAACCATCATTTACCAGTACTGAGTGTCATTCCCTCATACTGTGCCATATATATTGGGTTTTTCTTTAGTACTACAGGGTGCCGTGTATTACCTCTAATTCCATTACTTTATAGGTATGTCATTCATTTATTTATTCACTCATTCATTTGGCCAATGTTTATTGTTGTTATTCAGTTGTTTCAATCTTGTCCAAGTCTTCATGACTCCATTTTGGGGTTTTCTTGGCAAATCCTTGAGTGTTTTTCCATTTCCTTGTCCACTGCTCACTTTATAAAGAACTGAGTCAAAAAGGAGAAAGTGATTTGCCCAGCATCATGGAGCTAGTAAGTGTCAGAGGGAAGATTTGAACTCAGGAAGAAGAGTCTTCTCGATTCCAAGTCCAGCACTATATCCAATGAACTACCGAAGTGCCCATATAACCAACAGGATATCCTAAAATGAAACAAACAAAGATGGTGTTACCTTCTTCCATTTCCAAAAGTCTCCTTGTCACAGAGTCTCCTCTCCGTCTTGCAACATCAGGATCTCAGGATCTGGGAGAAGGTGGTGATCTTTCTGGCCAATCTGGTTCAACCAGGGAAAGACTATTTAGAAAAGGGCCAGCTTTAGGGGGGAATCAGGGTGGGAGAGTGCCCACCCAGTCAGAATAGCCACCAGTCAGTACCTCCACAGTCCCCTGACCTAGTCCTGTAATAACAACTCCAACAGAGGAGTTAATCTCCTTAATGGGAAACAGATATGTTTCTTACTTAGGCCTTTTCCAGCCCCAACATTAAGCAATTCCAGCCTCCTGATGACACCACCTAGCAATAGAGGTAAAAAAAATTGTTGATGTTGGGGTGTGGGGTGTGCAGAGTGGGAGGTGTTAGTGTTTTAGCCAAGCATAGCTGGGAAATTGGCTATTCAGAAAATCCATTGCAGAGCTTAATTCTTTTCTCCTCTTTCTTTTTACTAGAGACGAGGAAGAGATTTGGGATGTAGATGGAAGAGGGATAAGTGACTCTCTCAGGGTCACATAGATGCTAAACGTCTGAGACCAGATTTGTATTTAGGAAGATGATCTGGTACTCTATCCATCACGCCACCTAGTTGACCCCAAATAGTAGGCATTTAATAAACTCTTATTTCTTCCTTTCTTCCTTTCTACTTCATAAACTTGTTGTAAGGCTCTGATTAGACAGTATATGCTAAGTACTTTGTAAGCTTTTAACCATTTGATGTCAGATATGTTTCCCTTGTGGCTCCTCCATCCCTATTCTTCCACGCTGGTATGGTTCTTTATGCATTCCTTTATGTTAATTAAAATGTGCCTACTGCTTTAAGTACTTACTGTTCAGGCTGATTCTTTTGGAAAGCTACTAAGGAAGTGCTACAGTGGACTGGGACAGACATATATGTAAGATTAGGTGAGGAGGTAAGCTAGCCATATAATTAGGCTGAGAGTCTTGAGAAATGGTCCATGTGTATCACCAAGATCATGAAAGAACCAAGAGAATGGCTCCTTTAAGATGGATTTATGGAATTACAGGAAAGAGTCAAACAGGGTAAGGAGTCTTGTTCTATATTGTTGCTTGGCACAGAGGGCAGGAGAGAAGTAAGAGGCAAGAAGTTACGTAATAAATAAAATTAATCTTGGAGACTTTACATTAAATTTATAGGTATTTATTAGTAAAGAGAAAGAGAGAGAAAGAAGATATTATCAACCTAACTACCCAAAGTCTCTGGCCACCTTGCTACTGCTTCATCAGGTCCTTGATTCTCTATGGGCTCTGGTCCATTTCACACATGGCATCCCATGGTTGGGCCAGTCAAATTAAGGCTAGCCAAGAAGTAGGCTTGAGTTCAGGAAGATTTCAGAGTGAATGAAGAGAGCCCAAGTGCCCCAATTCCCAACCTGGACATATTCCCCACTAGCCCAATGCTTCACTGGCCCCCCACTGCACCATAAGCACTGGGACAGCTTGCCAGCGAGAAAACTTTTTCCATAAGCCAAAAAATGGCAGAGAGAGCCCTGCTTCAAGCACTGGCTTTTTAAGCTTAGGCTAAATCCTTCCCCCAGGATTTTCTAATTGGCCAGGGTTTCGCTTCAGTCCCTATAGGATATATCCCTTGACTTCCAGGGCTCAGGAATCTCACAAACCATACTGGTAAACTAAGACAAATGACTCTGTGATACCCCATTAAGTGAGTCTTCTGGAATTGAGGTACCCTAAACATTTAATTCACACAGTTACAAAGGACTACGTTTGGATTCACTATAGAGGAAAACTTCCAAACAATTAAATTGGTTCAAAAGCAGAAGGAACTATTTTGGGAGCTGGTGAGTTCTCCTTTATTAGACTTTGTCAATCAATCATTAAGCATTTATCAAGTACTTGATATATCTGAGATTCCATGCTGAATGCTGGGGATGCAAAGAAAAACTAGTTCCTGCCTTTACAGAGTTTACAGGAGAGACTATATCAGTCAATACAAGGTACATAGAAAGGACACGCAAAGTAACCTTAGACGGAAAAGTATTAAAAGCTGAGGGCACTGTAAGAAATGTCAACTATGAAGAATTCAGAAAAAAAGGAGGGAAGGCTTATATGAGCCTGATGCAGCATCTATACAATGGTTGTAATAGTGCAACCAAATATAACACAAAAACACAAGATTCATTTCAGATTCGGTGGTTATTGGTGACTTCTGGAGTGAAGCAAAAGAATTCCTTTTCAAATAACATCCTTCAAGTACCTGAAGATGGTTATCTTACTTTCCCCCTCTGATAACCAGCCCTCCACCTGTTTTCTTCTACCCAGGCTAAACACCCCTGGAGCAGCTAAGTGGCACAGTGGATAGCATATTAGGTCTGGAGTCAGGAAGACCTGAGTTCAAATCTAGTCTCAGACACTTCTTAGCTTTGTGACCCTGGGCAAATTACTCAACCCTGTTTCCTCATCTGTAAAATGAGCTGGAGAAGGAAATGGCAAACCATGCCAGTATCTCTACCAAGAAAACCCCAAATGAGATCACGAATAGTCAGACACAACCAAAACAACTAAATAACAACAATTAACACCACCAATTTGTTTAAGGACTCATCATTTGTGATCATTGTTCCCCTTTCTAGAGGGTCAGTAACCCTTTTTTTTTTTATGATGAAACTATCCGCTTGCTTTCAAACCCAGGTACTTCTGTTTTCCACAATCTTCTAAAAATTATGGATACTGGCTTAGTAAATCACAATCTGCCAGTTTTTGTTTTGTTTTGTTTTGTTTTGGTACCCTGAAGTGTCATTCTTCTGGGCATGGTATATGGACGTTATTGAGAGCAGCTAGTGATGTCTTTCTACCTGCTTACTTCCCTGTGTTTTAACTCACCAGAAACTTTTTTTTTTTGCTCTATCAACTGCAGTCATCGAGATCATTTTACCTGGCAAATTAAACAGAAAATTAGTTGAATAACTCTGATTTCTCTTAATGGTTGCCATTTTTCCAGGCACCCCAAGCAGTAGTTCTCTCTCTTCCTTAATCATCCTCTTTTCCCCTATTATTTCATTCATTTTAGTCTTTAATGGAACTGATGCTCATTGACTCTACCTGAGTGTACCTCCTCTGAGACACACAGTGAATGACTCACACCCCACTGACACATACACTGACTCACAACAACTAACACTCCCTTAATTTCCACACAGTTACATTAACTCGTCACCTTTTCTGCTTTCACATACTCCACACACTATTTACTTAAAATCCATTCTCAATAGACTCCATCATAAATAACAAGAAGCCACGCCTAGTCTACCAGTTATTGGCATGAGGAAAACAACCTGATGCTTTAAAAGGAGTTCTAATAGTAGTCTCGGTCAATTAGGCAATAAGCATTTTTTTAATTTATTTGTTTGTTACAATAAAATATCCAGTTAACTTCTCCTTTCCCTCTCCCTCTTCTACCCCATTAGAGAAAACATCATTTGACAAAAAGTTATGTGTATATCTAAAACTATGATGAGCACTTTTAAAGTACCTAATACATGCCAGGCAGTAGTAACAATAATAATTGGCATTTGTATCATATTTTTCCAATCAACAAGCATTTATTAGGTGCCTACTGTGACACTGTGCTAGGTGCTAGGAATACAAGGACAAAAATGAAATAATCCATTCCCACAAAGAGCCTATATTCCATTAGGGAGCTAACATATAATCATATACAAAATGTAAATACCAGGTAATTTGGCTGGGGGAGGCACTGGCAAATGAGAAGATCAGGAAAAACCTTACATAGGAGGTGTTATCTGAGCTGAAATTTTAAGGAAACTAAAGATCCTAAGCGTCTGAGGAGAGTGCATTTCAGGCGTAGGGGACAACCCATGCAAAGCGTGGAGACAGGATATGGAAGGTCAAGTGTGAGGGAAAAGTTTGGCTGGATTGCAGAAAGCATGAAAGTGAGTAATGAATAAGAAAGCTGGAAAAGAAGGTTGAAATGAAGTTGTGAAGCGTTTTTTAATCCCAAACAGAGGGGACTATATTGATCCCAGAATTAATAGGATCTTCAAAACACTTTGGAGATATATCATATCATCTGAGTTATATATGAGGTAGACCCTTATAATAATTTTACAGGTAAAATGATCTCCACTTAACAGATAAAGGAATTGAGGTTCCGAAAGGTTAACTGAAAAAGCCATGGTCAAAGGAATGTTTCCAACCCAAGGCTTCTAACTACAAGTTCAGAATTATATCCATAGCACCAAGAGAATCCCACCGAGCTACTCTGAGTAATCTTCATGAAACTGTGGGGTTGTGTCGATCATCCTAAATTAAACAAAAGTTTTTCCTGATTTTTAAAATATGTGTAACATAAGTTCTGGTTTCATTCTCCCAACCTACAGATGGACTAGTAATTAGGCATTGGTGGTGTGAGGGTTTGCCAATCTCTGTTTAATTATTCTCGTCCACCTTTGGGGTCCATCTTTCACCCAACTCTCAACTTTGTCTCCAAGAAGCTATAGCATGTGAAGCAGTCACACCATTGTAAAACCATCTTGGGAGAAGGGCTAGACCAGGTTAAGGGTAATTGACAGGTCTCAAACCCATCAGTGAACTAGGAAGATGCTTATCCCCAAGCATGTGAAGACTTCCCCTGGTATAATGAACAGATAAAAACAATTTATTCCAATGGCATGAAAGCAACTAAAGCTGGTGCTGTGGGGCACTTGGCCAGTCACTGAAGATGCTGTGGTTATCCACTGCATCCTAGGTCATTGCCAGGCATCCTGACTTTTGTCTTGCCACTAGACTTCAATGACTCTTTAAGAGAGAGTGAGCTTTGTCCAACTCCACCTCACTTGAATCCAATTCACTTCTAAGATATCATCCTGTGATATTGCTGACCCTCTTCAAAGGATTAACAACAAGTTGGGTCCCAAAGAACAGCTGAATACTTGCTTCTTCTTCTCCACAACTGGATTTCTAGAAATAGCCCTGAGGGGACTTGGTTATTTTTATTTTTTCCCTAGTACTGTCATTCACAAATCCTACCCATTATATTCTGCCCAATATAATTTTAGCAGATAGCGTTACCCCAATATCATCTAATTAACATCAGTAGGTTTTGCAAAATGATATTAACTGAGAACGTATAGCAAAGATCAAAGTTCAATAATGCCCTAAATCAAGAACACATTCTCCCTTCTACATACCTTAATTCCTAGCAAGAAAAGGCTCAGACTTAAAAGAGTTGATAAAAACTTCCCACCCATCCTCCCAACCAAACCCACTTCTGGGCATAGCAGAGTTGATGGACAAGTCACTACCTAGCTTACAGGACATATTGCCTTGGCTGCCAGTTTGATTCATGGCTGGCCTGTGCAAAATGGGTTTAAGGTTGGCTCCTCACCAGACTCAGTAGCTACTGCTACTGGTTCTAATTACTAGAGATGACCTTTAATGGCTCATCTGACCTTTCAAAACTCACAAGGCCATAACCTGTTCTGTTCTGTCTCTGACATTTATTCATCTAAGATCAAGAAAGAACAAATATAAAAGAGATAAAAGAAACAGAAGTGTGAGGGAGAGTGGACAGGAGAGAGAGAGAAAGGGAGAGAAAATGGTGGAAAGGAAAGGAAAGGAAAGGAAAGGAAAGGAAAGGAAAGGAAAG
>NC_058130.1:633615086-633630400 GCF_016433145.1 Gracilinanus agilis | reverse complement strand
TACTCTTTCCTCATTAAGGGTCCATTTCTGGAATGGTGACTGGATACCATCAAATTCTACCACCTCCTTGTTTCTTTGTAATTTCTTTCTCCTTTCAATTTTAATGGAAGGTCTTTCATTTGGATATTTCTGAACAAGGAGGCAGTGACCTGCTCACATTTCTTGGTATTCCATGTAGAGAAACACTATCTTCCGTCTCAAATTTTCTGTCATACTAGTACCAGAATTTTCCATAGAGTGGGAGAGCAGAAGTCACCACTCTGATTTCTATTTCTAACTTAGAATCACTCTGTCTCCTACAGCTCAGTTTGACCAGACAGGACATATAGTTACCATAGTGGTCCTCCAAAATAAGATCTTTTTGAAGGTGGTACTTCAAAGGTGGTACAAAATATAAGTACCCAAAGACACAAATGGATCATGTGATCTAATCAATCAAGAAGCTTCCTATAGCAATGCTGAAGCAACACTTCACTAATTTCTGCCAAGCTGTGCTATTTTTATCTGTGTCCTACCAAAAGTTTGTCATAGGAGACCTACAATTACATTTTGGCACCTTCCTTACTTTCTCTGTTCATCGTGAAGGGACTAGTGGAGTATCTATCAGCCTTCAATATTGCCATGTGAATAGTCCATTCAAGACTTCCTTCAAATCCAACATTCTGTAGTTCTGTAGAAGGATTTTTCTGGATCTTCTCACTTCTACTCCATTTCCTCTGAGAAGGCTTTCCATTTGCTCTGTGTGTGTGTATGTATGTATATGCCATTTACTATATATGTCTATATGTGCCATCTTTTATATATATATATATATATATATATATTGGTATTCCATGTAGAGAAACATTATCTTCATCCCCAAATTTTCTATCATAGTGGTGCCAGCACTCAGCACTGGGTCCGATAAGTGCTTAATTGATTTTTATGAACTGATTAACTGATTGTCGTAGAATGAGCATTTATTAAATGCTTTTTTAATTCATTCTTCCTTCTATTGAGATGAAATCTGTCCTCCTGTGATTTTTACCCATGGCTGTGCTAGAACCAGCTTCTACAGGCACCCAAATTAGCATGTATATCTCAGAACTCAGCAAAAGCTACAAATTAAGGTTTGATTTATTATTTTGTTGATTGTCTGCTCTAGACTTAAATAAGTGATAGAGAAAACATTAATAAAGAATATAACACTTAAAAAGATATCATGTCTTTTTTTTTAACAAGTCAATCATTAAACTTTAATCAAAATACCACTTCTTTCATCCCTGGGGTGCTAGTTCTGTCCCTAAGGGAATAACAGAATAAATCTAATTCTTATTTCCCCTGATAAACCTTCAAGCACATAAGGGAAAAAATCCCACCCACTCTCAAGACTTCAACTCTTCAAGTAAACATCTCCATTTCCTTAAAAATATCCTTCTATGTGATTTTATTGCCTTCACCATTTTGATGGTCTTTCTCTGGAAATAATTCCAATTAATCAATGAGCTTCCTAAAATGTGGCTCACAAGATTGAACACAATATGTCAGCAGTAGACAAGCACATGGAAGTGGCAGGTCCATTTCAGGATAGGCAAAAGAAGAAGCAACGGGCAGGTACTGATCTGAAAAATATCACCAGAGGACTCTATTCAAGCAGAGGCAATAACTAATCCTGAAATATTTAAAGCCAATATTAAAGCACAGAAAGTCACGGACCATCCAAAATTGACTAATATTATTTTGTAGCATCAGAGGAAGGTGGAGTCTAAGAGATGTCCTCCTCAATAAGCCCATGAGCCCAGAGTGGTCTCATGCCTGTGTACAAGGATTCCACAGAGATATTGTGAGATCAATTCCAGACCATCACGATGAAAAGCATATTGCAATAAAGTGAGTCACATGAATTTTTTGGTTTCCCAGTGCATGTAAAAGTTATGTTTACACTATACTGTAGACAAATAAGTGTGCAACAGTACTATGTCTAAAAAAGCCAATATACATACATTAGTTAAAAAATAGTTTATTTCTAAAATGGCTAACCATCATCTGAGCCTTCAAAGAGTAGGAATCTTCTTGTCGATGCAGGTCTTGCTGCTGACTAATCAGCAGGGTAATTGCTGAAGGTTGCAATGGGTTGTAGGAATTTCTTAATAGAAGACAACAATGAAGTTTGCCCCATTGATAGACTCTTCCTTTGGCTTGTACACTTAGAGGTCATTGTTGGCTTATTAATTGGCCTAATTTCAATATTGCTGGGTCTCAGGGAATAGGGAGGCCTGAGGGAGAGGAGAAGAGATAGGGAATGACATTAGTGGAGCATCAGAACACTTATTACATTTATTAAGTTAGCCGTCTTTTATAAAATATCTTACATCTTACATACATGGTACCTCAAAATAGTTACAATAATAACATCAAAGATCACTGATCACAGATCACTAATATATAATAATAATGAAAAAGTCTGGACTATTGCAAGAACTACTAAAATGTGACATAGAGAACATGACATGAGCTGTTAGAAAAATGGTACAAATAGACTTGTGCAATGCAGAGTTGCCACAATTTCATTTCATAAGGAACATAATATCTCTGAAGCTCAATAAAATGAATTATGCCTGTATAAGGTTTCTCTAATTCTTTGATGCATCCATTGGGTTCAAGAGGAGAACTCGTCTATACTTTGTGTTCCCCAAGGAAATGGGCCTATGATGCCACTGTTTGTTTGATTGAAACTTTAGGAGCAATCAACAGGGAGACCAGCTCAATGTTATTCTTCAGGAATTAGGTAGAGAAGTCTACTTATTTCTTTTTGCCTCAGTTTCTTCATCTAGAGCATGGTATGTTAGTAAAAACATTAGTGTTAGAACAAGGGACCAAGGTTCAGATCTGGCTTTTACTACTTTTTTTGACTGAGCAAGTAGCTCCTCTGGTGCTCCATTTTCCCATCTATAAAATAAAGGAGTCAGACTAAATGACTTCAAGGGTCCCTCTGGGGTAGCTACAGTCTTATCAAAATTGATGAACCAAAGATATATTATCCACGTGTGGTTCAAGAAATCACATGAGAAAAATCTAGCAAATTGTTTTATCCATGGAGGGCAAAGACCCAGCAATACCTTTTGTAAAAAGAGAATTGTATGTGACTTTTGTAATGAAAAAGAGCATTCCTATGTGACTTGACAAGCATGTATAATAGGAAGAAGATTGACACAACTGAGCCTGGGAACTGCTTGTATAAGCCCTGCCTCTTCAACTGCCATAGCTGTGTCTTCACATCAAATAATACATCAAAATTAAGAGAGCCAGTAAGAATTCATTAAGTGCTTCTCATGTAGCAGACACTGTTACTACATCCTAGGAAAAGAAAGGAAGATAAAATAGCACAGATCTTGCCTTCTAGCATGTGTAATGAGGGTTTATGACTGAAACTGTAATGGAGGTTGGTAAGGCTGTAAAGCAGTCAGGAAATATAGAAATAAAGAAATATAATATAGATTAGTCACTAGCTGTAGACTGAGGGTACTGGATGTAGGAATGAGAAATACCCAGTGCCTAAGCCAGCCAAGGGATTGATGTCCTTTCCCTTGGTAAGGACTTAAACCCCTTTAAGATGATTTCCCTTCAGCCTCTGACCTGGCTGAGGAAGTAACTCTTATTGGTTGGTAGTGAGATTAGAAAGGAAGGGAAGTAGGGTGCTTCCTGTCTAAACAGTAATGGAGTTACTCTGTCTCTCTATTAGAATCTTGAACAGCAATCACTATTTAGACCTAAGATGAAGGTAGGACACACTAGTTCTTAAATTAAAATAAGGATTTATTGGATAAATTGGTTAGGGAAAAGGAATTGGAGAGTGGGTTAAGAAACTATGAAACTAGTCTATTACTGCCTTCTACATCTAAGTTCAGGATGTTGATAAACTCCTTGCTATGATCTTCAGCTGTCCCAAGGGACCAGCCCTGGGACAGAAATAAAATGATCTCTTGATGGTAAATATAAAGCAATCTCTTGATAGGGAATAGTTGGTATATCAGATTGGTGTTCCTATTTGGTCAGCAATGATCTTTAAAACCTGCCTGGCCTAGGAAACTAAAATATCCCATGTTCCAACTCCCTTGACCACCCAGATCCCATCCAAGGAGTAGAAGCAAAGATGAGAAGTGAAGTAAGGAAAGACTCCAGCCCTGGGTCTCCAGGGCTTTATATACCCTGGGTCCAACTGCTAGTTGGTACTTGCCCTATGGCTCATGCCACAGTCAACATTCCAACCAGGGCAACTGACAGGTTGCCTCCGAAAATATGGCATTATTATTTCTATACTAAACATGTTCATATTCTAAATAGAGAGACAAAAAGAAGACAATTTAATGTAAATTTGCTGTTGTTCATCCTTCATTTTTGAAGGGGATCAATGATTTCACAGAGTGATGTATTTCTTTTTTTTTAACCCTTACCTTCTCTCTTAGAATCAATACTGTATATTGGTTCCAAGGCAGAAGAGCAATAAGGACTAGGCAATGGGGTTAAGTGACTTGCCCAGGGTCACACAGCTAGGAAGTGTCTAACGTCAGATTTGAAGCTAGGACTTCTGTTGTGTACAGATGCCCATCTCTAGGTTTGGCTCTCAATCTACTGAGTCACCTACCTGCCCCCATGATATCTTTCTTGACTTGAGAGTGAATTGCTAAGGCAGAGCTGTACAAAGATGTCAGCTTCACTCTGTCTCCAAGAGTCAGCCAAATCCAGTGGCAGGATGACAGTTAAGATATTTGGCAATATCTCAGGACACAGCAGATAACCTTGGATCTTCGATGTCTGACAACTCTACAGTGTCTGCTTCAGCCACCTTCATGGTCATTGGAATAAACTGTTCTCATCCACTCATTCCATTGAGTAAAGTCTTCACATGCTTGGGGTTACCCTCAGCCTGGGTTAGCCCATCTGTCTAAAGAGTGGCTGCTGCCCATGCTACAGTTTCTTGGAGTGAGAGTTGTGAGAGTTAGGTAATGTGAACACCAAAGGAGGATGAGCACTCTGAAAAGAGCTCAGCAAACTTTCACAGCAGAAGTGCCAGTACTTTCTGAACAACCCACACAGGAAGAAAGAAAACAATATAGTGGGGAGAGGGAGAAGAGACAGGAAAGCCTGTGAGAAAACAAGACTGGAGCAGAATTTTGAAGGAAGCCAGGAGATGAAGAGGAGAGAGAATGTCCCAAATAGAGAGGCATACCCCAAAAAGTCATGGAGTGAGGGCAGCTAGATGCCTTAGTGCCTAGAGAGCCAGGCCCAGAATTGGGAGGTCCTGAGTTCAAATATGGCCTCAGACACTTCCTAGCTGTGTGACCCTGAGAAATTTATTTAACCCCCATTGCCTAGCCCTTACCACTCTTCTGCCTTGGAACCAATACATAGTATTTACTCTAAGATGGGAGATAGGGGTTTAAAAAAATAATGGAGCTGGGAAATGGATGTCATGTTTGAAGAACTCTGAGTGGGCTGGTGCTACTGGATTGTAGAGAAAATGGAGGGGAGTAAAATATAAAAAGAGTGGAAAAATTGGAAGGGTACAAGTTGTGAAGGACTTTAAGTGGCAAAATTTCCGTTATTGTTGTGAAGATAAAAAGAGACAATATTTGTAAAGCATTTAGCATAATGTCTGGCACATAATAGGTGTCTAATCAATGCATGTTTCCTTTCCTTCCTTCCTTCTATTTGAATCAGAAGGTAAAAGGCACAAGACAGTGTAGTGGATAGACCATGGGGCTTGAAGTCAAAAAGACTTGAATTCAAATGCAGCCTCAGACTAGCTATGTGACCCCCATTAAGGCATTTAACCTCTATATGACTCAGTTTCCTCAATGCAAAATGAAAATAATAACAGTACCTACCTCTTTGGCTTGTTTTGAGGCTCATATGAGAGATTTGTAAAGTGCTTAGCACAGGGTCTGCTACAGAGTACGTATTTAATAAATACTTATTCCTTTACATAAGCAAGGCAATAGGGCCTGTGGTGCTGTCAAATTAGAAATGGAGATGGTTTTATCTGGGAGAAAACATTTTTTTAATGTGCAAAAAAAGATGCATTTTTATCATCTCGACCCCTGCAATCTAAGGACCACAGGACCTTTCAGCTGAAGCCTCCTGTGTGTGTTTTCTCTCCCATTAGAATGTAAGCTCCTTTACAGTAAAAACTGTCTTACTTTTTTCTATTTGTGCTTCCAGGACTTAGTAAAGTGCTCTGCACATGAGTGCTTAATGAATTTTTTTTAATTCATTCATTCATACGTTTATTCATTAGTTCATCCAAATGCCCAGAATAAAAGAGGAAATGAAATAACTGAATGTTTAGCATTAACCTCTAACAATCTGGGTCCTAATCATTCCACTGAAACTGTTCTCTCCAATGTTACAAGTGGTATCTCAATGGTCAAATCCAATAGTTTTTTTCTCAATTGTCATTTTCCTTGACTTTAATGCAGCCTTTAGTACTATTATTGATCACTTTGTCCTTCTTGATACTCTCTTCTCTCTAGATTTTCTAGATATTACTTTCTCCTGGTTCTCCTCCCACCTACCTGACTGTTTCTTCTCTGTCTTCTTTGCTACATCCTCTTCAAGATTGTTCCCTCTAAACATAGATGTCTCCCAGTATTCTGTCCTGAGCCTTCTTTGCTTCTCCCTCTAAATTTTCTTGCTTGGTGATCTCATCATCTCCCATGGATTTAATTACCATTTCTATGCTAACAATTCATGCATCCAACTATCTTGCCCTAACCTCTCTACTGAACCCCCATCTTGTATCTCCAACTGCCTTTCAGATAACTTGGACTAAATGTCCAGTAGATATTTTAAACTCAATATGTCCAAAAGTAAACTCTTTATCTTTTCCCCAAATCTTCCCTCCTCCCTATCTAATCTATATACTATGGAAGCACAACCTTGGTATTATACTGAATTCCTCACTTTTACTCACTTCACCCCCATCCAATCTGTTACCTAAGCCTGTCAGTTTAATCTTTGCAAGGTCTCTCAAATAAGTCTCCTCTCTCCTCTGATTGCAGGCCCTCATCATCTCAAGACGAGACTATTGTTATAGCATCTTGGTGGATCTGCCTGCCTTATATTTCTACTCTAATCCATCCACCATTTAGACACTAAAGTGATTTTCTGGAAGCCGAGGTCTCATCACGCTACCCCTACCAACTCAATAAACTCCATTAGCTTCCTGTTGTCTCCAGAATCAAATTTAAAATACACCAAAGTCCTTCATAACCTTTCTCCCTTCAGCCTTTTCATATAACACTTTACTCCATGCCACATACGCTTTGATTTAGTAAAACTGACTTCCTCTCTGTTCGATTAAACAAGACACTTCATCACTTGGCTTCAGGCATTTTTTCTGGCTGTTTCCAGGGCCTGGGATACTCTCCTTCCTTACCTCCACCTATTGCCTTCCTAGGCTTCCTTTAAGTTCCAACTAAAATCCCATCTTCTACAAGAAGTCTTTCCTAACAGTTCTGATTCTAGTGCCTTCCCTCTTTTAATTATTTCCCATTATCTGTAAATAGCTTGTTTCTGTTTAGTCATTTTCCAGTTTTGTTCAACTTTTTATGATTCCATTTGGAGTTTTCTTGGCAAAGACACTAGAGAACCATTTTCTTCTCCCTTTTATAGAGGGAGAAACTTCAGCAAACAGGGTTAAGGGTCTTGCTTGGGGTTATTCAACTAGTAAGTGTCTCAATCCAGATTTGAACTCAGGTCTTCCTGATTCCAGGCCTGGTATTCTATCTATGTGGCCACCTAGTTGTCCCATAAATATCTTATTGATAGATATTTCTCTGCTTGTTGTTTCCCCTATTAGATTGTGAGCTTCTTGAGAGGAAGGAGTATCTTTTGCCTTATTTATATTCCTAGTGCTTAGCACAGTATCTGACATGTAGTATGTACTTAGTAAATGTTTGTTAACTATTTAGTCTAATTGTGCATGTGTGCATGTGTCCATGCATGCGTGTGTGTGTGTGTGTGTGTGTGTGTGTGTGTGTGTGTGTGTGTGTGTAGGAAGTGTTATTAGAGAAAGAGAAGGGAACAAAAGAGCTCCTTAAGAAAGAGCAAAGGAGGTTCCGGGTTAAGATGGAGGCAGAGTAAAAAGCAGCTCTTAACCTCTGTTGTGGAGAAATTTGAGGAAAGGTGAGGTATCAGGGAAATTGAAAGGAGGATGTTGGAGACTTGCTAAGTGGGTAATCTCGGTTACAGGTAGGCTGGGATTAAAGGAGATTCAGGGTATAATAGGACTGAAGTAAGGAGTATAACACAGAAGGGAAACAGAGATCTTTTAGGGAGAAGAGAAGTTAAACTAAACGGACAAACACAGCAGGCTTACAGACTGGGACTTAGACTCAAACACAAGCTGAGGGAAATAGACTAGACTGAAATTAACAAACAGGCTTTAGTTAATTTCACAGGAAGGGACTTGTTTTGAAGTAACACCTTCCTTCAAGATGGATGCCCCAGCTTCCCTCTAAGCCCACAGTATGTTGTCTCTTTCCCTCTTCTTCCCACTTGATAACTAAGAGACAAATTACACTAATAGGGCTATTGAAACACAAAAGGGTTTATTTTGTTTGAAGGATAGTTTGTTAGGAAGGTGGATCAAAGGAAAGCCCTATCAGTTGTCTCAGGAACCTCAGGTGGGGGAAGGGAAGTAAAATGGAGTCTGAGTAAGGACCTGCCTTTAAACTCAGCTTTACAAAATGCTATGGCTATCTAAAGGAAATAAATGATGATTTGACTAACTATAGCTAATGCTGTCAAATAGGTAACCCTTCACAGATTTAACTCCTCTCTAGTTACACTCCTTATTAACTCCACCGAGACTAAGGTAAGGGAGGGAAGGCAGGGGTGGTATGGGAAAGGAAGATATAAAGGATTTATCTAAATAATAATTTCTTAATTAAATATGTCAAAGCTAGGCTCAATTTCAATATTAAAGTTAGGTCAGAGACAGCTCGGCTCATTCACAACCTCCCTCCACGGAAGATCCAGCCAACTGCCTTTTCTCCTCAAGATTCTAAACCTCTAACAGCTTTTGGAACTCAGCCAAAGCTAGAAAAAACTATATGACCCCAATTCTGTATACTACACCTCTCCTGACCGAAACATACAGGACTCCTCAAGGGGACATAAAAACAAATCCAGACGAACAGAGGGACCCCACAACAGGGTGCAGCGTGGAAGGTATGTGGAATCGGAGCATTTCCATGCTATAAAGGGGTGAAATAGCTCTCACTAAATCTCGGGCTGAGCAACCCCCACCCATAGAGTCATTGGCAGCTCTGGGGCCTGTTCCTGAGAGCAGCAAGATTTAGGACCCCAAAAAGCTAACAAACGCACACAAAATCTGAGCACGGGAGCAGGGCTAACAATGGCTACCCAGAATCAGGAAGTTCAGAAGAGAAAGATTAACAACAAGAAGAAGAAATCTTTAACACTCGACAACTTTTACACAGAGAAAATCCAGACAACCAAGCAAGCAGAAGAGGAGAACAAACAAGCATCCAGACCCTCCCAAAATAATGAAAACTGGTCACACGCTCTTGAAGAGTTCAAAACTGAGATGACAAGAAAGTTGGAAAAGATTTGGTTAGAGAAATGGGAAATAGCTCAAAAGGAAATCAGGCAAGAAAATAACAGTTTAAAAGGCAGAATTTTGTAATCGGAAAGTGAGGCTCAGAAATCAAATGAACTGATGAGCAAATTGAACACCAGAAATGACCAGATTGAAAAGGAAAACCAAAATATTATAGCCGAAAACCAGTTCCTAAAGGCTATAATTGAGCAATTAGAAGCTAATGATCTCTCAAGACAACGAGAACAAATAAAACAAAGTCAAAAGACTGAAAAAATAGAAGGAAACATGAAATATCTCAATGAGAAAGTGACAGGCCAAGAAAACTGGTCTAGAAGAGATAATTTGAGAATCATTGGTCTCCCTGAAAAAGCAGAAATTAATAGAAATTTGGACTCCATACTAAAAGAAATTATTCAGCAAAATTGCCCTGAAGTTCCACAACAAGAGGGCAATATAGATATTGAAAGGATCCATAGATCACCCTCTACACTAGACCCAGAAAGGACAATGCCAAGGAATATAATAGCCAAATTCAAGAGCTTCTAAGTAAAAGAAAAAAATCTTACAAGAAGCCAGAAAGAGACAATTCAAATATCAAGGAGCACCAATCAGGATCACACAGGATCTGGCAGCCTCCACACTAAAAGACCACAAGGCTTGGAATATGATATTCAGAAAGGCAAGAGAGCTGGGCCTGCAACCACGGATCAACTACCCATCAAAATTGACTATATACTTCCAGCGGAAAGTATGGGCATTCAACAAAATTGAAGATTTCCAAGTATTTGCACAGAAAAGACCAGGGCTAAATGGAAAGTTTGATATCCAACCACAAAAATCGAGAGAAACATGAAAAGGTAAATAAGAAATACAGGGGAAAGAAAGAAAACTCATAATTTTTAAATTTGTCTTTTTAAGGGCCTCAGTAAGATCTAATTATCTGTATTCCTATGTGGAGAAATGCTATGTATAATTCTCTGTAGTGAACTCTATTCACTATTATAGTATTCACTCTTATAGTAATCGGAAGAATAATTCATAGGGAGAGGGTGGAATACTAAATGGTCTAAGATGACGGGCGGTGGGAAAGAGGGGGGTGAATAGTAGGGGACACCAAGAGAAACTTGAGTGAATAAGAAAAATAGGATATTCTATTACACACAAAGAGGGCATGGGAAGGGGAGGGGACAGATACTATTATAAGAAGGAGAGGAAGAGAGCATTAAGAGGTAATAATCAAACCTTACTCTCAGTGTAATCAACCCAGAGAGGGAAGAGTAGCTATACTATCCATTGGGATATGAAACTCTTATCTAACCCTACTGAGAAAGTCAGAAGGGATAAACCAAGGGGAGCAGAGGAGTGGGGAGGTCAAAAAAGGGAGGGGAGAAGAAGGGAGAGGGAATTCATTAGGCCTTTAAAAACAAAAAGAGGGGAATAATAAAGGAGGGGATAGAAAGGGAAGTTATTCAAGGGAGGGGATAAGGGAGAGCGGCTCAATAGCAAACCACTGGTTTAAAAGGAAATAGTTTAAGAAGAAGAGGTAGGAATAGGGGAGGATACAAAAATGTCAGCGAATGCACAACTTATAATTTTAACTCTGAATGTGAATGGCATGAACTTGCTCATAAAACGGAAGCAAATAGCAGAGTGGATTAGAAACCAAAATCCTACCATATGTTGTCTACAAGAAACACATATGAGGTGGGTGGACATACACAAGTTTAAGGTTCAGGGCTTGAGCAAAATCTTTTAGGTGTCAAATGAGAAAAAGAAGGCAGGAGTGGCTATTATGATCTCTGACAAAACCAAAGTAAAAATAGATATGATTAAAAAAGACAGGGAAGGTCATTACATCCTGATTAAAGGCAGTATAAACAATGAGGAAATAACACTGCTCAATATGTATGCACCAAGTGGCATAGCATCCAAATTCATAAAGGAGAAACTGGCAGAGCTCAAGAAGGAAATAGATAGTAAAACCATAATAGTGGGAGATCTAAATATTCCTCTTTCAGATCTAGATAAATCAAACCGAAAAATAAATAAGAAAGAGGTAAGAGAGGTGAATGAAGTCCTAGAAAAATTAGATTTAATTGATATGTGGAGAAAAATAAATAGGGACAAAAAGGAATACACCTTTTCAGCTGCACATGGTACATTCACAAAGACTGACCATGTTATAGGGCATAGAATCATTGGAAACAAATGCAAAAGAGCAGAAATAATAAATGTAACCTTCTCAGATCATAATGCAATAAAAATAATAATTAGTAAGGGCACCTGGACAGGTAAATCAAAAACTAATTAGAAATTAAATAATATGATTCTCCAAAACCAATTAGTCAAAGAAGAAATCATAGAAACAATCAACAATTTCATTGAAGAGAATGACAATGATGAGACACTCTACCAAACTCTGTGGGATACAGCCAAGGCAGTACTCAGGGGGAAATTTATATTCTTGAGTGCATATATTAACAAATTAAGGAGGGCAGAGATTAATGAATTGGGCATGCAACTCAAAAAATTAGAAAGCGAGCAAATTAAAATTCTCCAGATGAAAACTAAATTAGAAATACTAAAAATCAAGGGAGAAATTAATAAAATCTAAAGAAAAGAACTATTGAATTAATAAATAAGACTAGAAGCTGGTATTTTGAAAAAACAGATAAAATAGACAAAGTACTGGTCAATCTAATAAAAAAAAAGGAAAGAAGAAAACAAATTGACAGTAACAAAGATGAAAAGGGAGACCTCACCTCTAATGAAGGGGAAATTAAGGCAATCATTAAAAACTATTTCACCCAATAATATGGCAATAAATATAACAATTTAGGAGATGTGGATGAATATTTACAAAAATATAAACTGCATAGATTAACAGCAGATGAAATAGAATACCTAAATAATCCCATATCAGAAAAAGAAATTGAACAAGCCATTGAAGAACTCCCTAAGAAAAAATCACCAGGACCTGATGGATTCACAAGTGAATTCTATCAGACATTCAAAGAGCAACTAATCCCAATACTATACAAATTATTTGATATGATAAGCAAAGAAGGAGTCCTACCAAATTCCTTTTATGACACAAATATGGTACTGATTCCAAAGCCAGGGAGATCAAAAACAGAGAAAGAAAACTACAGACCAATCTCCTTAATGAACATAGATGCAAAATCTTAAATACAATACTAGCAAAGAGACTCCAGCAAGTGATTAAGAAGATCATCCACCATGATCAGGTGGGATTTATAGCAGGAATGCAAGGATGGTTCAACATTAGGAAAACCATCCACATAATTGACCATATCAACAGTCTAACAAACAAAAACCACATGATTATCTCAATAAAGGCTGAAAAAGCCTTTGACAAAATACAGCATCCATTCCTATTGAAAACACTGAAAAGTATAGGAATAGAAGGACCTTTACTAAAAATAATAAACAGTTTATGCCTAAAACCATCAAAAAACATCATTTGAAATGGGGATATATTAGAAGCCTTCCCAATAGAATCAGGAGTAAAACAAGGATGCCCATTATCACCTCTATTATTCAACATAGTACTAGAAACACTAGTAGTAGCGATTAGAGAAGAAAAAGAAATAAGGTATCAAAATAGGCAAGGAGGAGACTAAGCTATCACTCTTTGCAGATGATATGATGGTATACTTAAAAAATCCTAGAGAATCAACTAAGAAGCTTGTAGAAATAATCAACAACTTTAGCAAAGTGGCAGGATACAAAATAAATGCACATAAATCATCAGCATTTCTATACATTTCCAACACATTAGAACAGCAAAAGGTAGAAAGAGAAACACCATTTAAAATCACCCTAGACAATATAAAATACTTGGGAATCAATCTAACAAAACAAACACAGCTATTATACGAAAACATCTACAAAACACTTTCCAAACAAATAAAACTGGACCTCAACAATTGGAAAGCCATTAACTGTTCATGGGTAGGATGAGCTAACATAATAAAAATGAACATCCTACCCAAATTAATTTACCTATTTAGTTCCATACCTATCAAATTACCAAAAAACTTCTTTACTGAATTAGGAAAAACTATAACAAATTTCATTTGGAATAACAAAAGGTCAAGAATATCAAAGGAAATAATGAAAAAAAATGTGAAGGAAGGGGGCCTAGCAGTACCAGATATCAAACTATACTATAAAGCAGCAGTCATTAAATCAATATGGTACTGGCTAAGAGATAGAAGGGAGGATCAGTGGAATAGACTTGGGGTTAATGATGTCAGCAAGACAGTGTATGATAAACCCAAAGAGCCCAACTTCTGGGACATGAACCCACTATTTGACAAAAACTGCTGGGAAATTTGGAAAACAATATGGGAGAGATTAGGTTTAGATCAACATCTCACACCCTACACCAAGATAAATTCAGAATGGGTGAATGACTTGAATATAAAGAGGGAAACTATAAATAAGTTAAGTGAACACAGAATAGTATGCTTGTCAGATCTCTGGGAAAGGAAAGATTTTAAAACCAAGCAAGAGTTAGAGAAAATTACAAAATGTAAATTTAATGGTTTTGATTATATTAAGCTAAAAAGCTTTTGTACAAACAAAAACAATGTAGTCAAAATCAGAAGGGAAACAACAAATTGGGAAAAAATCTTTACAACGAAAAACTCTGACAAGGGTCTGTCTAATCACTCAAATATACAAGGAGTTAAAGCAATTGTATAAAAAATCAAGCCATTCCCCAATTGATAAATGGGCAAGAGACATCAATAGGCAATTTTCAGGCAAAGAAATCAAAAGTATCAAAAAGCACATGAGAAAGTGTTCTAAATCTCTAATAATTAGAGAAATGCAAATCAAAACAACTCTGAGGTATCACCTCACACCTAGCAGATTGGCTAAAATGAAAGAAGGGGAGAGTAATGAATACTGGAGGGGATGTGGCAAAATTGGGACATTAATGCATTGCTGGTGGAGTTGTGAACTGATCCAACCATTCTGGCTGGCAATTTGGAACCATGCTCAAAGGGCTATAAAAAAAAGCCTGCCCTTTGATCCAGCCATACCATTGTTGGGTTTGTACCCCAAAGAGATCATAAATAAACAGACTTGTATGAAAATATTTATAGCTGCACTTTTTGTGGTGGCAAAAAACTGGAAAAGGAGGGAATGCCCTTCAATTGGGGAATGGCTGAACAAATTGTGGTATATGCTGGTGATGGAATACTATTGTGCTAAAAGGAATAATAAAACTGGAGGAGTTCCAGGTGAACTGGAAAGACCTCCAGGAACTGATGCAGAGCGAAAGGAGCAGAACCAGAAGAACACTGTACAAAGAGACTGATATACTATGGTAAAATCAAATGCAATGGACTTCTGTACCAGCAGCAATGCAATGACCCAGGACAATTCTGAGGGATTTATGGTAAAGAACGCTACCCACATTCAGAGGAAGGACTGCAGGAGAGGAAACATATAAGAAAAACAACTGCTTGAACGCATGGGTTGTGGTGGACATGATTGGGGATGTAGACTTGAAACTACCACACCAATGCAACTATCAACAATTTGGAAATAGGTCTTGAACAAGGACACATGATAAAACCAGTGGAAATGTGCATTGGCCATGGGTGGGGAGAGTGCGGGGGGGGGGGGGGGAAGGGGAAAGTAGGAGCATGAATCATGTAACCATGTTAAAAAT
>NC_058130.1:633578089-633615029 GCF_016433145.1 Gracilinanus agilis | reverse complement strand
GGGGGGGGGGGGGGGGGGGGGGGGGGGGGGGGGGGGGGGGTGAAGGGAAAAGTAGGAGCATGAATCATGTAACCATGTTAAAAATGAATATTAATAAATGTTTAAATTTAAACAAAAAAGAAAGAGCAAAGGACGATGATTTTCAGGGTATGCAGCTAATGATGGAAAAGTGGTTCAGAAAGAAAAAAGAAGAGCAAGAAAACAGAGTTTTTATTCAAGAGAGAAAACAGAGAATGCTTACCTCAGAAAATCCTACTTTTCCTGAAGTCCACACAAGAGGAAAGGGTGCAGGGATAGAATAAGTACCCTTCTATTCTCAAAAATTCCTTTTTATTTCTCATATTAAAACACATCTAATTCCAGTTATAGCCTACTACTAAAAGTATGATTCTCTCCATAACTTTGGTCAAGTCTTTTTACCTCTTTTATCTTTACTTTGTTCATCTATAAAGTGGAGATATTCTTGTCACTACTGATCTTGCAAAATTATTGTGAAGAATGTGTTCTGTAAATTGAAACAGCAAAAATACATTATCTCAATATAAATTTTCATTACTTCTTAAGCTTGTAGCTATGAAAACCAAGTTTTTCCCTTTAAAACAAATAAAAAGTGGCAGCTAGGGGATACAGAGCCCGGCGTGGAGTCAGGAGGTCTTGGATTCAAATGTGATCTCAGATACCTCCTACCTGTATGACCCTGGGCAAATCATTTGACCTTGTTTGCCTAGTTCTTGATCTTCTGTCTTAGAAATGCTACTAAGACAAAAAGTGAGAATTTGGAAAAAGAAAGAACAAATGAAAAGCTAGATCTGCTATTGAAATATATGAGGGCATTCACTGTATTAAAATGGGACCCACCTCACCAAATACAATAGGAAGATAGGGAACAAAAATAAAGTGACAAGAAAAATGAGGGAAGGCTCTTTATGTGACTTCTTATTGTATATTTGGCCCATAGACCCTTTCCTAAGAAAATACATATCCAGTTTCAGTGAAGTGGAGGGTAAAGATGGAAAAGAGAACCCAGTTACAGCCCATGTAGATGAAGTCACCCTGGCAATAACAAAACAAGGGGCCCAAGCACTAAAAAGAAATAGTTTGCCAGAAATCCTAGAGCAAGAGTTAACAAAACAAAGTACAAAACCATAAAAGTAGGGGACCAAAGAAAATACAATGTCCTTGTGCAGAGGAAAAATTGAAGTTTGGGCCAGGCAGCATTCTTGGCCTTTACCTTTGGAAGGGAAGAAGATGCAAAGGATAAGTAGGAAATGACAATTATGCAAGAGGGAAAGAGAGCAACTGTAGAGAATTGGGAAATTGTCTTCACAAAAGGGAGTATGGCCAGTTTGGTGTCATGGTGAGAGCCCTGGAACTGACATCAGAAAAAATATTGCCATTTCATCTGCCCAGGATGATCTCAGTTTTCTCATCTGTAGAATGAGGGAGTAAGACTGGGTGATTTCTAATGCCCTTCCAATTGATGAGCATTTATAGAGCATATAGTAAGCTGCCTTCATGGCCATTAAAAAAATTATTCTCATCTGCCCTTTCCTCTTGGGGAAGTCTTTACATGCTTGGAGTATACACCACTCTCCCAACTTGCTGACAAGTTTGTAGCCAATGATCTACCCTCATCCTGGATTAGCCCATTTGTGGAGATGATTTACCATGGTGTGGCCACTATGCATGCTACAGCTTCTTGGAGTCACTGGTGAGAGTTGAGTGCCAGATGGAAATCAAATGAGCAAAAACATCCCTGAAGAGTGATTGGCAACTCTCAAACCAGAGGTGCTAGTCCTCCCTGAATACCCATACATCCAAATGGTATACTTATCAATTCTTTGAATGACATAAAGTTGAAAAGAGCTAAAATATTGGCTGACAGAATCACAGTAACAAAAGAGAATATGGCAAACAAGAACAAGATTTTCTTAAAGTTTTTGAAAGAGTTCACATTTGAAGAGGAATTTTATTTTCCTTGTCCCCAGATGGGAGAACTGGGGTCACTAGGTGGAAATAGTAGCAAGGCAGGTTTTGCCTTAGTACAGTGAAAGGCAAAATTAGAGCTATCTGATGAAATGGTCTACCATTTCACTGGTACTAATGTACACTACACACTTACTGAGTTTCCTCTCCAGAGAAATCTTTCAGGTAAGACCAAATGATTACTTATTGGGAACACGGAAGAACAAATCCCTGTTCCAATATAGCTGGTGGTGTCTAAAATCTCTTTCATTTCAGAACTTTATGAAAATATGTAAGTAAAGGAACTAAATGCTAAAATCAAAGGACCATAGATTTAGAGCAGGAAGGGATGTCAGACACTATCTAATCCAACTCACTCTTCTTTCCCTGAGCTAATAGGACAGTTGTGTATCCAAGCACAATACGTATCCTAGTTATTTTTCCTCTCTTTTCTTCCTTTCTTTTATTCATATGCTAGAAGCTTCTCTTCCATCAGTTCTTAGTTGTCTCTGTTTATGCTTTCGGAAATATAGCTTTACCTTCCCTTTCATCCTTTCTCAGACTCTACTACTACTCAGGCAACCAGATGGCATGGTAAATAGAGCTCTGGGATCAGAATCAAGAAAATCTGAGCCCAAACCCAGCCTTTGACACTTACTAGCTACATAACCTGGGCAAATCACTTCACTTTTGTTTGTCTCAGTTCCCCCATCTGGTGAATGCTAATTACTTATCTATTATTCTTCCATTTCCCTTAAGCTCTGTGCTTTGTTTCAATAAGATGGGAAACAGAAGGGTAGTATCTCAAAGCTGAAAAGAGGCTCAAAGATCATCTAGTCCAACCCACAGTTCCTCTCACATGGGACTTTATCTCCTATCTCCAGGCTTTTACACTGGCTATTTTAATAGGTATAGGCTTTAAAGGTATAAAGGCAGATTTTTGCAAGTAGATTAGAGAAAGCCTGGGCTGGAAGACATGGACATTCTAGAATGCAGGGGGTAGGGAGAAGAGAGCTAAGCAATAAACATTGCTGTTTGCGAGGGGTTTGGAGCAGATGTACAATCAGCAGTCCCTATTTGACCTGGGATCTTGGAGAGTGGTGAAAGTTGCAAAGGCTGAAGACATCATCCTGTAAGTCAACTCTGAGTAGGGAAGAGGCCTGTGATCTGGTGGACAGTTTGCAGACATCTCTCCCTACCTGATTACTTTGGATCATTGGCTGTGGAGGAGTTGGTTCCTGGTATCCTGAAGACATCTCTGGATCAGTTGTGAGACCCCAAATCCAAGCCATCTTCCTCAGATCCTTAGCCAAGCTGTCAAAACTGGCAGAAGCCAGGTTGGCTAAGGAACTTACCCTTTTTGACTCCAGTCCTAGGCAGTTAGATATAGTTTCACCTCACCCCGTCTCCTACCCTCTCAAAAAACAAAATGTTTCCCTGTGTGTTTTTCTTCATACCTTGAAGTTTCCATAGTGTGTATTTATTATACTCTGAGTTTATCCCTTGTCTAGGAGAAGCAGAGTGACAGCTAGGCCTAACTGTCACTTCTGTCAACAGACATTTTCCTTTGGCAGTTAAACCCAGTTTTCCTAACTTGTTAAGTCTCCATCTTTTGTCATTCCTGTCTCCTACTCATCCTTCTGAACCCACATATAATATTTAAGTTATCTCCCCTGGTTTTCCCCATAAGACTATCCTCCATGTTTAAAATACACTGTCACTTCACCTATATCTCTTAGTTTCTCTTACTTCCTTCAAAACTCAGCTCAACAGAACCAGGAGAACATTGTACACAGAGACAGATACACTATGGCACAACTGAATGTAATGAACTTCTCTACTAGCAGCAATGCAATGATCCAGGACAATCCAGAGGAACTTATGAGAAAGAATGCTATCCACATCCAGAGAAAGAACCGTGGGAGCGGAAAAGCAAAAGAAAGACGTATGATCAATCACATAGTTAGATTGGGGATAGGATTAGGGTGTTGATGTTAAATGATCACTCTATTGCAAATATAAACAACATGGAAATAGATTTTGAACAACAATACATGTAAAACCCAGTGGAATTGCTCATTGGCTATGGGAGGGGGGAAGCAAGAGGCAAGGGGAAGAGTATGAGTTGTGTAACCATGGAAAAAATATCCTAAGTAAATAAATAATTTTTTTTAAACTCAGCTCAAATCCTGATTTCTACAGGAAGTTTTGGGGGTAGTTAGGTGGAATAGTAGATAAAGTGTCAGATCTGAAGTCAAGAACAGTCATCTCCCTGAGTTCAAATCTGGCCTCAGACACTTACTAACTATGTCACCTTGGGCTAGTCACTTAACCCTGGAGGCTTCAGTTTTTTCATCTATAAAACAAAATAGAGAAGGAAATGGCAAATCACTTCAATATTTTTGCCAAGAAAACCTCAGATAGTGTCATGAAGAGTTGAACAGACTGAATAATAACACGGGAAGCTTTTCCCCAGTTTCCTTTTCTCCTAGATGCTAGTGTCTTTTCCTTCTCAAATTAATTTCCTTTTATTATGTATATATCTTGTATTTACCTAGTTGCTTACTCATTGTTTCCTCTGTTAGAATGTATGCTTCCAAAATAGTTTCAGTTGAATGATTAAACTGGGAGCCAGATTGCAAAGGATGTAGGAGAGTGAAAAGGGAGAAAGTAGAAGCAGCATTGTAGGAATTTAGCCATAAAAAGTAAGGAAGATACACAATGATAGCTAAAGGGGTGGATTGGATCAAGTAAAAAATTTTTGTAAGAATGGGAGAGTTGTTGAGAGCAGCAGTGAAAGATTGAGGAGGTAGCAAAAGACTGAAGTTGGGGGGGGGGTAATTATTGTTCAGTCATTTCAGTAATGCCTGACTCTTTGTGACTCCATTTGGGGTTTCTTGGCAAAGATACTAGGATGATTTTCTATTTTCTTCTCCAGCTCATTTTACAGATGAGGAAACTGAGGCAAACAGGATTAAGTGACTTGCCCAGGGTCACACAGTTAATAAGCATTTGAGGCTGGATTTGAGCTCAAGTAGATGAGTCTTCCTGACTCCAAGCCCTCTGGGAAGAACAAAAAAGAAGGAGGAGGAGGAGATGCTTCCAGGGGGTGGGGAATTTTTTGCCTTTCTTTGAATTCCTAGCACTTTAGTGCCTAGAATATAGTAAATATTTTAAAATGCTTGTTAATTGACTGACTCATAGGAACACTCTGTATAGCTGACTGCCCTTATGAATTTCTTCTATTCTCTCTTTTACTTACTTTTTAATTCTACTTGTGTACCTGCAACCTACTTATGCTCCTATTGTTTGGGTCTTCATTCATGTATCACAAAGTACCTTGATCTTTACTCCACTACTCATCAGCCATCTCCTTGGTCAAGAACAACAATAATAACATTTATATAGTGCTTACTAAGTACCGGGCACTGTGTGAAGCACTTTATAAATCTTATCGTATTCGATCTTCAGAACAGACCCTGGAAGGGATAGATGCTATTCTTATCCCATTTTACAGTTGAGGAAACTGAAGCAGACAGTGGTTAAGTGACTTTGCCAGAGTCACAAAGTATCTGATTCCAGATTTGAATTCAGGTCTTTCTGAATCCTACCCACTAAGGCCACCAGGACAAGATACAACCTCTCTGAGTCTTAGTTTTCTTATTTATAATATGGAGATGATAACATTTGCTACCTGACCAATCTCACTAAATTATTATGAGGATCAAAAGTATGTAAAGTACTTATAGTGATAAAATGCTGCTTAGCTCATTGCAGGTTATCATTGTCATTCAGATTAAAAAAAGGTGCTGATACAAGTTACAATAGGAGCATAAGTAGGTTGCAGGTACACAAGTAGAATTAAAAAGTAAGTAAAAGAGAGAATAGAAGAAATTCATAAGGGCAGTCAGCTATACAGAGTATTTTCACTATACTTGAATAAGCCATAAGTATGGGAGCAACTAGGTGGCTCAGTGGATTGAGAGTCAAGTCTACAGATGGGAGGACCTAGGTTCAAATCTGCCCTCAGACACTCCCTAGGGATATGACCCTGGACAAGTCACTTTACTCCCATTGCCTAGCCCTTACTGCTCCTCTGCCTTGAAACCAATACACTGTATTGATTCTAAGATGAAATGCACAGTATTGATTCTAAGATGGAAGGTTCATTTAAATTAAAAATTTTAATTAAAAATTAATTTTAATTTAAATTAAAAATAAATAAACTATCATCAGTGATGTTGTGATCATCAATAAAGATAGCATAAGTTCAACAGTGATGTCCCCTATTAAGAAATGAGTTAGCCACAAGCATTTATTAAACCTATATTATGTGTCAGACATTGTATTAAGCACGGAGAATAAAGAGAAGCAAAACCCCTCAATGAGCTCACATTCAAACATACAAAAAAGAGTTCATACAAAATATATGCCATGTAAAAGAAAGGTAATCTCAGAGGGAAAGCACTGGAGGCATGGAAGGAGAGGATACAGCAGACACCCTGAAGGGTTTCTTACAGAATGTCTTAGGAATTCAGGATTAGTAATAAAAAGTGTTTGAGCTGGTCAATAAAGTTCTTATCTAGTCCCATTGCATTCCTGCTCTGGAGAAAATAACATATTAAAAATGTTCAAACTTTTTATTTCTCATTTAAGTCAGCTTGATTTTTCTTTGGCTAGGACATCTGGCAACCAAATAGAAGTCCAAATTTTTGCCACGTAATAGCTAGTAGTGGTTTAAGATCTGGAAAGCACTTTACACATTACCTCATTTGAGCTTCAAAATGCCACCTGGGAAATGGGCACTATTCTCATCCCCATTTAATATTGAAAGAAAGTGAGGCAGAGAGAGATTAAGTGACTTATCCTATATCACACAACTATATAAGTATGGCAGGACTCAATCTCATGTCTTCTTGACTCCAAGTCCAGTGTTATCCAAAATACCACAACCTACACTTCTAGGGGTTCTCTCTTGCCTCTTTTTTTTTTTGTATTTTTCAAGCCTCTATCATAAGTTCTTGATTATGTTAATTTACTTATTCTTTGCACTATTTTGACTCTTCTTCTTGCCTTGACTTTTCTCTTTTTATTTTCAATTATTAATTAAATTCATCAACTAGAATTTCTAGTATTTTTGTTTTCTGGATTGCTTTCTTCATGTTTCTTTTGTTGTTGTTGCCTTTAATTGGGAAATCTCTATTGGATTCAAATTTTCTACCGCATATACCAGCTAGAAATTAATATACTCTCCTAATGCCTTTCTGCAGATCTTCAGTAGCTCCCTCAATTCACATCTGCTCTAGTGCCATTTGACACTTTTCACAAGAAGGTATTTCTTAATAGCTCTATCTTTTCTCCTTAGGTTCTTACCATGGCAACAGCCACTGTGTATACTGAAGTGTACAAATCTTGAAATGTTTTCTATGAAATACTATGGGAGAATACATTCATTAGTAATCATTATAGCAGATATCAGTTTTTAAATTATCTTCTGGTGGAATTATTCTTCTAGTTGGATTCATGACATCAAATTTGAAACGAGCTTTTTGGAATTCCAGTCTAAGTATACCCATTTCCTTTTCAAAATTATTGAGATATTGGTTCTGGTTTTTGTTTTTCTTCTTTTCAAGATTTACATAATCAAAGATTTTCACCTATATTTCCTCTGAAGACCTCAGAGCCTTCAGCTTTTCAAGACTTAATGCTTTATTAAATCTTCAAGTTCATCTCTTATTTCATATAATCTAGATTTAGTGATAAAAAAAAAACAATTGTTCTACACAAGTTGCCAGCACAATGTGATATGACTTGAAATACCACTGACACAAAGCATAAAGAAGCCTTTGCCTATGTCAGAAAGGTATAGTGTGATTTCCTCCTCCCCCTCAGTTCCAGGTCAGGATTAGACAGAAATTCTCCCTTCCTTGCACATTGACAGTGCTCTTCTTCATAAATAGATTCCAGGTAGTCATCTATTCCATTCTCAGTCTTGAACTTTCAAATTCCTCAAGGTCTTAACTATTTAAAGTGCCTAGAGGTAGATAGGTAGTGTGGAGGATAAAATGCCTAGTGGTAGGAAACCCTGTGTTCACCTGACCTCAAATATTTACTAGCTGTGTCACCCTGAGCAGGTCACTTAACTCCTAATTGTCTCAATTTTCTCATTTTTAAAATGGGGATAATACAGCACCTATATCCCAGCGTTGTTATGAGGATAGAATGAAATAATAATTGATTGCTTAGTATAGTGCCTGACTCATAGTAACTGTTATATAAATATTATCTAGTTGTCATAGCAGTAGCAGCAGCAGCAACAGCAATAGCAGCAGCAGTAGCAGCAGCAGCAGCAGCAGCAATATCTACTTTGATTTCAATTTCTGGCAAAATTCTAGGAATATTAGTAAAGGGATACTTAGTGAAAAAATTAGAAAAGAGAGTGAAGATGGCAAAGAAATAGCACATTTTCACTGAGAATGGGTTGTCCCAAACTAACCTCTGAAAGGAAGGAAACAAGAATTAATTAAGTACTTATTCTGTGCTAGGCACTGTGCTCCCACTACTACTCTTACTACTACTACTGCTACTGCTACTGCTACTTCCTTCCTTCCAGAGGTTAGTTTGGGTCAACCCATTCTCAGTGAAAATATGCTATTTCTTTGCCATCTTCACTCTCTTTTCTAGTTTTTTCGCTAAGTATCCCTTTACTAATATTCCTAGAATTTTGCCAGGAATGCAAATCAAGCTCATTTTTCTAGATTTCACTGGCTTCATTTCTCTTTGCTTTTGGAAATTCAGGACAGTTGTCCTTTTTCAGTCCCATAACAATTCTCCTGTTTGTTTTTTCATGACAGTGGGCAAGCAATCAAATTCTTTTAGCATCCTAGGATCCTTCTGTATCTTGAAATTATGAAGGGAAGCTAGAAACTCTCTTCTTATCTTCCTACTTCTCATGTTTTGGTGCCCTATTAATGATTTTTACTCTGCCTTTTCCCATCTAAAATTCATTCTCCTTGGCAGGAAAGAAAAAGAAACAAAATAAAGGTTGGGCAATATTACCTTGTCTCAATTATTCTTTATCATCATCTTCTACTCCCCCAAAAGTAGTCTTATCCTATCTTTAATCATCTTCCCCCCTACCCAATTTAGCATTTAAAAACCACCTATTTGTTGTTCTGTTTTCTTTGACAAGCAGCATAGTCTGAGTTGAGTATTCCTGAATTGGTGCCTTTGGAGAGATGCATTATAGCCTTTTCTATGACTTACTCTTGCTTTTCATCTCCTGTATGTCTTTTTAAATTATTTATTTCATTAAATATTTTTAATTACATGTAAAAATTTTTAACATTAATTTTAAAATTTTAAACTTCTAAATTCTCCCTCCTTCTTGCCTCTTCTCTCCCTTCTCTTAAGAAGTGAAACAATATATTGATTACAGTGTCTTTTTAAAATCTAAATTACTCGGCATGTTCCTTGTGCATCCATATAATTCTCTTTATAAAACTCCTTTTTCCTCCTCATCCAAATTGATTCTGTTTGTGTCTTCAGTATGTCACTCCTGAGAGTTATCTTGTAGTCATAGGCTAACTTCCTTTAGAGAATCTGAGTCTGTGGGATCCTACCTATATTTTTCTGAACCCTTTGAAATCTGTTTGGGTTTTTTTCTAATTTAGAGTACATATCAGATTTGCTTCATTCTCCTCTACCAAAAATACCAAGATGAAATCCTCACAACCTCCTAAGGATCTGTTCATTTTAATTTCCCTTTATTGGATTTCTCTACTTTTTGAAGTATTCTATTTCATTATTGTTAGAAACATGAACCTATTAATAGATCTAAGTATGAACTGTATAATTGGTAAGGGGACAAAGTAATGATCTTTGAATCAGTAGTTACATGTAATTTGTTGGGTTTATTTGTTCAGATTTTGAGAATTGAGAAAGGAGGGCTTATTTTTGTTATTTAATTTTTTGAGCCCAGAAAACCAGTACACAGATTTAATACTCAGAAAAAAGTATTTGATGGTAACAATGATGGATTTTGTTGTTTTTGTTTTTGTTGTTGAGTTGTTTCAATCATGTCTGACACTTCTTTATCCAATTTTAGGGTTTTCTTGGTAAGATCCTGAAATAGGTTTGATATTTCCTTCTCCAGTTCATTTTAAAGATTAGGAAACTGAGGCAAACAGGGTTAAGAGACTTGTCAGCTAGTAGGTATCTTGAGGCCAAATTTTAACTCATGAAGATGTGTTTTCATGGTTCCAAGCTCAGTGCTTTATCCACTGCACCATCTAAATCCTCCATAATGGCTTTTAACTCCATTTAAAATTTAAAATGAGTTGGGAAATAAGATCATAAGAATTTTTTTTTGTTGGAGGCAGGTATCTTTATTTCTGACTTACTATGAGAAAGCAGCCTGATGTAGATAGAAGAGAACTACTCCCTTTTAGGTTTCTGCAAGTAATTCACTATGTGACTTTGAGCATGTTACCTAACCACCATTTCCTCATCTGTAAAAATGAGGGGTTTGAGCAAGATGATCTCTAAGGTCTTCTCCAGTACTAAGATTCTATAAATCTATTAGTGGGAAAGATGCTTTTGAATCTTCACCCAATTTTTTCTCTAGGTGGAAAAATAAGTGTGGCTAGGGAAAACCATTTACTTAACTCTCTTTGCTAGTTCATTACAAGAATGAAAAGTGAGACACTACAGAATCTCAGAAATCAAAGGAACCTCTGAGATCAGCTAGTCCAACCCATACCCAAGCAAGAATCTCCTCTACAAATGCCCAATAGCTGTTTATGCAGTGGTTACTTGAACACCTCCATTAATGAGGAACTCATTATCTCCTTTTGCAGTTCATCATACTTTGGGACAATTCTTGAACCACATCATAGAAGGGACTTGAGTCATCGTGAAAAGGACTTAAGTAAATTCAATTGCTATCTTGACAAAGTAGCATAAACTCTACAGAGATGAACACACCCAAGTCTAAATCAAAGTTGTCCAAGAAAAACTTATGCCTTCTACATAACACCCAATATGGATGTCAGCCAAACTCTTAGGGCAGCAGAAAAGACACACTGGCTTGGCCATCACTGTTATGGAGACAGTGACAAAGCCCCAGCAGAGAGACATAGCTACCAAAATTGTCAAGTCATTACAGAGAAACAAACAAAAAGTTTGAAAAACTACTTTGTTCCGAGGATGATTTCGTTATTGACTTTGTATTGAGTCAGGGTAATAATGCCCAAGGGAAGCAGAGCTGGGCTTAGTTCTGTCATTTGTGACAACATTCATCAGCTTGTCATAACAACCTTCGGAATTCAATAATTGATTTTTTTAAAATTGGAAGTCTGTGGCTTCTAGCCCATTAAGATAATAAGTGGAAAGCTAAAAAAGACCTTAAGGTTATCAAGTCCAAACTCTTCATTTTTTTTAATTGAAGAAACTGAAACCTAATAAGTTTCATTCATAGCTATATTTCTCTGGATTTGAGCTTCAGATGCATCCAGATGAATGAAATATCTCATTTTCAGAAGCTTAATCATAAACTTTGAATTTTCAGTGTTATAGGGTTTTTTTTTAAAAAAAAACTTTTACATTCTGCCTTGGAATCAATACTAAGCATCAGTTCCTAGGCAGAATAGTGGTAAGGGCTAGGCAAAGGTGGGTAAGTGACTTGCCCAAGGTCACATAGCTGGGAAGTGTCTGAAAGCAGATTTGAACCCCAGATCTCTTGTTTCCAGGCCTGGCTCTCTAGCCACCTAGCTCCCCCAATGCTTTTTTAAATGATCAAATATGTTAAAAATCTTACTCTTGCCAAAGGTAGAAGTGGAGTACAGTGGAGAGTTCATTCACCCTGGACTCAAAGGACCGGTGTTCAAAGTTTCCTATCATATTTTCTACCTTCATGACTCTGGTCAAGACATTTAATTTCTCTTGGCCTCAGTTTCTTCATCTGTAAAATAAGAGGGTAGAACAAGACTCTGACTCCCCTCCTAGCTCTAGATTGTAACTATTATAAGAACCCTCCTAGCCCTCTGTTTCTTCATTCATAAAATGAAGTTTTAAAATGAATTTGGGGATAGATGAGTAGAGGAGGAAGAAAAGAAAGGGAATAAGTATTTGTATAGCACCTACTATGTGCCAGGCATTGTACTAAGCATTTTATAGACATTATTTTCTTTGATCCAAAAAGCAACCTTACAAGGTAAGTGCTATTATTATCCCATTTTAGAGCAGAGAAGCCCCAGAAGTAAATAACTTGTTCAGAGTCACACAATTAATAAATGTATAAAGCTGGATTTAAACTCAAATCTTCCTGACTCCTGTTCCAGCACTAGTCACTACACAACCTAACTGCCTCCTCAAAAGATGACTTTGGAGGTGTGTTCCAGATCAAGATCTCCCATCTCGTGTGAGAGTAACTAGTAATTTTTTGACTTGGAGGGGAAGTACTGTGGAGCACAGGAAAGGCTATGCAAATCCAGGTTTCTCTCTTCCAACAGGCTGATGGTTCATGTGTGCATGTGTTTATAAATACATAGATCTATATCCCTCCATCCCTCAGGGTCATTGTAGCCTAACATCAAGGTGACTCTGGGTTCTCAGAGGCAGTCCTATCAGAGTACTCAAGAAGGTCCTGCTGAGATGAAAACATTTGTGTAGGGACCAGCAACCAACCACTTGCCTGCCATTTGAAGACCAGCCTAGCTGAGTGCCCAAGAGATTCGTCACCAGAAGGTTGGTTGCTAAGCAATGAATTTGGAAGTCCAAAGCATCTCATGAAACTGTCTTTCATGGCACAAATGAGTTATGATCTGAATGATTACACTGTGAATTCTTCAGTGTCACTG
Source organism: Gracilinanus agilis (assembly GCF_016433145.1). NCBI lineage: Eukaryota > Metazoa > Chordata > Mammalia > Didelphimorphia > Didelphidae > Gracilinanus > Gracilinanus agilis. Next base: position 633,602,205 of record NC_058130.1, on the reverse strand, counting down.
ATTATGTCATTTTTCATCTCTGTATCACCTCACATTTAGTATCATGGTTAATTTGAATTAATTATTTGATCAATTTATAGTCAATGATTAGTTGTCTTAATCAATTAACTAATTGATTGATTTGAGCTGAAATGAAGTGAAATGAATTTTACTAAATTAAATAAGTGGAAGGAGTACTCACAGAAATGTTCACAGAACCTTCCCAATACTGAAGTGAAATAGATAGTGTCTATTCTCAAATACATGCATAGAAAAAGTCCTGCTGTATAGGGGAGAAATTAAGAGCCTGATTTAATGAGCTTGTGCGTTTTCCATTACAAACATGGCAGAAAGTTTGCTTTCCCATTCATTTGTTTTAAAATAAATAATGACTCCCCATCGTTTTCTCCCCAGGTTCCTGGACGAGTCTGCTTTCAGAAGATCATACGCTCGCCAAATTGTCACTGTAGCCCAATAGACGCTCTTTGGTCATCTGTTGCTTTTCCTGAAAACCCAAGTACCGTAGGCTGCTGGATTCTCTGCTATTGGGATCTGGGAAATATTAAAGCATGTTCCTGAGTCTCATCCAGGCTGATTTTACTGTAATTGAAACCACAGTACAAATAGGGTGGTTGTTCCTGCCAGGCTTAAACCTGTGCTTGTCCATGAATTGAGTGGAAAGGGTTCTTTCCTGCAACTCAAAATTCAAGAGTTGGGATACCAACAAAAATGTCTTGTTTAAAAGAATTAGCTTTAAAAAATGGCATGAAGGAGAAAATTGTGTATTTTGTGGTCTCCACCTACTGCTGATTTTTGTTTTGGCAAACAGCATTTTTACCACAGGCATTAGGTCCTCCAAGATCAAACAGTATAAATTAAATATGACTTGGCCTAAAAAGCTATATATTAACTATAAATCTGTCGTCTTAGTTTCGTTCCTAAATGGAGGTAGAAGTTTTTCTCTTTTCAAATAAACATATACACTACCAAGTAATATCTTCCATAGACATAGCAATCTCTTTTTCTCAAATATTTAACCAAGAACAGCCAAAGAATATGCTCATACCAATCAGGAGAGGTAAATTAAACAAGCCTAGACTTTCATTTCGCTTTTTTTTTTTTTTTAACGCAACAAAGCCTTTTTCAAAAAAAAAAATGCTGGTTCCCAAAAAATCATGTACAAATTATGACTTCACTTTTGAAATTTTTCTTGGCAAAATTTCTGGAATAAGTTAATAAAATGCAATCTTCTGTAGGAAACTTGCTTCCGAAAAACAATTCTCCCCACTGAAAAACAGAGTGAGTGGCATGACAAATGCGCCCCTTTATGATACAAAATGTACTCAGAAAGAATCCTGGGGGCTCCACATATTACATTAGATGGAACTTGAGAAATCATTCAGTTTAGCCCTTTCATTTTCAGGAATGAGGAAATTAGGAAATCCCATCAAGTAAAGTGACTTGCCCAAAACCACCTTGCTCAAATGGTAAAATAATCTTAATTTACTCAACTATCTCCTGTTGTTAATAAGATGCAGACCATGAGCTCATTTTAGGGGCAAATGATCCCATTTTCTTTATGTTCCATATGTTAGGGTTCAAAGCTAATTATGAAAGTTGATCCAAATTCCACGAACGAAATGTGCTGAAAAGAAGAGAAGAGCAAACACTGGATCAAATTCCCATCAAATGTAATTCTCTAGAACCACTCCCATACCTTGACAGACATGGTCTGAGGCCCAAGTTATGAAGCATATTATAATACTAAATATGTTCAAGGTCCGACAAGCATTAAGATGGGGTTGGGGGGAAAAGTATTTTGAAACCACTTAGGAAGATAATTGGGGCCTGTTTTTTTTTTTTTTTTTATCAAACCATGAGACAAACAGAAGGGAAGAAAAATTTACATGAAATCAATTGCTTTACAAGTAGGAAAACTTCTAGGCACATAGTAGAGTAAGCCTAATCACTGGTTCCCTACACAGTCTGATTTGAAGGATCCCAAGAAGCCCAAATCTTCCCTAAAATCTATTAGAGTTGGTGCCTAAAATTCTATCATTAGATATCTATTTCTTTGGCTTAAGTCTTTTTATTTTTCTCTATTAAATTTCAAATACCTCTCAAAGATATGACACATTAAACTTTGTCATTTATACTCTACTATGAATTTCACAATCAGATAGCTTAAGGTTGGGTTTTGGCCAGGTAGAGGTAGAAAAATAGCATTAGAAACACAAGGATATTGGACTGCTGAGAGATATCTAGAGGGTATACCAAGGCAAGAAATTGTTTAAAAGTGATTTCATCAATGGGAAGTAGAAGAGAAGAAATAAATGTATAGTGCCTACTATATGTCAATATTATCTCATTTGATCCCCAACTTGCAATGTAGGTGCTGTTATTATCCTCATTTTACCATTGAGAAAACTGAAGAAAACGAAAGTTAAGTGACTTGCCCAGGGTCACACAGCTAGTAAGGGTGTGAACTCAAGTCTTGCTGACTCCAGACCCAGCACTTGACTGCATGTCAATATAGGTATTCCCTCCAGTCATTCAGGATGCAACTCAGCCAAATTTTCTCATCTATTCTTCTCCATGTTTTCCCATATCTCATCTATAAAGGATCTACCTGGAATGCTGGAGTCCTTTCTCTAGTTCTTTTAACATTCCATCGTTATCAGAGCAGTGCTCAGGCTCTCCATCTGTTAAGTCTCATTCTCATTACTTAAGTGCCCCTCTCCTTGTTCAAACATACATCTGCTGGATGACATCGTCCACATTAATGGTTAGAATATTGATCATGCTCACATGATTCCATCAAGCATGCGTTCTTAAGTTCTTAAAGGTCATAGACCCCTTTGGCAGTCTAGTGAAAGGGACCTCATCTAGGATCATGTTTTTAAATGCATAAAATGAAATATATAGAGTTACAAAAGAAGCCAAAGGTGAGGGAAAATAGTGATGTCATTTTTTTTTTTTTGCTCATCCAAGTTCATGGATCTTTTGAAATCTAAGTGTCTATGGACCCTGGGTAAGAATCCCTAAAATTTAAAAAAAAACTTTTATCTTTGGTAGAAAAATTAAAAGGGTAATAGAGTTGACAATGCATGAAACTTTCTGTGGACTAACACATCAATGGAAGAAGCATGATTTTTTTCAGACCACATGAAAATAAATACTACTCATCTAGTGGCAACATATGAAAGCTATGGGAAAATGAACAGCTTCAGAGATAATTTTTTTCACCTGATACAAAACAAAATTATTACCAGAAGGTTATTCTGCATGTGGAGTTTTTTTTTTGGTATTTTTGGTATACTTTTATTGGCAATTCACCTAATATTGTTCCAGGAACGTAGCAAGCACCAAAGAAATATTTGTTGGTTGAAGACAAATTCAACCTGTTTTACAATTTTGCCTAGTCTCATACATAGAAACATACATTTTAGAATTGACAGGGATTTTAAGGGCTTATATATTCCACCTCTATTTGATATATAATGTGCCTCTTAAGCCTTCCTGACAAAAACAGTGAAGACAGGTTAGACATTCTGCTTATAAAAGGCATTCTCCAGTAGAACGCCTAAGTTCCCTTAGGTCAAAGATGATTTTATTTCATCTTTGTATCTGCAGTTTCGTGATCCACATGCAGCATATAAGTTGCTTAATAAATACTTAAAGAATTTCTTCGCCCAAAGAAGAGAACCAGGGCCCAGATGAATGGAAGTTTCAGATAAATTAATTTTAACTCATTAGCATGGAAAAACTTCAAACAATTAGAAATATCCAAAAATGAAACAGTCTGTGTAAGACGTTCCCTTTAACCAGAATTGTAATTGTTAAAACTGCTAGGTTTGTGGGTATTTGATTTAGGGTGATCCCAGATGCCCTCAGGAACAGCTATAACCTTTAACCTTAAGTTCTTAAGTCTGCTACTGACTTGTCTTTATTTTCTCTCTCTTCTCTCTCTCTCTCTCTCTCTCATATCTCTCTGTCTGTCTGTCTGTCTTGGTTCAAAGGCAATCTAGTAATTATGCTCTGGAATATTCTCAGAAATTGCAAAAATGCTCTCATTTGGCTCAGACCCTACCCCACAATAAACTGGGAAAATATCTTCTCCCATGACTTTGTTTCCTCTCAAACTCAAACTACAAACTTACAGGCTTAGACAAAATCACTGTGAATGACTGTAATTTATCAACACTATTGAATAATATAAGAAGAGTTACCATTCAGACAAGGGGTATAGAAGACTGTGATGAGGTTTATGGCCAAGACATTTCTTTTACTCCTTCTCTACTCTCTTCCAATTAATTCAGAGGAGGGTTTACTAAAGAAAGGGACTAGTATCTAAACTCCAGAGGAAGTTTTCTCTCCCAGGAAAAACAGGAGGAAGTGAGGAAAATCCAGGGAAGAATAAGACCTATTGCCTGGGCTTTGCCAACTCCCATAATAATTACCATAACTGTCATTTTAGCCTGGTCTAACCTTCAGTGACTCATAGTCCTGCTTTCTCCCCTCTTACTCTGTGGTCTATGAACTCATCCACTTATACCACATGTATGCCTGTGTGCTGCCCCAAAGCTTGGGCAGATGTTATTTCCTCAAGTTCTATAACAAACAACTAATAAATTAAATTTGGTAATAAAATAACTAATAATAGTATGTATATAATACCTAATATGAGCCAGACACTGTGCTAAGCACTTTATAAATGTTATCTCATTTGATCCTCATAATATCTACCCTGGGAGGTAGATACTCTTACTAGCCCCATTTTACAGTTCAGGAATCTGAAGTCAGTAAGGGTTAAGTGAATTGCCCAGGGTTATACAACTAACTCTTGACTCTGAGCCTAACCTTCCATCCACTATACCACTGTAAAAATAAAATAGGCGAGCCCACAAATAAGGGACAAAGAACTAGAAAATAAATGTTCTAAATTGTTTCTTGATACTTTTGTTAGATGATATCAAAAGTATCTTCAATGGTAAATGAAGTAAAGCTCAAAAATAAACTTCCCTTCAGGGCCAGGTACAAGTATCACTAAAGAGACTCTTGTTTATGAAAAATAAACTATTTATTTAAATATATATAAGGGGGAAAGGATTTCTAATTCTAAGGGATTCTAACTCCACCCAAATAAACTCCCTGGTCCCACAAGGACCTTCTCCTATGGTTCACAGGCTACACTAATCCTCCCTGATCCAACTAACCAAATTTATACTATTCTAAATAAATCTAACAACTCTAACTCTTAACTTCACCTTTAAGTTACAAAGATAACCAAGGCTGGCTGGTTGAGTCTCCACAAGAATCAAGTTAGGACTCTGAGCCTTAACAGACTCAGAGTCCAAACCAAAGACCAGGTTTTGTTTGGTCTTTTCAGAGTTTAACCAAACTAAACACAGTAACAGATAAATGAATAGTGTTTCCCAAATTGGAAAAGAAAACACTCCCTTCCTTCAAGTCTTTCCCTCAGACAGAGATAGAGAGAGGCAAAGATGTTACCTTCTCTAGCCCTGAGAGAGAAAGAAGCTGTGTGTAGCTCTGTCAACTGACAGAAGCCCCTCCTGGAATGCCACACCCAAAGAGTGTAACTGTCATAGAATAATGGTTATAACTGCCATCAGTTGAAATTAACACTCTCTCTCAGCTCTATTTGAGACTCCAATTCTTTCTCAAGCCAGCTTCTCTACTTCTTATATTTAAACTAATAAAACAATACTTATTTTCTAATATCATCCTTATACCACCTAGATGCCAACATTTTCTCTTTAAGGTGGTGTGATCGACATGGATTATTTGGTCATAAAAGGATTATAAATTAGCTTATCTTCATTTGGGCCAGGAGTTAAGAAGACTCATTTTTGTGAGTTCAAATATGGCCTCAGACACTTACTAGCTATGAGACCATGGGCAGCTCGCTTAATCTTGTTGGCCTCAGTTTCATCTATAAAACAGAATAGAGAAGGACATGGCAAACCACACTAGCATCTTTCTTTGCCAAGAAAAATTCAAAGAGGGTCATGAAGAGTCTGAAACAGCTGAACAACTATCATTTATTTAAATGAATTCTCCATATTGCTTGTTGTCCTTAGGTCTGCGTAAGAAAAGCTCTGTAGTTCAGTAAAAAGAACATTGAATTTAGAGTTTTTGAATCCCAGCATTGCCATGTCTTGAAGCTTTGAACAAGCCACTTATCAGTAAAATGATGGAAATTGGACTTCTAAGGTGCCTTCTATCTCTAAATCTCTGACCCTATAATCTCCACGTCTACATCAGTGTCTAGATCTATGTCCCAGATTCTCTTAACTTGTCTAGATGTTGGGCTTGAATCCTTGGTTTTCTACTTTGACCATACCTTGCTTATCCCAAATAGTGGCTGCCCCCCTTAACCCCACATGCAAGCTCTTTGGATTGCTATTCACCTTTGCCATTCTGTTCATCCAAGTTTCCACATGCAACATCACTGTGCCCATATCAAGTGACTCTGACATACATGCAAACATCTATTGTTGTTCAGTCATATCAGCCATGCCCAATTCTTTGTGATCTTTGGAGTTTTCTTTTTCTTTTTTTTTTAACCCTTACCTTCTATCTTGGAATCAAAACTAAATATCTATTCCAATGCAGAAAAGCAGTAAGGGCTAGGCATTGGGGTTAAGTGACTTACCCAGGGTCACATAGCTAAAGAAGTGACTGAGGCCAGATTTGGACCCAGGACCTCCCATCTCCAAGTCTGTCATTCTATCCTCTGAGTCACCTAGCTGTCCTGATTTGAGGTTTTCTTGGCAAAGATGCAGTAATGGTTTGTCATTTCCTTCTCCAGCTCATTTTACAGATGAGAAAATGAAGGCAACTAGGATTAAGTGATTTGTCCAGAATCACATAGCTAGTAAATTCTGTATGTATCTTACTAGTACATAATTTTTTACGTGCTAATTCCCCAATTTGAGGTCCTTGAGAAGAACAACTGAGTTTTTGGTTTGGTTGGTATTTTTGTCTTTCTTTGTATCTTCAGTCCCTAGTATAGTGATGGCAAGCCTATGACACATGTGTTAGCACTGACACATGTAGCCATTTTTAATGACATGCAGCCACATACAGAGAAGTATGGAACAGCATGCCAAGGATGAAACATTTGCTATAGTGCAGTGTAGACACTCTATGCATTATAGATGACAATTCTACCTATATTAATTTACCTATTTTGGTTTATTAAATATATTTATATACTACAATTATGCATTTTTTAATTTAAACTATAAATATTGCAAAATTATGGTGTGTTTTTTTCTCAAAGTGACATACCACCCGAGTTATGCTCGGTTTTTTGGCGAATTTTGACACGCCAAGCTCAAAAGGTTGCCCATCACTGCTATACTATAATATATAATACATAGGACATTGGAGGTACTTAAAAATGCTAATTGATTGGCTGATTGTGTGGCTATCAAGGTTCTCCTCCCTATTTCCATCAGTGAGGAAAATATGGTAACTATGAAGTTTGCTGAGAGAGCTGAAAATATAAGGAATACCTACGGAGTGGATTTGGAATAAGTTTACCAGGAAGTATTGGCTCTGGTCTAGTCTTCTAAGCAACATTCTCTACTCCCCATTCAAGCAGAGTATCCAGTTAGAATTTCTGTGGTGCATTGATTGGCAATAAGCCACAGGAGAAATCGATATAGAGTTGATTGAATTTGCTAAAGTATCTTCTCCCAGACAGTTTATTGAAAAAGTAGAATGATTAACTAGTTCATAAGTGAGCCCATACTGAAAAAAAAAATCACAATGAATTACAGTGCACTGAAAACTCTCCACACTGTATGCTTAACCTCTGGGCTGCTAGGATGAAGTTTCTCATAGCACAGGTGGTGTTAATAGAGAGGTATTATTTCATCAGGCTTAAGCTAGTCGAGATTTTTTTGGCAAAATGGAGCCTTCTCTTCCTTCAGATTCAAGTAACAAGGGTTACATAAATGCAGATTACCCAATTTCACAGCTGTATAACATCAACATTTTCAAACATATAAAAAAGTTAGACATGAAAAGGAAGGCAGCCGTCTTGTGGTTCACTGATATGTTGAAAACAATATGAGGCCAATTGAGATGATGGCAGCCTTTGGATTTGAACGATTATCTCATTAGTTCGTCTGGCAGAGAGGGATTTACCCTAATCGGTGGGGATTAGAAATGTTCTCAATCCTTCAGCATTTTCTTAGGGTAACAATGTAATTGACACACTCAAGCTTTGGTCAAAGTGGAGTCTTGGGCTTCCAAAGGCTCAGTCCATGTGTTAATCACCAATCATTTGTCTTTCTCCCCTCAGATCCCAACTTCCATAAATACAATTTCACTCAGAGAGAGTGATCTCCTCAAGATAATCAGGGAAATTCCAGGGATTCAACTGCCTACCCTATGAGATAATAAAACAATTTCCTCCACATGACTCTAAATACTGAAGCTTATTAGCATTTTTGTTTCCTAATCCTTTGAGCTATGCTGAGTCTTCCTTTTGGAGTCAGCTCTCTTCCTTGATTAATGTGTCTACAAATAAATCATTCAGTCAGCTGATTTTCAGTTCATGCCCTACAAGACCAGTTCACCATCCCCCCTCCATTTTGTTCCCTGACCCTCATCCTCAGTATACAGTCAGGTGGCAAGGAAGTAAAACTGGAACCAGGTATAAAAATGTCCTGAGTCACTATTACAATTAGTTTAATTTCTTTGGTTTGTTGTTTTGTTGGTTTTTTTTTCAGACATTGTACATTCTAAACCATGTAAGTGGGCAGCATCCATAAGGGTAATCCTAACACAAAATTCTATGTAAGAAAATTTCAAACATTAAATTGACTTATCAGATATTAAATACCTATGTATAACAAGATAAATTATTTCCAGTGAAAATATAATCAGTTTCATCTTTTGTGATGTTACACAGTGTTTGATATGTCCATTACATTTTAAATCTCTCAAAAAAGGTAATGAAAAGGTACCAAAATACACCAATCACTGGCATTGAAGTCTTGGGCTATCAAAATATAGGATAATTTAATTTTAAGGGTTTTATCAAGTTCTTCATAGAATTTTTCTACCTCTTTACCCTGTGCAACAGATGCTGATACACAAGATACGCTTATTTCCATGGTCACCATTTTCCAAATGTTTATCATAAGCATTGCAATATGAGATGACCAAACAGCCTATGAAGCAATGCAATTGGTTTTCTGAAGATATGATAAAATTAATTTCTCCAACTCCTTTCTTAGGCTTTCCATAAACCACCTTTTATTAAACTGTAAATTCTTTCTGTTGTCTGGTTTCATGTGTAATGAGAATGTCAAGATGGATACAATAAGGTTCCTACCATAATATATCCAACTGGTCACTACACCACTCACATAGTACCAACAGTTACAGGATAGAAAATCTGAAATATGTCATTCAATAGTACCTTATTGTTTTCTACTATTCTGTCATTATTGCCATGAAGCGGAAAAAGACCACAGAGGACTCAGAGTCTTTTTATTTTTTTCCTTTTTAATTCATGGATTGCCAAGACCAAAGAATTTATTACCAAGAGTCTACTGGTGCTATGTTCTTCATTAGCTAGGTTAGTCTTCAGAAAGGAGACATTCCTATTCCTAAAACCATATTTAAAGCCTTTCTAGTATGGCATAGCCTTCCAGAGCTTGTGCTCAATTGGCATGAGCGAGCTTTGAGATAGGAGAATCATTTCTAAATCATTTCTTCATACAATCAGACTTCTATCTTGTTAGAAGAAAGATCAAAATGAGTGCAAAGCAACAATGAAATGAGAAAAAGATATGGTATGAAAATACAATCTGACTCATTCAAACAATTAGTGGCAATAAAAATAAATGGAACATTGATAAAAAGAAATGGACACCAAAAACAATCATGTTACACAAAAGTTTAGGTAAAGTAAATCAATTGCTATAATGAGACCGAAAGTTATTTAAAAACATACAACTCAGCAAACTTGTGATCTATTTGACAAGCAAAAGAATATATATGGCAGTCAAGAAAGGAATGCACTAGGTTAGAATATAGTCATTTATACAAACTTACAAGAAGTATGGAAGAAGATTTTGAGTAGTATCATCTCATAAAACTCACTTTCAAACTCAATTGAAAAGAAAGCTTGGTGAGTTATCAAACAAATTCAGAATCCACAACAGAGGTATCTCTCCCAAGGTTATTATGAAAATCAAATGAGACAGTATTTGTAAACTGTTTAGCATACTTAAACATAGTTTAAGTATACTTAAACATACTTAAAATAATAAATATTTGTTTCCTTCCTTTGCTAAAGAATTTAAAGAGAGGTTAGCATATATGGAATAGAAAAATACTAAACTGAAGGAAAATCTTACAGAAAAGAAAAAATGAATTAGTATAAGCTAAAATGATGACCTTGAAGATAAGATGCACAGAAATATTTAAGGAACCATAGATCTTTTCAAAAAAGCATGAACATAATGATGCAATAAATAAAACAAGAGAAATGATCAGAACTTCTGAATATAAACAGCAAAATACCAATCAAAGAAATCCACAGATTGCCTCCAAAGAGAGAAGGTGGCAGGGGAGTATAGTTCAAACACCAAGATAGATAGTTGCTAAATTTATTAACTTCAGTGACAAATTTAGCAAGTTGACAAAATAAGATTTTCAAATAAAAGTAAAGGAAATTTGAATAATCCAAGATTTCTCCACAATCACAAAAAAAAAATTGAAGTAAGGAATGGAATAGTATATTCTGAAAGGAAAAAAAAAAACCTAAGCTCCCACCCCAAATAGCATACCTTACAAATGTAACTATGACTTCAAAAAATGGGTGTCTTTTTGGTATTTTTAATAAACAGATGAGTAGAGTGTTGAATTTGCAAAGGCAAAAAAATATGTCTCTCAAAGAGACTAAGCAATAAAATCTATTATCCCCATTTTTAAATGTTATTTTAAAAGAGACCTATGGAATAAAAAAACAGGAGGGACCAACAGATTAAACATTATATAATAGGATAAATGTATAAGCAGAATTTAAAGAAACCAGAGAATTAAATATGAGAAATAGAATGAAAATATCTTGGAGTAAACCCAACAATTCCCCTCCATGTGAATCATGTATTTTATGGGATGGAATCCTGGAGGAGAAGGGCATATATATGAGGAAAACAAAGATGGGAGATATAGGTTAATGGGTGATAAAACCCTATGAAATTCGTGGGTGAAAAGAATAGGTACTATTTCCTATAATTTCTCATGAGTAATGAGGGTAGTAGGAAAATGGGAGAGAGAGAGAATAGGTTGTTCATCCTTCATTTTTGAAAAGGATCAATGGCACCATGTGGTAATGTTTTGACTTGTCCAGGAATTAGATTTAAGTAAGACAGAGTTACACAAAGTCATAATGGACTGGGATTCATAACGAGCGTGAAAGATCTAAAAGAATTGATGCAGAGTAAAATAAGCAGAACTAGGAGAATATTCTACACAGTAGCAGCAATATCATGGGATGATCAACTGTGAAAGATTAAGCCACTCTCAGCAATACCATCATCCAGGACAATTCTAAAGGACTTGTGGTAAAGAATGCCATCCACCTCCAGAGAAAGAATTGTTGTAATTTGAATGAAGATAAAGTATATTTTTCACTTTAGTTTATTTGTGTTTTTATTTGGGGGGAGTGGTTTTATATGAGTATTCTCTTACAACATCAAACAATATGGAGTAATTTTTCCATGATAATGCATGTATAACCCAGGTCAAATTGCTTACCATCTCCAGGATAGGGGAGAAAAGGGTGGGGGAGACAATTTGAATCTTATAACTTCAGAAAATTTGTGTGGAAAATTATTATTACATGTAATTGGTAAAATAAAATGTATTTTAAAAAATTAATAAAGTCCTTGATTTTTCAAAAAAAATAAAATAAGATATTGTAATATATAGAAATAAATAAATAAATGGCCTAGGAATGGATTCCCACTTAGGTATATTGCAAATAGGAAAGAGGTATGTACCTGCGATAGGAAATGAGGATTTCATAATGAGTTTAATCTGAGAGTCGGCATCTTCTCTGAGAAAGCATTGTGCCTCCACAGGCAGCATCTTGGCCCTAGAGAAAGGATTATACATTTCTTGTGCCAGTTAGCATCTAGAAAGATGAGATAAATATGGACCCAGAGAGAAGAGAAGAGGGGATAGAATTGAAACCCACAATTTAGAGCATAAGGTAATTTTCCCCATACAACACTGCTTCTTCTGATTTTGTTTCCTTCTTGAATTGATAAGTCTATGAGTGAATCACAGAAGAAAAAGGAGATAATTGAGCTAGATCTATAAAGACAATAACATAGAAATTAGAAAGGGAAAGGATAGAAACTTAAAACTTTAGCTCTAACCCCATGAATAGTACAATGAAATTAAAGAAAGAATAAATAAGAATATAGCCCATGAGTCAGATAATAAAATTTCAGAATAGAGTCTAAAGGAAGATAATTAATGAAGACGATTGTTGGAGGCATGAATAATATTAACACTCTCTTAGTTCAGGTTCAATACTGGGATGAAATGAGGCATTCATAAATCACTGCGTGTTTTACAAAGGAAGTTTACTTTGCCCCAACACAGTAAGAATATGCAACAAGAATATAGTGGTACTTTAGCTTCTTTGGACCAATCATCTCTGTTGGATACATCTGGTCAGTAGGTCAAAAGGTGTATTGACATGCCTGGGAAGTCAGAGTCATTCAAGTTCTAGGGGCAACTTTAGCCTGGACATTTCCCATGTTGGCTTTTTGAGAGTGAGAAGGGAAGGAAGCTGAATAAGAGAAGTTGAGGTCCATCAGGTCCCAAGGACAATTTTATCATCCTTTAGGTAAAACCTCCTCATGTTTTAATTAGAGGAAAGAAATTGTAACAGAGAAATGCTGGTTCTACCACACAAGTAAAGCAAAGAAATATTTCTCAGAAAAATGTCCAATAAAAAGAAAATTAATAAACATAAGAAATTGAAAGTAAAGCGATTCAATGCAAAAAATATTAAGTTGAATTTATACCAGGAATGCAAGGATGGTTCAATATTATGAAAACTATAAGTAATTATTAATTATTCATCATATTAAATAATTGGTAATTGCATTATGCTATATAATTAATAATCATATTAAAAGCATACATCTACACCCACATAATTATATCAAAATATACAGAAAAAAGCTTTTGACAAAATGAAATAAGCATTTATAAATTTTAACACCTATAAAACATTGGCAAAGGTTAATTATTAAATAAAATTAAATAGCTAAATCCAAAAGCAAGCATTATATACAATGGAGAAAACTAGAAGCTTTCCTAATGAGTACATGAATAAAACAAATACACCCCTTTTCTTTGCTATTACTTGATATAGCTATAAATTTGCTAACAATAGCAATAAGACAAGAGAAAGAAACTAAAGGTATAAAAGAATGCAAACAGAAGGGTAAATTAACTCATTATTTGCTAATGAGATGATGGCTTATTTAGAAACTCCTAGATATCAGCAAAGAAATTAATTAAGAAACTAATAACTTCAGCAAAATCATAAGATATAAAATAAATGCACAAAAAATAAAAAATATTTCAAAATCCAGGCAGAAAAAAATAGAAAGGAAAATTTCATTCAAAATAACTACAAATTTACAAAATAGTTATCTGAGTCAATCTACTAAAATATAATTTTCTGGTGAATCTGATGACAAAGTGTTCCTTAAAGCAATAAAGATCTAAATAAATGATTATATTTTCAGTAGTTATTATTGAGCCATTCCAAAATAATTTTAATGGCTATGCTATCAAAATTAATTTGTAGACTTAGTGCTATACCAAAATACCAAAGGTATACTCTTTGGAGCCAGACAAAATAATAATAAAATCCATTTAGAAGAACAAAATATTTCAAACATCAAGGGAAATAAATATTTGGAGGGGGACAGAGAGGAAGAATGAAGAAGTAATCATCAAAACTAATTGGCACTCATTAAAAATAGAAAAGTAGATCAATAGAATAGAGAAGGAAGAATGAGAGTTAATATCATCAATAATTCAGTTTTTAAGAAACTCAGTAACAAGTTATGTGTGAATAAACTTCCTTTCAACACAACTTATTTAGAAAATTGGAAAGCACGATGGCCAAAATTAATTTTAGATAAGCATTTTATCCTAAATAAAACAATGAATTGGAAATAGCCAATGACCAGAATGTTAATAAAAAAAAATTAGAAGAGAAGTAGATCAGTCATTTTTTGAATCATTAGTTAAAGGTAACTTCTTAACAAAATATGTGAGAGACAATTTCAAAAGACCTTTTCACTGGCTGTCTCACATACCTAAAATGCATTCCCTCCTTATCTCTGACTCACAGAGTCCCTCTCTAGAGAAAAGTAACTAGTGCCACATTGAGTAGATAACTGGGCCCAGAGTCAAGGAGACCCTAAGTTCAAATCTGTTCTCAGATACTTACTAGGATAAGGCACTTAACCTCTGTTTGCTTCATTTTCCTTAAGTATAAAAATGGGGATAATAATAGCACCTACCTCCCAGAGTTGTCGTAAGTCTCCAAAAATGAGGTAATATTGATTAAAACATTTAGCACACTACTTGGTACATAGTTAGTGCTATATAAATGCTTATATACCCTTTCCTTTTTCCTTTAAGATATAGCTTAAGCACAATCTTCCTTAGAATGGAAGCTTTCCTGGTCATTCCAGCTTCTAGTATTCTTCGTCTCAAACTACCTTGAATTTAACAACTTTGTATATATTTGTATTTATTTGCTTTATATTTAAACAATATATATTTCCATAAGTACTTGCTGACTTCTTACTAGAATAAAAAATGCTTGTAAATAGAAATGTTTCTTTTAAATTTATATCTCCAGTTCTTAACTCAGGGTCTGGCTTATAGGGAGCAATTACTAAACAATGGTTGGTTGATTGACAATTTTTATTAATGAAATTGAAATATTTGGACATCAAAATGTATCGAATATTTTTCATAAGCAATTGATAAATAAAATTTATAGAGTTAACTATGAGAAATAGAAAAAAAACAAAAATCATTCCCCAGTAGATATGTGGTCAAAGAATATGAACAAGGAGTCCACATCCCTGGAAATTATTACCAAAAAAAAGGATGTCCCAAATCACTGATAATAAGAAATTACCTTTTTTTAAACTTTCAACTCACATCTAACAAGTCAGCAAAGATAATGAAAGATGGGAATAGTAAATGTAGGAAAAGTTGTAGTAAGCTATCCAGACCAAAACAATGTTGGTGCACTTGTGTATTGATCCATAAATTATGAAAAATTTTTAGAATTATGGGAATAAAGTCATGGATATGTCCATATCCTTTGACACTGAGCTTTCACTGCATAGCTTATACCCCAAAGAGGTCAATGATAATGTGCCCATAGATGTCAGAATATATCAACCCTTTTTTGTAGAAGCAAAGAACTGAAAACTAGATCTTGATTTATTGGAAAACAAAGACAAATTATATTGCACAAATGTAATTGAATATTATTGAATTATGAGAAATTATTAATTTGATGAAACAGAAAATAAATGAGAATTCAAAGGAGCTGATATGATTGAAGTAAGTAGGACCACAAAACAATATACACAATGACTAAAAAAATATATAAATTGAAAGAACAGCAACAACAAAACCAACTAAAATTCAAATCTATGAAATTGTAATAACCAAACGTGGTGCCTAGAAAGAGATAAGAGAAGACATTTCCACTTCTTTTCTGAAGAAGTAGGGGACTATGGATGTGGAATAAAACATATGATGTTCAATTTTCACAAATTGTTGGATAGTTCTGTTAAACTGTAATTTTTTTTAATAAGGGATGGCTTTCCAGATAAGGAACAGTTGAAAGATAAACTGGTAAATGTGGTTAATGTAAAAACAAAAGATCAATAACATTTTTCAAAAGAATAATGGTAGTATTTCTTAAAGTAACATATGGCATGGATAGTGTCTGAGGTACCATCCAATTCAGAGATCCTGTGATTCTCAAATGATAAAGAGTTTGGAACTCGTGAAAGATAAACATCATAATAAAATGTAAGATAGTAAACTAATAATAAGCTCACATATGCTGCTCTTGTTGGCATAAAGCAATGCGTTTGTCTATTTTATCCCATTTAAAGAATTACGTGTTTGCTCTTATGAATTACATAAGATTTGTACTTACATACATGAGTACGAACTTACATAAGTCTGACATACTATTATTCTCTGGAATTCCCTAAAAAGAAAATATTATAAAGACAAATTTGCATTATTTTTCTAATCACTTGTTTTTTAAAAAATCATTTGTTTGACAAATAATGGTTGAAGTCCTGATTAACATACAATTCTAATAAATGAAAGAAAAATATTTAAATAATTCCTTTATTTTCCTAAACCACAGGGTTGCCCAACTCTAAGATTAGCATCAATTGTGTATAATGGCTTATAGTTGATATAATTTTTACATTGAGGTATACATTTTATCTTAATTGCTTCCTCTAGCCTGAAATTTGGGTGAAAAATCTCTCAGGTGACTTCCAAATCTGGATTTCATTAAATACTTTTTGGTTTGATTGAATCTGATTTGTAAACAAATGACTTTCTCAAAACATGAAGTCATGTAAAATCTCCAACTATCAATGCCTTGTTCTCCTCTGACACCATAAATAAACCTCATTTCCTCTGCAGGATCAGTAAGAAAAGTACCATTTTGAAAAATATCTCTCCAGGCAAAGATATTAGGTAATTGCTACCTGCCCGACCGTATTTGCTTCCATTTAACTTTCTAACGAAAAAAAAGTAAACCATGTTTTAAGTCAAGCGTTACTCGGAGCTCAGCATTACAAGCAGGCCTCTACTATCTTGGCATTTCTACAAGGTCTATTACATAATTTACAATGAAGCAGTCTGTGGTGAGTAGCCTAATCTCTTCTTATGCCATGTAAAATCAGCATTACCTCGTTATGGCTTTTCAACTGTTCTCTGCTGATTAATTCTGACAACATTTCAAGTTTCCTTCCTAGCTTCCTATCATTTTCCCCTGGCCACACCAAAAGGAACTATGTATGGGCAATATTGGAGCATTACTTTGCACTCACTTGGTCATCCTGACCACTGTAACTATTGGAAATTCTCTGTGATTTAGTCATTTGTGAGTATGTGGATTCTTGGGATTGGATGGGAAGATATCTAAGTTCTTTTTCCAAATCTAACGTTCTACGAATTTGTGATTCCATGATTATAATTTCATATCAACATAGAAATATTACCTTTATTGGTTGCTCTTTTCATTGGCAAAGGAAGCAGTGGACAGACTCATTCTCAATTGTGTGCTATTGAATTGTTTTGAGAAATACAAATTCCATACAAAGTCACTATGAATTTACTTCAAAGAGATTTATGTTCTCGATGCTATAAATACTCCTACAGCTGCAAAAATGCAACCCATCCGGGTCTTCTCATCTTGTGAGAGTTTTGGCCACGTCTGCCCACAAAATTTTCATAGAGGACCTACAGAAAACCATGGTACAGTTCTCTGGTTCTCTTAAAATTTTTTGCATTTAAATTTTAAAATGTTCAAAATGCTCCAACCAACTTTATCCTCATTATGTATCTTTCTTTTTTTTTTTAAACCCTTACCTTCTATCTTCATATCAGTTCTAAGTCAGAAGAGTGGCAAGGGTTAGGCAATTGGGATTAAGTGGCTTGTCCAGGGTCACACAGGTATGAAGTATCTGAGGATGGAAACTAGGTCCTCCTGACATCAAGCCTGGCACTCTGTCCACAGTGATACCTAGCTGGCCCATTCTGTATCTTTCCTTTCCTTCTTGGCAACCTAGAATTCTAATTCTTCAAAGATTTGTATCAATCTATCATTATTGGGAGAACACTAGCATTAAAGAAGATAAAATTTCATCAGAATGAGTAACCTGGGATCACTGAAAGTATAATTCCCAAAACGTAATCCAGCTGACTATCTTCTGCCTATTTAATTCTGGGTCCAGTTTACTACTGCTCTGCTGTGTGTGTCTGAAACATGTTTTATTATACTAACATCCTGTGGCATATTATAATCTGGGAAAAATTCATTTTTGCCCACTTTGTTTTCTCAGCATGGATGACTAGGTAGATTTCTTGTGAGTCATTCTGGTTCCCTTGGGGATAAACCCTGGCATCCAGGACTCTCTGCTATGAGAAATGTCATTTACACACAGAAATAGCTGAAGAAATTCTCTATCGGTAAAGAATCCCTTGATGATTTTCCACAGAGAAAGGTAAAGAACAAACATTTATTATATGCCTACTATGTGCCAAGTTTTATCTCAAACACTTTATAAATACTATCTCATTTAATTCTCACAACTATTTCAGGAGACAGATGCCAATATTGCTCCCATTTTATAGATGAAGAAACTGAGGCAGATAGAGTTTAAGTGACTTGCTTAGGGTTTTATATCTAAGTAAGTATGTGAGGGCAGATTTGAATTCAAGTCTTTCTGACTCTGGACCTCCTAGCTCCAACTAGCTCTCTCCAGGTATTTATGTTGTTAAAAGACTTAAAAAATTAATCTTAAAAGCATACATTCAAGGGGCAGCTATGTAGCACAGTGGACAGAGCACTAGACCTGAAGATGAGAGATACTGGGTTCAAATTTGGCCTCATACACTTCCTAGCTGTGTGATTCTGGGCAAGTCACTTAACCCCAATTGCCTAGCCCTTAACGCTCTTCTGGCTTTCTTCTGTTTTAGAACTGATTTTTAATATCAATTCTAAGACAGAAAATAAGGGTTTAAAAATACATATACTCAATATTTATAGTTGTCTCTTGACTTGTCATTGGAAGACTGTATCTGTTCCTGCTTCTTTTTGAGGAGCAGCTGAAATGCAGAGTATAGAGTACAGAGGCAGCCTGGAGATCAATTGATCTATTTATACAGAAGGGGAAAGGATTACTATTTTTTAAACCTTTACTTCTGTCTTAGAATCTCTACTGTGTATTGGTTCTAAGGCAGAAGAGTGGTAAGGACTAGGCAATGGGGGTTAAGTGACTTGCCCAGGGTCACACAGCTAGGAAGTATCTGAGGCCAGATTTGAACCCAAGATCTCCTGTCTCAACCTGGCTCTCAATCCACTGAGCCACCCAGATGTCCCTGAAAAGGATTAATATTGATGGTGGAAAAACCACTGGCAACAACCTAGCCTCTGGGCAGAATGAGTTTAACTTTGATGAGAGTAATGGTCCCAAGGCAGGCTTAGGTAGGTTTGAGTGCATGGGGAAGGACACTACTCTAGCTGTATCCATAGATGGGAGAGTGTTCTCTTACATGAGAACTGTCCATTCCACCAGTGAGCTGATCCACTCTAAGTCTGTATCGCTTCCCCACAGCCCTATAGGAGCCGCCACATATTGTGATGTTCACTAGCTAATCCCTCTAGCATAAGGAAACAGCAGTTCCTCAGGACAGTAAGTCTGTGTTAACAAGATAATCCAGTGATAGCCTAGGCTATATCTTTGTTGAGATCAATAAACATTTCCATCAGTTGGGGAATGGCTGAACATGTTGTAGTATTTGATTGTAATTAAATACTATCAGAAATGACAAACAAGAAGATGAACAAAAAAAAAACCTGGAAAGACTTATATGAAGTGATACAAAGTAAAATGAGCAGAACCAGGAGAATGTTGTATACAGTAACAATAGTGTATGATGATCAGCTGTAGATGATTTAAATATTATCAACAAGGCAAGGATCCAAGACAACTCCAAGGGACTCATGACGAAAAAGGATATCCAGCATCATAGAAGGATCTGATAGTCTGAACCATGCAGATCTTCACTTGATTTCCTCCGTGAATTTTTCTCTAGTGTAAGCAATATGTGTTTTGTTTCACAATGTGGGGAACATGGAAATATATATTATATAACATATGTACAACCTTGATCATATTATCTGACTTCTTAGAGAGAGGGGAAGAGTGGAAGGAAAATGTCAAAAAATGATTATTAAAAATTGTATCAATGTGTAATCTGAAAAAAATTTATTTAAAAAAATTTCTTATGTGTTTATTATGCACCAGGCAACTGGGTTAAGTCAAGACATTTTTAAGTGCTATATGCTAGCAAAGACTGCAGATACAAAGATAGGTTAAAAAAATAAACAGTCCCTACTCAAAAGGAGCACACAGTCTAATGCTGGGGAAAGCATGCAAACAACTATGTGCAAACAAGGTATATACAGGATAAATTGGAGATCATCATTACAAGGAAGGAATTATCATTAAGGGGATTTAGGAAAGACTTTTTATAGAAGGTGGGATTTTAACTGAGACTTGAAGGCAAGTTAGAAAGTAGATGGTGATGAAGAAGGTGAAAATTCCAGGCATAGGGAAATGACAATATGGTAGGCATTGTATTTAAGGGCTGGGAGTACAAAGAAAAAGGAAAAATAATCCTTGTCTTCAAGAAGCATATATTCTTTTTTTTTAAACCTTTACCTTCCATCTTAGAATCAATACTGTGTATTGGTTCTAAGGCAGAAGAATGGTAAAGGTAGGCAATGGGGGTCAAGTGACTTGCCCAGGGTCACACAACTAGGAGGTGTCTGAGGTCATATTTGAACCCAGGACCTTTCATCTCTAGGCCTGGTTCTTAATCCACTGAGCCACCCAGCTGCCCCAAAAAAATCATTATTCTAAAAAAAAAGAGAGGCAATATGTATAAATCAGAATATATCAAATAAATACATATAAAAATAGGTAGAAACAGATGGTTAGTTATTGTCCTTTGTACTGTGAGGACTGAAATGAAACCACTAGTAATGTCTTTTGACTCACACATATATTGGATTTAAGTGAGGCAGAATTACACAAAGTTATCTTCCGGAGTCATCAAAGTCTAGTGGCAAGACAGAAGTCAAGACAACTGGTAATAGCTCAGAATGCAGTGGGTGACCTGGCTTCTTCAATGTCTAACCAAGCTCTAAAGGCTCCATGGCACTTGCTTCAGCAGCCTTCATGGCTGTTGGAACAAATTGTTCTAATATTTCCATCCCATTGGAATTGGGGGAAATTCTTTACATGCTTAGGATAGACACCCTCCTCAAACTCACCAAAGTCAGTTACCTCAACCTGATTTAGCACATCAGCCAAGCTATTCTACAAGGATGTGGCGGCTATTCGTGCTATATTTTCTTGGAGCCACAGGAGAGAGCTGTATGGAAAGTGGATACCAAAGATGGATGAAAAGGGCTCAGCAAGAACTCATACCACCGGTACTAGTCTTCCCTGAACCCCTGCACCCTGATAGAAATATATAAAAATAAAAAACAGGAAACCCTAGAGACGGGAGGTCCTAGGTTCAAATCCGGCCTCAGACACTTCCCAGCTGTGTGACCCTGGGCAAGTCACTTGACCCCCATTGCCTACCCTTGCCAATCTTCCACCTATAAGTCAATACACAGAAGTTAAGGGTTTAAAATTTAAAAAAAAAATTAAAAAAAAAGACAGGAAACCTTAGAGTCTGTCAATCATCAAACATTATTAAGTTCTTACTATGTGCTGGGAACTGTGCTGGGGATACAAGGAAAATCAAAAGAGCTCTCACTCTAATGCTGGAGGCAAAATGTAAATAACTGTGGACATACATATTATAGGCAGCTAGGTGGCACAGTGACTAGAGTGCCAGGCCTGAAGTCAGGAAGACTCGTCTTCCTGAGTTCAAATCTGTTCTCAGACATTAACTAGCTGCATGACTCTGGGCAAATCACTTAACTCTGTCTCAGTTTCTTCATCTGTAAAATGAGCTGGAGAAGGAAATGGCAGACCATGCCAGTATCTTTGCCAAAGAAACACCAAATGGGGTCACAATGAGTCACGTACAACTGAAATGATTGAATAAACATAATATAGAGAGAGCAGATTAAAGACCACCTCAGAGGAAAGGCACTACATCAAAAAAAGCATCCTGAAGAAGGTGCCATTTGAGCTAAGAGATGGCAGACATCAGGGAAGCTAAAAGGCAGAGGGAAAGAGAGAGAACATTCAAGGCATTGGAGAGAGTCGATGAAAATGCAGAATCAGAAAATGGCATTACTTATGAAAGGAAACCAAGGATAGTAGAGGCAGATCATAGAGTACACAGAGGAGAGGAAAGATGGAAGAGGAAAGGAAAGCCAAGTTTTGAAGACCTTTACATAAGAGGATTTTATAAGTTGGTCCTGGAAATAGCAGGGAACCATTGGAGTTGATTCAGTAAGAAGATGGCATGGTTAGACCTAAACTTTAGAAGAGGGGAGGGTTTGGTGGAAAAGGATAAGACTTCTGTTTTGGATGTGTTGAGACTAACATATCAAACATACAAAGGCAAACATAGGTATGTCTCTCCTTCAAGATGGCCTTCACCCTACTCTCTCTATAATGTGTATGTTCACTTGTTTCAGTTTGTGACAGCCAAAATACAGTTGGTGATACAAGATGGGAGCTCAGCAGAGATACCAAGGCTGGATATATAGATTTAGGATCACATATCAAGATAATAGTTGAATACCTATAAGCGTGATAATATTATCAAAGGCATTGTATAGAGAAAGAAGTCTTAGGGACTTTGGGGAACTCCACAGCTAGGGATGAAAATCTATCAAAGACCATAAAGGAGCTGTATGCCCCCAAGTTGAGTCTTATGGCACCCAGGAACACTATGGAGGAAAGAGCTGGGGAGAACCAGTGAACTGTGCCACAGAAACCCAGAGAGAAGAAAGTATCCAGGAAGAGAGCAATGGTGTCAAAGGGTACAAACAATCAGGAAGAATGAGAAGGGAGCAAAGACCATTTTCAATTAAGAGAGAACATTGATAAATTTGGAGAGGGAGATTTCAGTTAAATAATGAGGTCAGAAAACAAATTACAAGTTTAGAAATGAGAAAGAGGAGAGGTAGTAGAAAAATTGAGTGTAAACAGCTTTCTCAAGGAGTTTAGCCACGAAAGGGAAATAAGATATGGAGGATTAGCTAACAGGGATGTGGTATTGATGATGACTATGATGATTGAGGTCTGTGAGAGCTGTAGAGACATCAACATGTTTTGCAAGGAAAGAGTTGGTAGATGGGGTGATATTAAAGGTTAGGAACATAATGAGGAGGATAGAGAGGGTAATCTGTTGGAGAAAATGGAACCAAAAGCGCATATAGAAGGGTATGCCTTGCCAAGGGAAAGGATCGTTTCTTCATGTGAAGTAGGAATGAATGAGGAGATAAGAAAGTGCAATGACTGAATGTTGTGAGATGAGGAGACGAAAAGAAGATCGTAGCTGTCCTCAAGAAATTTATTGAAAGGGACAACACAAACAATTCATAAAACATATCTTAAATACAGAGTAGATAGAAGGGAACTTTAGAGAAAATGACATGAGTAGCTAGGAATCCAGGAGGAAATGGCCCTTGAATTGAACTTGAAAGAAGCCAGAGATTCTAAGTATCAGAGTTTGGAAGAAAAAAGCATTCTAGACATGAGAATAACCAGTGCAAAAACATAAGGATAAGAGATGTTGTATTGTGAACAAGGAATAACAAGTAGGACAATATAGCTGGATCAGAGATTGCCCAGATGGAAAGAGAATGTCAGAAGAGTGAAGAGATTCAAATGTCAAAGGGCTCTACGAAGACAAAATGTGTCTGAGACTTTCTAAGGCATGGGTTATTAAACTGGGATCCACAGACTCTCAATCTCCAGTAGTCCTTGGGTAGATTTCAGGGGGTTTGTGAACTCAAATGGAAAAAAAATGATACCATTACAATTCTACTTTAATATAATTGATCTCCTTTATGATACTATGTATGTTATTTTATGGATTTAAAAAACATTATCCAGAGAAGGGGTCTATAGGCTTCCCTAGACTGCCAAAGGGTCCATCTCTCTCTTTCTCTCTCTCTCTCTCTCTCTCTCTCTCTCTCTCTCTCTCTCTCTCTCTCTCTTTCTCTCTCTCTCTCTCTCTCTCTCTCTCTCTCTCTCACACACACACACACACACACACACACACACACA
>NC_058130.1:633506097-633577771 GCF_016433145.1 Gracilinanus agilis | reverse complement strand
TCTCTCTCTCTCTCTCTCTCTCTCTCTCTCTCTCTCTCTCTCTCTCACACACACACACACACACACACACACACACACACACACAATGTTAAGAATAACTCTCACTCTAAAGCCACATTTTAAAAACCCAAAGGGCTACCTAGCTGCCTCATTTAAAATAGGGATGATTAACCTATGCTTCAAATGAGGTAATGGATGTGAGCACACCAGGAAACTATAAAAAAGTTTTATAGATGTGACTTGTTATTGCTGCTGTTATCATCATGGTTACATCACTTGGGGTCCCTGGGGGCTTTTGACTTAAGGTAAGGGTGAGGTTCTCCTTTAGTGCCTCTTACAGGACTGGTGTGTTGATGGAAGGTGCTATACACAGAATTTGGAGGCTGGAAATCTGACTGTACTACAGGCTAGCCTTCTCTCAGAAAAGTCTCTTTCTATGGGCTTCAGCTCCCTCAGCCAAGGGATACAATGGATAGAATGCTAGACCTGGATCCAGGAAGATCTGAGTTTCTATTCCACCTAAGACATTTACTCACTGGTTGACCCTGAGCAAGTCACTTAAACTCTTCTGTCTGCCTCAGTATTCTCATTTATAAAATGTCAATTAATAAGAGCATCTATTTCCCAGGGTTTTTATAAGGATCATATGAGATAATATTGTTAAAGCACTATGCCTGGGACATAGTAGGTGCTTAATACATTCTTGTTTCTTTCCTTCCTCATTTGTAAAAATGATAGTTGAACTAAGTGATTCAAAAATGCCTCCTAGTTCTGAAATTGACTTTAGGGAAATGGACTATTTCATTGGGTTTAAAAAAAAACACAAAACACCTTACTTTCTGTCCTAATAACAACTCTAAGACAAAAAAAACAAGGGCTAGGGAAATAGAGTTAAGTGACTTGCCTAGGGTCATACAGCTAGGACATGTCTTTGATTTGAAACTAGGACTTCCCATTTTCAAGCCTGACTCTCTCTCCACTAGGTGACCTATCTGTCCCGACAATTTAATTTTCGCCAGTGTATCTCAAATATCTAGCCCAATGCCTGGAACATAATAAGCACTTAATAAATTTTTATTGAATCAATAAAATGATTATCTACAACATGCTAACAAATAAATTCTAAACTAAGCTTTCTACATTCCTCTAAATTAGATGGTTCTTCAACCATTGCCAAAGCAATATATACAAGGGAAAGCAGAGGAGTAAACAGGTGATGCTGGCAGAGAATCTCATCTATGTAAGACCATGATTTTTTGTTACTTTATGTTTTGCATGTTTGTATAAAGGAAAATATCCAGCCAATCAGAAGTGCTTTCTGTATTCAAGTGCAATGGTTGTTCTGATTTTTTTTTATTTCCCCTAATACCAGTACATACTAGTATTGAATAAGTGATAGTTGATCTTTATCCTAGAGATACCATCACTAGGTCTATGACCCTCAAAAAGATCAAAGATAATACGTAAAAAAAATTATAGCAGTTCTCTTAGTGGTGGAAAAGAATTAGAAACTGATAGATTGTCCATCAACTGGGCTATAGATAAACAGATTATAGTAATGTGAATGTGATGAAATTCTATTGTGCTATAAGAAATGAAATAATGCTATAAGAAGGAAATGAATTTTACAAAAAACCTGGTAAGACTTGTATGAACTGATGCAAATAAAATTAACAAAACCAATTTATAATTGAACAATTTATAAAAAACAATTTATAAAATAACCATAATATTGTAAAGACAAACAACTCTGAAAGACTTAAGTCAACACAATGAGCAATCACAATTCCAAAAGACTCTTTATCAAACATGCTGTATACCTCCAGACAGAGAGTTATGAACTCATTGTGCAGATTGAAGCATATTTTCTTTTCTTTCTGGGCATGGCTAACAAGGGAATTTATTTTGCTTGATCATATATATTTGTAACAGTTTTTATTTTTCTTGCCTTCTCAATGGATAGGGGGGAGGGGATTAAAGGAAGAGAATTCAAAACAGAAAATAAAATAAAATTGATTTTTTTAAGTTATGGTTGAATGAAACATTTTCTCCAAATAATTTAATCACTATGACCAGTGATCCCAAGGTCACAATATAATTTGGTTACTAGGCTATTCATCAGGTTACTAGGAGAATAAAATAAAGAGTTTGACATTGCTATAAAACCTTCCCTGCCTTCCTTGCTCTTTTGTTGTCAAAAACATCACAACTTCAGTAAATAAGGCCTATTAGATCCATTTCTGCCCTCCATCCTTTCATGTTAAAATAATCAAATAAAACCAAATTATTAGCATCTCAGTGGCTCAATGAAGAGAGAACAAGGCCTGGAATCAGAAAGACATGAGCTCAGTTACATAGCTATGTAACCCTGAGCAAGTGGTTTAACCCTGTTTGCCTCAGATTCTTCATCTGGAAAAAGATCTGGAAAAGGAAATGGTAAACCACTCCAGTATCTTTGCAAAGAAAACTCCAAATGGTGGCACAAAGAGTTGGACATGACTGAAAACAACCAAACAACAGAACCTTTGATTCCAAATCCAACAGGTAAACAACAACAAATCAATAGAAGAATCTTTGTCAAAGAAGAACAAATTAAGATATATTCAAACCAAAAAAACACTAGAATAAAAAAGAGAAATAGAGAATAGTAACTCTGAGGAGAAAAAAAAAACCCTTTTTGATCATTTCTACCTTCAAAATTCTACAATTCAATAAGCATTTATTTTGTGACTGGGTGCAAGCATTATGCCAGGCATATAAAAACAAAAATGAAACAACCTTTTCCCCCAAGGAGCTTATATTCTACACCAAATTTTCTCTGAAATAGAGCCAAGTGGATACAAAACAGAGACAATCCCTATCTGAATTTCCCCTCAAGAGTCTAGTAGTGAAGCATGAGTTTCTCTTTCGGCCTCCATTTAAGTTTTATAGAAATTTGGGGGGGTGACTGCCCCAGAGAAGGATATTTCTCTGCACACCGATGTGTCTCATTGATCTCATCATCTATGCATCAGAACCAATCTCTCTAGTGCTTCCTTCTGTGAATAGCTTTGCTTTGCTTTAGTTTCATATTCAAGCTTGAGGAAAGAAGTAACACCCTTGGTTCCTTCCCAACATTACCTTCATTCACCAGTTGAATGAGCCCAGCAAACCATCTCTATGCCATTTAAATATTTGCCATTACAACATTTTATTATAATGAAGTCTTTCTGGGCTGCATTTTTAACCTCCTCTGTATTCTGATGTAAGCAATCTTAGTCAATTTATTCTGACTTCTTTCAAAAAGCTTCTAACCTAAGTGGTGCAAATTGAGTAATTCAACTGATCTCATAGTGCCATGGGCCTGGGTAATGCCATGTCAATTTTGGTTCGATTAACACTGAATGGAAGAGAGCGGTTCTGCTGTGGATACTTGGCAATGTAACCATAAACAGAGGAGCTAATCTTTCAATAATGCAAGTTTAAGAAAACAAGAGGTGACTGGTACTCTGTTGTAATGAAATTATGCGTGCACAGCAGTTTCAAGGGGATTTTTCCCCCCTCGGAGATCTGAGAGACCCAGACTGCCTCTGCCCAATGAAAGTAATTGAGTGGATGATTTCACTTGTTTCTTCTTGGGTCTGGATTAGGTCGTTGCCATCTGCTTAGTGTACTGAATACCTCAGAGGGAAGAGGACTGTTTTCTCATGTCATTTATGTCATGGCGACGTTGTCACTTGCCACCTTCGAGTAAAATCACTAAGTCATGGGGCTAAAAGGAGTCAGAGCTGGTCTGGCCAGGATTTCCAGAGCACATCTGAAACCAGAGGAAGAGGAGGCTTGAAAAAGCCAGCTGAGTACTTTCCTCCAAATTACTCAGACATTTTAAGACAAAATTTTTAATTGACTCAACCTTACCAGCTATGGATACCTATCTTCAGCACACCTCAAAAAAATGGGGAAAAAAAAGGACAGAAACAAGAGAATAGTCTGTGCGTGAATTCCCTTTGGGGTGTACAAGGGTAAAACTGCGACCATTGTTCTCATAAAGGAAAAACTAAAAAGGCTAGAGAAACAGGGAGAGCACTCACCCAAGCAGCTCACATGGAAGAGAGCTGGAGAGAGGCGTTACCCAAAACTTATATACAATCACGTAAAAGACGCATGTAAACAGAAAGGAAAAGGGAATCTTGGGGCAAGGGAAGAATTTTGGGAGATGAAGTCTAAAGGATACAAAATTTCCACTTAAACAAAATTAAGATAGCAGTACTCCATCAAAATCATATGCTACAACTTTAGTCATTCTCCAATTAATGCATCAAAACCCTTGAGATGGATGCCAAGTAAGGTAACAGGGAAAACAGGTCTAGAAATACAGGTGAGGTATCATGTAAAAGTGTAGTGGAAAAGAAAGGAGAAGCTAAATAGCAGTTAATTTTGCATGCTTTAGCAACACTTCCATAGGAAAAGTCAAATGGTATCTAGAGAAAAATAGTGTTTATTCATTTATTCATCCACTCAACATTTATCAAGTGTTTCTTATTTGTACACTATGCAGGGCACTGGGTAAAGACAAGATAATTAAGACATAATTACTGTCCTCAAAGAGCTTACAACCTCTTAGAGCAGTTTTTACTAGATCCCCTTCCTACACATACACAAGCATACAGTCCATGTATAAATTGCAAAGAGTCTGTAAACTTGGTTGGTAAAAATTACATCTTTGTTCTAATTAATTTTCACTTTCTTTTATGGCACTATATATTTTATGCATCTAAAAATATTATTCTAAGAAGGAAACCATAGCTTTCACCAAATAAGCCCGTGACAGAAAAAAAAGACTAAGAACTCCAGCATTAGAGTAAGATGAGACATGTATATAAATATGTACAATTTGAATGTATGTATATACCATAGATTATGTATGTCCACATAAATTGACTAAATGTGACTCAAAAGAAAGTGGAAATCTCTCAGTGTTCTATCTCTCTCTACATATATCCCTCCTTCCTTCCCTCCATTCTCCTCCTCCTCCTCCTCCTCTTCCTCCTCCTCTTCTTCTTCATCTTCTTCTTCTTTTCCTTCTCTCTCTCTCTCTCTCTCTCTCTCTCTCTCTCTCTCTCTCTCTCTCTCTCTCTCTCTCTGTTTGTGTCTCTCTCTCTCTTGCTCTCTCTCAGCCTCTTTCCCTCTCCCTACTTTTCAATCTCCCTCCCAAAGTAAACTGATTCATGCTTAGAGGAACTGGCTGCTCAGTTCTCCTCAGAGAGGAGCTACTAAACTAGAATCATATCTGCTCTTCTATATACTAGTCTGCAGGAAATTATTTTTAGTTTCAAACTGATTTCATGGTTGCTACCCAGTAAGTGAGAAAGCATTGTTGTAACTGTTGTTCAGTCTTTCAGTCATATCCAACTCTTTGTTTGGGACTTATTTAGGATTTTCTTGCTATGATACTGGAGTGATTTGCCGTTTAGGCAAGAAATCTCTCAGTCTACTTCCTAAGACTTGACCACTCCCCATCAAATGCTAGATGCACAGAAAACCATCATATAGTTGAATGGTAAATAAACTAATTTATCCAAGTAAGTAGTGAACAGAAATCAGCCACTTCATATGTATTGGAATATGTCAGAGAAGATAGAGATGAAAATCTCACTAGAAGAGAGATAAAAAGTGAGATAAAAGCTCAAATAAGAGTCTATAACCTCTTTCAAGAGGTAAATTCCCTCAAGTCCCTATGGAAAAAATATGTAAATTGGAAAATGTTGGGGGTTGGGCTGCCTTCATTTACCATCTAAGGTTCTGCCTTCCAAATTCTATTCTCTCTCTGATTTCTCTCCAAAGAGGGTCAATATAAATCCTCTCTCCAATAGGGAATTGGGGGGGGGAATCTCCTTAAGGAAGTCATATCCTATATCATCATACTAGTCACCACCATGTTCTCTATCTATTAGGAGTGTCTTATGCCAATGAACCAATCTTTAACCTTGGTTTACAAACCAGAATAGGGTAGGCATGTAAGAATAGGTCGAAGCGAAATAAAATCAGAGGAAGTCACAATCACTTTCACTTGAGATAAACCAGGAAAGGTACCATTTGAACCAGTCTTTGAAAGATAGGTAAGTTACCCACAGAAAGATTGTGGTATAGGATATTTCTAAAGAACAGTATGAATAAAAACAATGATTCAAAACACCTGGCAAGAGCTTGGAGAATAATGGGTTTGGATTGAATATATTGTACATGAAGGGGCATAGAATGAGAGAATGTCACAAAGAACATTTGGTACAAGATTTGTTAGGGTCTTGAATATCAGGCTAAATAATCAGATCTTTCTTTAGTAGACCTTGAGGAACCATAGATGGTTGAGTAGTAAAAGGAAATGATCATACTTATCACTAGGATGATTAATCTGACAACTGTGGTACATGGTAGATTAGAAGAAAACAAGACTAGACATGGGGAAACCCACTAAGAGACTACTGACATAGCCCAGATGAGATCAGCAGTCCCTTAGTGGGAATAAGCATAGGACAAAGTTAGTTCAGCAGTATGATTGATGACATTTATCTATTGATTGAGTATGAAGGAGGAAAGGAGAGAGAGAAGTCAAGGAGGACTCCAAACAGGAGGGATTGGTTACTGTCCTTTGTACTCAGAGAGGACCAAAATAATATCACCATGTTGGGGTCAATGTACAGTGTGTCTAACTATGGCTGACTAGACCAATACAAGCTCAGAAGGCTCTACCAGGGGCAGCTGGGTGGCTCAGGGGTTTGAAACCAAGCCTAGAGATGAGAGGTTCTAAGTTCAAATCTGGTCTCAGATACTTCCCAGCTGTATGACCCTGGGCAAGTCATTTGATTCCCAAAGCCTAGCTTTTACCTGTTCTGCCTTGGAATCAATATATAATAATGAGTCCAACACAGAAGATAAGAGTTAAAAAAAAAGAAAAAGAAGAAAGCTCTATCAGAGCTTAGGTCCAAATAGCCCTTATAAAAATTTAGATGCAGATGCCTCTAAATTTTCACATCTCACATTTCTTTTGAGCCACTGTAACTCTACTGCCTTCTTTGATGAGAGTATGCCATGGTCCCGTGCCAGTGTTTTCTATGTCTCACAACTGATACCAAAACTCTTTGCAGAGATATCTAGAGTATCTTTGTATTTTTTCTTTCGACCTCCATGTGAACAACTTGCTTTGTGTGAGATCTCCATACATAGTCGTTTAAAAAAAATTCTTACTTTCTGTCTTAGAATCAATACTGTATATTGGCTCCAAGGCAGAAGAGCAGTAAGGGCTAGGCAATGACTTGCCCAGGGTCACACAACTAGGAAGTGTCTGAGCCCCAATTTGAACCCAGGACCTCCCATCTCTAAATCTCACTCTCTGTCCACTGAGTCACCTAACTGCCCCCCTGTAAATAGCCTTTTAGGCAAATGTGCTCTTGACATTCAACTAAAATGGCTAGCTTACTGGAATTGCACTCTGCAATAGAGTCAGTGCTTGGCAATTCAGCTCAAGAAAGATCCTCAGTTTCCAGTACCTCATCTTGCTAGGTGATCTTCAGAGATTAGGAGATATGGCAGAGATAGTGAAGGGAGAATAGACTACATTAGAAAAAGAATCAAGTTTGAAGGAAAAAGAAAATTAGTTCTCATTTGATCTTATAAGCATCAGTGGGCCACTCAGGTAGAGCAATACATTCAGAAGAGTATGGTAGAATGAAAATGTTGTGCCTTTGGATTTGAAATCAGAAAGTCAAACCCAGGTTCTGACCCTTTACTTCCTGTCTCACCTTAGGCAAGTCATTTCACTGACTTAAAACACTATTTTCTCAATTGTACAGTGACTAAATGGCCTTTAAGAATCTTTCCAACTCAAAAATCCCATGCTCCTAGATACTTGGAATTGCTAGTCTTGAGTTTGGCAAAAAACCCAAGCATCTGGCCTGGAGGGAGGGAAGTAAAGGGTGAGAAAAAGAAGGGAAAAACTTGTTGTTTTTTTTAATTTAGCTGATTGAGAAAAGAGGTATCTGGGGCAGCTGGGGGAGGATGAGTTCAGTTTAGGCAGAGAAAAAGTAGACTGTTTATGGAGCAAGCTAAAAGAGATCCAGCATAGAGAGTCAGGTAGTTAAAAGAAGGGATTCTGCATCATTCAAATTAGAAAAAATTATACCCTAAGCAGGATAAGTATATCTACTCTAAGTACCTGTAAAAACTGTACACAAATACACATACACACACACAGAGTGTAAAGTTATTTAATTTGCTCTAAAGAAGTCTGACTTCAGGGTATACTGTTGTCATAAGGGCTAATTATGAACAAGTAGAGAATGGAGGGATACTATATTCCTGGAGCTATTGCTACAAAAAGAGCCTCATAGACCTAGGATCTAGCTAGTTAGTTACCAGGCCACTTTACTTCTCAGAAATGTTACCATTTTCAGTGCTAAAACTGTGGAAGTTCACCGTAGCCCTTTAAGGCATAAAACTCAAATGTGTTCTAATGAGGGAGTGACGTCTAGTCATTAGCAAAGAGGACTGAAAGCCAGAACTTCTACTTTTCCATTCCTGGCTGTGCCACCAAATCCCACTGTTGCCTTGGCAGACCTCTCCCCTCAACTTCTTGGTGCCTCTCTTTATACATCTGTAAAACCTATTGGAGTGTGCATGATGGGCTGGCATCAAAATACCAGTAGAAGATCATGACCTCTAGTGAGGGAGCTCTTGGGATGCAAATAATAGTCCTTTTCATTGGAAGCTCCCCGTCAATGGCAGCTTCCTGGGGCAAGAGCCCTAAACAGCAAAATTCTGGGAAAATGTTCATATAGCTCATTACTCAAATCGGACTGTATCTAAACCATCTGTATAAGTGGGTATCTGGAGACACATTGGTGTTCAGTTGTTTTAGTTGTATCTGACTTTTTGTTGACCTCATTTGGAGTTTTCCTGGCCAAGATGCTGGAGTGGTTTGCCATTTCCATTTTCATTCTACAGATGAAGAAACTGAGGTCAACAAGGTTATGTGATCTGCCTGTAACTAGTACATATCTGAGTTTAGATGACCTCAAAAAGATGAGTCTTCCTCTATCCGCTGTGCCACCTAGCTCCCCTACCATGGCCCTACTTAATTTCAAAGCTAAGGAGCTAACTTCGATGTGAGGGCATAAACTATCTTCTGTTTGTCTTTGTATTCCCAGTGCCTGGCATAGTACTTGGTACCCAGTAGATGCTTAATATGTACATATCACTTGATAATTATTTTGAGAATGACCAAGAATCAACATAGCCAGTAGATTTTGAAATGCCTTAATAAGTAATGTAATAAAAACAATAATAGCAATTAGTATTTAATAACAATAATAATAGCAGCTAGAAGAATAATACCTTGGACTTGGAAACAGGAAGACCAGATTTTGATCCTGCCTTAGATACTAGTTGTGTGACCCTGAGCAAGTTCCTTAACCTACCTGTGCCTCAGTTTTCTCATCTATAAAATGGAGATCATAATAGCACCTACCTCCCAGGGTTGTTGTTAGAATCAAATGAGCTAACTTTACAAACTTTAAAGCACTAAATAAATGCTTGTTGATATCATTATTTATATATCTCTTTAAGGTTTGCAAAATACTTTATATAAATTACTACTAACCTTTTAAAATCATGTTGTTTACTTCTATCCACCATTATGTTACATTAATAAAGGTGCATGGGATTTGCTTAATAAATCAAATAAATACTCTGTTGTAATTGAATTTTTAGTACTCTATGTAGAGTTTCCTAATGGGTAATGGAGGAATTTGTTTTGCTTAATCATACATTTTTGTAACAGGGTTTTATTTATTCTTTTGTTTTTCATTCTTTCTCAGTAGGGATAGAAGAAAGGAGCTAGGAGGGAGAGAAGGCAAATTATTGTTGATTTTTAAAAAAAAGTTTGATTTTTTTTTAAAGTTCCGTAATCCCCTCATTGACACTTGATCTTTTCCAGCACTGTTTGTATTTCTATGCACTTGTCCTATATTATCATGCATTATACTTGTTTTATCTATCTCCCTTATTAGACTGGTAGCTCTTTGAAGGCAGGGGCCATATGACAGAAGGAACATTAACAGAGACCCTCATCATGTGAGCTAGCCTAGTTCTTTTCTCTAAAAGGTAAAAACTATCCTAGAGACTAACTATTGCAAGAGACTAGCATTCTGGGAAGTTAACATAGCTTCCTGGGCTCCTAAGTACAAAACAGCATGAGGATCACGAACTCCTTCATGAAGCTCTACAAGGAAATCTCCACCAGAAATTCAGAGATGGGCAAACTGTGCTCAGCTCAATCAATATGGTTCCTCTGTGAATATCTTTAGTGAATGTCCTCCCATGGCTAAGGCTAAATAAATCTCCTTTTGTTAACTTTTAGTTGAATGACAAATGTCTCATTTCATTCCAATCTTGAACTTAAATGAACAAGTGGCCATCCTGGTCAGCCCTGTCTTACAGTGTGCTTCCTCAGGATTTTCATTTTTGCATTTCAAATATGGAATACTTAATTTTTTCAGATGATGGCTAACATCTTTTAGCAACAAAATGTTTTTAATTAAGGCTTATACAATATTTTAAGACACAATACTATTGCACACATAATAGAAAATAGTGTAGTATAAATATAACTTCTATATGCACTGGGAAACCAAAATATTCATGCATTTTATTGCAATATTTGCTTTGTTGTGGTTGTAGTCTGGAATCAAACTTGCAACATCTCCAAGGTATGCCTGTACCTATAATATCTATACTATGAGGGACTAAGCCTGACAAGTAGTGTTTGTTGTTGTTGTTAACAGAAATCCCTGCAGAAGTTCCAGCAGAACTTTTCCTACAGGTAGTCATCATGTATAGAGAATGGTATTACCAATCAAAGTCTCTAAGTAGTTGAGGCAATAATTTATCAAGGTCTCTGTTTAGTTAAGCTGCTTCCAGCTAAACAACATGTAATGTGCTTCTTTCTGTGTAGTGCAGTGGTTCCCAAACTTTTTTGGCCTACCATCCCCTTTCCAGAAAAAATATTACTTAGCCCCCTGGAAATTAATTTTTAAAAAATTTTAATGGCAATTAATAGGAAAGATAAATGCACCTGTGGACATCACTGCCCCCCTGGATCTCTGCAGCACCCACCAAGGTAGCTCCCACTTTGGGAATCACTAGTGTAGTGGAAGGAGGAGAAGGGCTCTTTCAAGATTTTCTATAAAGATTACTTTAAAATACAATCCACTCACTTCTGGGTTAAAATGGCAGGAGAGTAAAAGCAGCTGCTTAACCTCTTCTAACCCATACATATAGGACTCCTCAAGAGGACATAAAAACAATCCCAGACAAACAAAGGAACCCCACAACAGGGCACAGCATTGAAAATACATGGCATTTGGGCATTTCCATGCTATAAGGGGGTGAAATAACTCTCACTAAAATGCAAGCTGAGCAACCCCCTTCCCCCACACACACCACCTACAGTGCCAAAACCAATGCACAAGAGTTAGAGCAAGTTTGGGGCATTCATTAAGTTCTTGGCAGCTACCTGGGATCGCAAGGGCCTGCTCCTGAGAGCAGCAAGACTTAAGACCCCAAGAGGCTAAAGAACCGGACTTTGAACACAGACCTTGAGCTCAGGCACAGACTTTGAATGCAGGCTTGGACACAGACCTTGAGCACAGGCAGGGACCTTGGGTGGGGACCCAGTGCAGAGGGGTGCATGACTGTAGAAGCAGTACCCTGAGACTGTTGAAGGAGCTTCAGGCAGAGGACAAAGCAAGGGGACCACCCGGTGGCTTGACCCTGAGAACAACTAGACTTAAGACCTCAGGAGCCTAAAGAGCGTAGACTGACCCTGGGCATGAGGATAAAGCTGAAAGGGTGCATGGCACTGTAACTCAGACCAAAGCTGCTCCACAGCTTGATAGGATAGGCAGAGAGCCTGTCTGTCTCACCCAGACTTTTGACTGAGAAAGAAATAATAATAATGGCAAGCCCCTCACAAGAACTTCAAAACGAGAAAGATCAAGAAGAATTCTTTAACACTTGACAACTTTTATACAGAAAAAATCCAGACAACAGAGCAAACAGCAGAGGAGAACAAACAAGTAATCACATCCAAACCTTCCCAAAATAATGAAAATTCATCACAAGCTCTTGAAGAGTTCAAATCTGAGATCATGAGAAAGATGGAAGAGATTTGGTGAGAGAAGTGGGAAATAGCTCAAAAGGAAATTAACAGGTTAAAAGACAGAAACTCCCAATTGGAGAAAGATGCCCAAAAATCAAATGAAATGGTAAGCAAATTGGAGACCAAAATTAAACAGTTGGAAAACAAGATAGACCAAACCAAAAAGGAAAATCATAAGATTATAACAGAAAACCAGCCTCTAAAGACCAGAATTGGGCAAGTAGAAGCCAATGATCTCTTAAGACAACAAGAACAAATAAAGTAAAGTCAAAAGACTGATAAAATAGAAGGAAACATGAAATATCTCAATGAGAAATTGACAGATCAAGAAAACAGGTCTAGAAGAGACAACGTGAGAATCATTGGTCTTCCTAAAAAGCAGAAATTAATAGAAATTTGGACTCCATACTAAAAGAAATTATCTAACAAAACTGCCCTGAAGTTCTTTAACAAGAGGGCAATATAGACATTGAAAGGATCCACAGATCACCCTCTACACTAAACCCTGAAAAGATAACCCCCAGGAATATAATAGCCAAATTCAAGAGCTTCCAAGTGAAAGAAAAAATTTTACAAGAAGCCAGAAAGAGACAATTCAGATATCAAGGAGCATCAGTCAGGATCACACATTATCTAGCATCCTCCACACTAAAAGATTGAAAGGCTTGGAAAATGATATTCAGAAAGGCAAGAGAACTGGGTCTACAACCAAGGATCACCTACCCATCAAAACTGACTATATACTTCCAGGGGAAAGTATGGACAATCAAGAAGATAGAAGATTTCCAAGTATTTGCACAGAAAAGACCAGGACTAAATGGAAAGTTCAATATCCAACCACAAAAACCAAGAGAAACATGAAAAGGTAAATAAGAAACAGAGGGTAAAGAAAGAAAATTCTTATTTTTAAATTTGCCTCTTTAGGGGCTTCAATAAGATCAAATTATTTTTATGCCTATATGGAGAAACGTTATGTGAAATTTTCAAAAACTTTATTCACTATTATAGTAATTAGAAGAATTATTCATAGGGAAAGGTTAGAGCACTAAACGGTCTAAGATGAGATGGGGCAGGGGAAAAAAAGAGGGGGGTGAATAATAGATGAGAAACTTGAATGAATAAGAAAAATAGGATATTCTATACCACACAAAGAGGGCATGGGAAGGGGAGGGGATGAATACTATTATAAGAAGGAGAAGAAGAGAGCATTAAGAGGTAATATTTAAACCTCACTCTCAGTGGAATTAACCCTGAGAGGGAAGAGTAGCTATATCCATTGGGATATAGAATTCTATCTAACCCTACTGAGAAAGTCAGCAGTGATAAACCAAGGGGAGCAGGAGAGTAGGGAGGTCAAAAAATGGAGGGGAGTAAAGGCGGAAGGGAATTCATTAGGTCTTAAAAATAAAAAGAAGGGAATAATAAGGGAGGGGGTGGAAAGGGAAGTAAATCAAGTGGGGGGGGGGACAATGGGGACTGGTTTAAAACAAACCACTGGTTTAAAAGAGAATAGTGTAAGAAGAAGGGGTAGAACTAGAAGAGGATACCAAAATGTTGGGGAATACACAACTGATAATTATAACTCTGAATGTGAATGGGATGAACTCCCCCATAAAATGGAAGCAAATAGCAGAGTGGATTAGAAACCAAAATCCTACCATATGTTGCCTACAAGAAACACATATGAGGCTGGTGGACATACACAGGTTTAAGGTCAAGGGCTAGAGCAAAATCTTTCGGGCTTCAAATGAGAAAAAGAAGGCAGGAGTGGAGATCATGATCTCTGACAGAGCCAAAGTAAAAATAGGTCTGATTAAAAGAGACAGGGAAGGTAATTACATCCTGATAAAAGGCAGTATTGACAATGAGGAAATAATAGTACGCAACATGTATGTACCAAATGGTGTAGCATCCCAATTCCTAAAGGAGAAACTGGCAAAGCTCAAGAAGGAAATAGAGAGTAAAATCATACTAGTGAGAGATCTAAATATTCCTTTTTCAGATCTAGATAAATCAAACCAAAAAAATAAATAAGAAAGAGATTAGAAAGGTGAATGAAATCTTAGAAAAATTAAATTTAATAGATATGTGGAGAAAAATAAATAGGGACAAAAAGGAATACACCTGCTTTTCAGCTGCACATGGTACATTCACAAAGATTGACCTTTTAATAGGGCATAGAAACATTACAAATAAATGCAAATGAGCAGAAATAATAAACGTAACCTTTTCAGATCATAATGCAATAAAAATAATAGTTAGTAAGGGCACATGGACAGGCAAATCAAAAACTAATTGGAAATTAAATAATATGATTCTCCAAAACCAGTTAGTTAAAGAAGAAATCATAGAAACAATTAACAATTTCATTGAAGAGAATGACAATGATGAGACATCCTACCAAACTCTGTGGGATGCAACTAAGGCAGTACTCAGGGGGAAATTTATATCCTTGAGTGCAGTTATTAACAAATTAGAGAGGGCAAAGATCAATAAACTGAAGATTCAAATTAAGAAACTAAAAAGGGAAAAAATTAAAAATTCCCAGATAAAGACCAAATTAGAGATTATAAAAATTAAAGGAGAAATCAATAAAATTGAAAATAAAAGAACTATTGAATTAATACATAAGCCTAGAAGCTGGTACTTTGAAAAATCAAACAAAATTGACAAAGTTCTGGTCAATCTAATTTAAAAAAGGAAAGAAGAAAACCAAATCATCATTATCAAAAATGAAAAGGGAGACCTCACCTCTAATGAAGAGGAAATCAAGGCAATCATTAAAAACTATTTTGCCCAATAAACTACCACACCAATGCAACTACCAACAATTTGGAAATAGGTCTTGATCAAGGACACATGACAAAACTAGTGGAAATGTGCATCGGCCATGGGTGTGGGGAATGCGGGGGGCGAAGGGGAAAGTAGGAGCATGAATTATGTAACCATGTTAAAAATGAATATTAATAAATGTTAAAAAACTATTTTGCCCAATTATATGGCAATAAATATAGCAATCTAGGTGAGGTAGATGAAAATTTACAAAAATATAAATTGCCTACATTAATAGTAGAAGAAATAGAATACTTAAATAATCCCATATCAGAAAAAAGAAATTGAATAAGACATCAAAGAACTCCCTAAGAAAAAAGCCCCAGGACCAAATGGATTCACAAGTGAATTCTATCAAACCTTCAAAGAACAACTAATTCCAATACTATACAAACTATTTGACATAATAAGCAAAGAAGGAGTCCTACCAAATTCCTTTTATGACACAAATATGGTACTGATCCCAAAGCCACATAGATCAAAAACAGAGAAAGAAAACTACAGACCAATCTCCTTAATGAACATAGATGCAAAAATATTAAACAGAATACTAGCAAAAAGACTCTACCAAGTGATCACGAGGGTTATTCATTATGATCAGGTGGGATTTATACCAGGAATGCAAGGATAGTTCAACATTAGGAAAACCATTCATATAATTGACAATATCAACAAGCAAACCAACAAAAACCACATGATTATCTCAGTAGATGCTGAAAAAGCCTTTGACAAAATACAACATCCATTCCTATTGAAAATACTAGAAAGTATAGGAATACAAGGACCTTTCCTAAAAATCATAAACAGTATATATCTAAAACCATCAACAAGCATCATATGCAATGGGGATAAATTAAAAGCCTTCCCAAT
Organism: Gracilinanus agilis; assembly: GCF_016433145.1. Lineage (NCBI taxonomy): Eukaryota > Metazoa > Chordata > Mammalia > Didelphimorphia > Didelphidae > Gracilinanus > Gracilinanus agilis. The sequence goes on along the minus strand of NC_058130.1, from coordinate 633,561,876 downwards.
AAGATCGGGCATGAAACAAGAATGCCCACTATCACCTCTATTATTTAACATTGTACTAGAAACACTAGCAATAGCAATTAGAGAAGAAAAAGAAATTGAAGGTATCAAAATAGGCAATGAGGAGACTAAGCTATCACTCTTTGCAGATGATATGATGGTCTACTTAAAAAATTCTAGAGAACCAACTAAAAAGCTAGTAGAAATAATCAATAACTTTAGCAAAGTTGCAGAATACAAAATAAATGCACATAAATCATCAGCATTTCTATATATTACCAACACATCCCGGCAGCAAGAGGTAGAAAGAGAAACACCATTTAAAATCACCCTAGACAGGGGCAGCTGGGTAGCTCAGTGGATTGAGTCAGGCCTAGAGACAGGAGGTCCTAGTTTCAAATTTGGCCTCACACACATCCCAGCTTTGTGACCCTGGGCAAGTCACTTGACCCCCATTGCCCACCTTTACCATTCTTCCACACAGAAGTTAAGGGTTTAAAAAAAATCACCCTAGACAATATAAAATACTTGGAAATCTATCTACCAAAACAAACACAGGAATTATACAAACATAACTACAAAACACTTTCCAAACAATTAAAACTAGTTCGAAACAACTGGAAAAACATTGATTGCTCATGGGTAGGATGAGCTAACATAATAAAAATGACCATTCTACCCAAATTAATTTACCTATTTAGCACCATACCTATCAAACTACCAAAAAACTTTTTTACTGAATTAGAAAAAACTATAACAAAGTTCATTTGGAAGAACAAAAGATCAAGAATATCAAGGGAAATAATGAAAAAAAAAACATGGAGGAAGGGGGCAGCTGGGTAGCTCAGTGGATTGAGAGCCAGGCCTAGAGACAGGAGGTCCTAGGTTCAAATCTGGCCTCAGACACTTCCCAGCTGTGTGACCCTGGGCAAGTCACTTGATCCCCATTGCCTACCCTTACCACTCTTCCACCTATAAGTCAATGCACAGAAGTTAAGGTTTTAAAATAAAAAAAAACATGAAGGAAGGTGGCCTAGGAGTACCAGATATTAAACTATACTGTAAAGCAGCAGTCATCAAAACAATATGGTACTGGCTAAGAGACAGAAGGGAAGATCAGTGGAATAGACTTGAGGTAAATGACATCAGCAAGACAGTGTATGATAAACTCAAAGAGCCTAACTTTTGGGACAAAAATCCACTATTTGAGAAAACTTTTTGGAAAATTGGAAAACAATATGGGAGAGATTAGGTTTAGGTCAACATCTCACACCCTATACCAAGATAAATTCAGAATGGGTGAATGACTTGAATGTAAAGAAAGAAACTATAAGTAAATTAAGTGAACACAGAATACAAAAATAATGCAACCAAAATCAGAAGGGAAACAACAAACTGGGAAAAAATCTTCATAACAAAAAACTCTGACAGAGGTCTAATTACTCAAATATACAAGAAGCTAAATCAATTGTATAAAAAATCAAGTCATTCCCCAATTGATAAATGGGCAAGGGACATGAATAGGCAATATTCAGAAGAAGAAATCAAAACTATCAATAAACACATGAGAAAGTGTTCTAAATCTCTAATAATTAGAGAAATGCAAATCAAAACAACTCTGAGGTACTACTTCACACCTAGCAGACTGGCTAAAATGATAGCAGGGGAGAGTAATGAATGTTGGAGGGGATGTGGCAAAATTGGGACAATAAAGCATTGCTGGTGGAGATGTGAACTGATCCACCCATTCTGGATGGCAATTTGGAACTATGCCCAAAGAGCTCTAAAACACTGCCTGCCCTTCAAGCCAGCCATAGCATTGCTGGGTTTGTACCCCACAGAGATCATAGATAAAAAGACTTGTACAAAAATATTTATAGCTGTGCTTTTTGTGGTAGCAAAAAACTGGAAAACAAGGGTATGCCCTTCAATTGGGGAATGGCTGAACAAATTTTGGTATATGCTGGTAATGGAATATTATTGTGCTCAAAGGAATAATAAACTGGAGGAACTCCATGTGAACTGGAAAGATCACCAGGAATTGATGCAGAGTGAAAGGAGCAGAGCCAGAAGAACATTGTACACAGAGACTGATACACTGTGGTAAAACCAAATGTAATGAACTTCTGTACTAGAAGCAATTCAATGACTCAGGACAATTCTGAGGGATTTATGGAAAAGAATGCTACCCACATTCAGAGGAAGAACTGCAGGAGTAGAAACACAGAAGAAAAACAACTGCTTGAATACATGGATTGATGCGGACATGGTTGGGGATGTAGACTTGAAAGGACCACACCAATGCAACTATCAATAATATGTAAATAAGTCTTGATTGATGACATATGCTAAAACCAGTGGAAATGCACATTGGATATGGGAGGGATATTTAAAGGGGGTTGAAGGGGAAAGTAAAAACATGAATCATGTAACCATGGAAAATTTTTCTTAAAAAATAAAATTTTTAAATCTTAAAAAATAAAATAAATTACAATAGAATAGAATACAATACAATCCACTCCCAAGCATAGTGGCACAAGCTTTATTTGTTTATTTGCATGATGCCAGGAGGCTAATGCTGATTGACTGCTTGAGTTCATGAGTTCTGAACTATAGTAAGTATAATTCTATGGGTGTGGATTTAGTTTATGATGTACTTTATGTCAAACTATTCCATTAAGAAGCTACAGGGACCCAAATATCATGGAAGATAGGAGCCCTAGAGCCCTAGGAAGGCTTATACAGGTTGGGGATTTGGGGGATTTCCTGTTATGTAAAGGATGACCCCTCTAAGTCTTCCCACTCCTTATGCTTTAAATTCCTCTTTTTGCCTTTAAAAAAATGTCGGTGTCAATGATCAGGGTTTCAGATTCAACTGGGGATCTGCAAAACTATGCCTTGTTTGCCTTGCTCAACAATAAAGTCAGTCGTTGCTCAGAGTCTACTTTGCCCAGTCCTTCTTCTTTCAGAATCTTACCTCTAACATATATTGATACCATGATTATGACCTGGGCAAATCATTTAACAGTGCCCTCAGCTAAATCTCTAAGATTGTATGCCTTCAAGGAACTGACAGAGTCTGAATGCAGAATGAAGCATACTTTATTATATATACTTCATTTATACTTTATAATATAAAGTATGCATGCTTTATATATACTATATATACTTTATTACATAAAATATACTTTATATATACTATGCATACTTTATTACATAAAGTAAATATACTATATATACTTTATATACTATATATACTTTATTATGTAAAGTAAATATACTTTATATATACTATATATTATATGTACTTTATCACATGAAGTATATACACACAATTTAGAAACTTTCCCCCACAAATTTTTCTCTAGTATAAGTGATAAATCTTCTTTTAGAACATGATAAACATGAAAGTATGTATTGTATGATAACACATGTACAACTCATATCATATTACCTGCTTCCATTGGGAGAGGGAAGGGTGGAAAGGAGGAAAGGAGATTTTTTTGTCCAAACACCAACATTCTGGTTTATTGAGTTTGTTTAGGTCACAAAATATCGGAAAATAATTATTAAAAATTGTACCAACATGCAATCTGGAAAAAAATTAAAATTTTTAAAAAGACTATATTATAGAGAAATTATCAAACTTCATTGGTTAAGGGGATTTCNATATATACTTTATATACTATATATACTTTATTATGTAAAGTAAATATACTTTATATATACTATATATTATATGTACTTTATCACATGAAGTATATACACACAATTTAGAAACTTTCCCCCACAAATTTTTCTCTAGTATAAGTGATAAATCTTCTTTTAGAACATGATAAACATGAAAGTATGTATTGTATGATAACACATGTACAACTCATATCATATTACCTGCTTCCATTGGGAGAGGGAAGGGTGGAAAGGAGGAAAGGAGATTTTTTTGTCCAAACACCAACATTCTGGTTTATTGAGTTTGTTTAGGTCACAAAATATCGGAAAATAATTATTAAAAATTGTACCAACATGCAATCTGGAAAAAAATTAAAATTTTTAAAAAGACTATATTATAGAGAAATTATCAAACTTCATTGGTTAAGGGGATTTCCTCTCTAAGATTCTGTATACCATTAAAATCACAAGTCTGATTAAAAAATGAATAACAGCATCCTTAAGGCATTGTGTTAGGAGCTAGGGATGCAAAGACAAGAAGTAAAAATAATTCCTGTCTTCAAAGAGCCTATAGTCTAGTATTGTTACACAATACCTAGACAGATAAATGAAAACAAGACCCTTTGAGGCAGAAGAGAGCACCTAAAAAAAAAGAACAAAAACAACCCAGGAGATCAATAAGATTTCCCATTGGAGATAGCACCTAAAGGAAGCCAGACACACCAAGAGCTAGAGAAAAGGAAAGAGTACACAGCAGACACAGGAGAAAGGGAGGGAAGGCATGGAGGCAGCACTGGAATGTGTAATGTCAGAGGGACATGGAATGCCTTTGCACAGAGAATTAATTACTCACCAAGGGAGTCATTGGCAAAAGCCTTTCATCTTATTATCACTAAAACACAGTTTATGGTACATCCTCCTCTGCTAAAGTCTTGATTTAATGTTTTATTGTGAGCTTGAAGGTGACCCTGGCTCCTTGGAAGGTATACAAAGGAAGGACAAGCTCTAGCTGACCCTATCAAGTTGGGAAGGCTTTCACTATGGTCCTGGAGATGGATTCTATGCGTGTTCTCCAAGAAACCACTTGGTTTGAGAGGTTCAACATCCAAAGTCAGCCATAAACTGCTCATTTTATTGGCCACAAATAATCATGAAGAATGTCTGCTAAAGTATAGAGAAGTTGCAATCCACCCGAGTTTAAAAGATATCCACAAAGATGAAAATTAGAGACTTTCTTTTTGAGGAAAACTGAAGCATTGGTGGTGGTGTTCAATATTATTAGTTGACTTTCATTTAGTACTTTAAGGTTTATAAAAACACTTCACATATGTTTCCCTTTTATCCTGACAATAGCCCTGGGAGTTAGATACTATTTTTATCCCAATTGTACAAATGAAGAAACTGAGGCACAGTGGTGTGAAATGTCTTCACCAGGGTCATCTAGCTATTAAATATCTAGTTGAGGCAGGATTGAATTCAGATCTTCCAACTCCAAGTGCTCTATCCACTGAAATACTTAGTCATCTTATTAATCATATCAGTAAAGAGTCCTTTGGGAGTAAATTCCCCCTTCTCCTCATATCTTATTATTTCATTAGCTCCTCAAGGGCAGAAAATGTATCTTTTTTCATCCCTGTATGCCCAGCACTTAGCAACTGCCTTAAGAATATTATGCAGGCATAGAGTAAGTCTAATAGAGAAAGAAAAAACCCTTGACACCTTTGTTATGGGTAGGGTGAGAATCTTTTGAAAAGAAAATATTAAAAGTGACAAATTAAAGAATTCATTCCCTCATTTGTCCATTGAATAATTTTTTTTTCTTTTGACTTTCTATTATAAAATGGGCACTGTTCTAGGCTCTGTGAAAGGAGGAAAGATAATGATATTCTATAATGAGGACCTCCCACTCTACTAGCATGAAAAAAAATTTTTAACAAATCATCAAAGAGCAATAGAATCAGGTTTCCCAGAGCTTCTCCCTGATATGAAGCCCTAGCTTTTTAATAAAAATGTCTTTCCATTGCTGTGGTTTTGCTGAGATTGGAGAGGGAATAGAAGGGGGAAAGCATTTTGCTAAGTACCTATTAGGTACCAACAATTGTGAAAAGCACTATAAAAATATTATTAGTTGATCTTTATAATAACCCTGCCAGATAAGTTTCTAGTACAATCACCATTTTAATTTTTAGGAAATTGAAGTAAAGAGGTTAAGTGACTTGTCCAAGATTATATGCCTAGGATGTATCTCAGGCTGGATTGGAATTCAAGTATTTCCTCATTTGAAGCCTCATGTTCTAACCATTATACCATCTAGCTGCCAAAGAATACCACAGTAACTGAAAAGTTAGTTACTTCTCAGAAGCAATGAGGTAGCTCAGTGGATTGAGAGCCAGGAGATCCTGGATTAAATCAGACATTGGACTCTTCCCAGCTGTGTGACCTTGAGCAAGTCACTTAACACCAACTGACTAGCCCTTATCGCTCTTCTGCCTTGGGACCAAGACTTCATATAGATTCTAAGAGAGAATGTAAGGGTTTTTTTAAAGGTAGTTACTGATCAACCAAAAAGCAATGGAGAGGCATGTAGTGACTAGACTTGCAGCATATTATGAATAAAGAATTTCATTAAGGTATATCTGGGGTACATAGCTACCTGCATCCTATCATGTAGCAAAAACAAGGAAGAACCAAGGGCCAGCCTACTCGCTCCACCAGTATCCAAAGTCAAGTATAAATGGAAGCTCCCCTCTTACTGGGGTGGTTCCTCATGGTGGATTTCCAGGGATACACGGACAAGAGTAGAACAGGATGAGAACAGGTAAATAGATTGCATTCAGTATCAGGAGGGGGCAGTTTTCACATCAGTGTGATCATAGCTCCTTTGTAGTATTTCAGAAATAATTTCCATCCTCACTCATCAATAAGACAAATCTTCCTTTCCAAAGTCTTGCCAGAAAACCATGAAATAAGAGACCTGGCCTAGACCAACATGAGACATTGTATAACCAAGATAAAGTCAAAATGGACACATGATTTAAAATAAAGAGTGATGCTTTAAGCAAATTAAGAGAGCATAGAATAATTTATTTGTCAGATCTATGGATAAGGGAAGAATTTGTGACCAAAGAAGAGACAGAGAGCATAACAAGATTGGAAATGGATAATTCTGATTATATTAAATTTAAAAGGTTTTGCACAAACAAAACCAATACAACCAAAATTGAAAGGAAAACAGAAAACTGAGGGGAAAAATGTTTTATAGAAAGTCTCTGACAAAGGCCTCATTTCTCAAATATACAGAGAAATGAATCAAACTTATAGGAATACAAGTCTTCCCCCAATTGATAAGTGGTCAAGAGACATGAACAGGCAGTTTTCAGATGAAGAAATCAAAACTATCTATGTCGTACGAAAAAAATGTTCCAATTCATTATTGATTCAAAAAATGCAAATTAAGACTACTCTGGAGTACTATCTCACACCCAGCAGATTGACTAATGTGATAGAAGAGGAAAATGATAAATACTGGAGGGGATGTGGGAAAATTGGGACACTAATGCACTGCTGGTGGAATTGCAAATTTATTTAACCATTCTGGAGAATGATTTGGAATTATACCTAAAAAGCTATAAAACTATGCATATCCTTTGATTCAGCACTGTTAGAACTATATTCCTACGAGACCAAAAAATGGAAAAACACAAAGACAAAAATGGAAGCTCTATTTATGGTGGCAAATAATTGCAAATTGAGGGGATGTCCATCAATTGGGGGAATGGCTTAAAAAGTTGTGGTATATAATTGTAATGAGATACTATTATATACTATAAGAAATTATGAACGGATGGTTTCAGAAAAACCTGGAAAAACTTTTATGAACTGATGCAAAGGGAAGTGAGCAGTACCAGGAAAACATTATACACATAAGAGCAATATTGTATAAGGATAAACAATGAATAACAACTATTTTGAGTACTAACAATGATGCAAGATAACTCCAAAGGACACATGATGAAAAATGCTATCCACTACAAGAGAAAGAACTGAGTCTTTAATGAGTCTTAAAAGAGATTGAAGCATACCATTTTTTAATTTTATTTTCTTCATGGTTTTTATTTTAGTGATGTGTCTTCTTCCACAACATGATGAATATGGAAATATGCATTTCAAGATAGTTCATATATCAAATCACTTTGCTATCTCAGGGAATGTGTAGGGAAAGGAAGGGGGAAGAGAATTTAAAATTCAAAATATTAGAAAACATGTTAAAATTGTTTCTATATATAATTGAGTGGGAAATGAAATATCACTGAAAATTTTTTAAAAGAAATTTTCTTTAAAAAAAGATAAGATGCCTGAGGGAAAGGCTGATGAACAAAGAAGGAATCTGACTCACATAGGAAGATGGTCTATCACCTTGCCTCTACTCATCTAAATCACCAGTTTGTAGAAACAAAAGCACTTCCTCCATGCCTTCTTCATGAGAACTCAGCCCTCCACCAGTGTAAGAAGTAAGCTTTTCTCTGCCACATTTCCCCAATTTTATCTGTCAATACCAATCCCCTGCCCAGGAGGGACTAACTTGTATGGACTCCATTTGGAATAATAATGAAGTTCAAAAGGTTAATCAAGTTATTACCATTTTAAAAGAAGGGAAATTTTCTTTCCCAGATGGCTTAACAGGTGACTCCTATAAATTACACAGTACATTACAGCGGGCATCCGCTAGCCCTGTTAGAGTAAGGGAGTCTGTCAACGTTTCCATTATAAAGCCCTATTTTCAGAGTTTATAACTCAGCCATAAAAACCTGCTCCAAGCGGGATCTTGGCTTTCTAAGTCAAGTTCTCAGCTCAGCAGAAAACTTTTTTTGGGGGGTGCAAATTTGAAAAAATAATTTCTGTAAGCCATTTCTGAATTAAAAGTCGAACTTTTACTTGAGGGAAACTTTCAATCACAACACATTAAGATACAAATTATAAACCAAATACTCCAACTAGCCTAATGGTTGCTGACATTTTCAGTAATAAAATAAATCAAAAAACTGCTCTAAAGTTTAGCCCTTTGCTTCCTGGAGAGGATCTGAAATTAAATGTCAGAAGATCAGGTCTTGTCTGAAGAACACCTTTCTTCGTTTCAGTGATAATTCTAATACATCCTCAGCTCCAAAAATTGAAAGCATTGGCTATTATTTCATTTAACTACCTGTTCTGCAAGCTTTTAGAATATGCCATCCATAAAGCACCTTCCACATAGCTAATAGGAATGAGTGTGTGAGTGCCTACGTGTGTGTTTACAGGCCACCGGAGTGGAGGAAAGACAAAATACAAAAAATTAAGTGACAGAGAAGGTGTGCAAGAGTGACGGGCGGAGGTCATCTCTTCCAAGTTTGGTCAGTCACAGCCTGGGGAGTTTTTATGACCCTGTTCAGGGCTGTGGCACAGACTAAACAAAGTTTCCTTTCCTTTCACCATGACATCCTCAAAGACTAGGCCAGAGGGTGGGGAAGCCTAGAGAAACCAGCCAGCTCTGCTCCAATCCAGAGTCAATGATAGTTCATTGTGAAAAGTGTGTTGAAGCAATTGGGGCAGGGGGTATTAGTTCCAGTCCTTTCACCATCCACCCCTAAGACTTGGATATCTAACTCCATTGGAGCATCTCAACAAACAGGAGAGGGACAGAGAAGAGTAGGTCATAATGCAACAAAAAGTTTTCCCCTCCCCGTGGGGCAGTCCAAGATGGGATTTTCCCCTTTCAGAAGATGGTAGACTTGTTGCTGTCACAGAAAAGCTAGTCCATTGCAGTTTACTGCTGTTTCTTGCTTGATGTATCATCTACATGTGGTATAATGGATAGAATACTGGATATAGAATCAGAAAGAATCTTTTAACTGAAAGATTTATCTTCTCTCAGCAATATAATGAACCAGGACAGTTCTGAAGGACATATGACAAAGAATGCCATCCACCTCCAAAGAAAGAACCACTGGAGTCAGAATGAAGATCACAGCATACTGTTTTTTACTCTATTTTATTTGTGTTTTTATTTGGGGGTTTTGGTTTTATATGAGTACTATCTTACAACAATGAACAATATGGAAATGTGTTTTGCATGGTGATACATGTATAACCCAGATCAAATTGCTTACCATCTCAAGGACAGGGGAGGGAATGGAAGGAGGGAGACAATTTGGATCTTATAACTTCAAAAAAACATATGTGGAAAACTGTTACTTCATGTAATTGGGAAATGAGAGAGAGAGGAAGGAAGGAAGGAAGGAAGGAAGGAAGGAAGGAAGGAAGGAAGGAAGGAAGGAAGGCTGTCTCTTATACACANTTGGATCTTATAACTTCAAAAAAACATATGTGGAAAACTGTTACTTCATGTAATTGGGAAATGAGAGAGAGAGGAAGGAAGGAAGGAAGGAAGGAAGGAAGGAAGGAAGGAAGGAAGGAAGGAAGGAAGGAAGGATGGATGAAACAGTGCAGATGAGTTCAAATCCCACCTCAATCACTTACTAGATATGTGATCCTAGGTAGGTCATTTTATTATTTCTTTGGATCATTTGATTCATCTGTAAAATAAAGGTTTGGGATTCCATGGCCTCTGAGGTCCCTTTCAGCTCTAAATCTGTAATATTCACTGGGAGAAGACCCAGTGAATGGGGAGAAAAAGGATAATTCATCGCCTCCTTTTAGCTATGAATGCACCTCCTGCACAAAAACAAAAGTGGGGCTGTTGGGTTTTTCAGGAGAAAAGATTTCTGGCTTGAGAAATGTTCCAATAGAAGGTGCTAAGATTTATCTACTGAGCTCACCCTGGGCACATCTGTTGAAGAGCCTCACTCACACATCCCATGCTCCCGGTCAATTGACTTCTCATATGTTTTTCATATTTTTTGTTAACATACTTGCTCATTAGCAAAGGTATTTGGATCAGAGTAAGACTTTGCCCCTTTACAGCTCATCTTTTCCTCCTCCTGAGTCCTGTAAGAAAGTCATAACATTTGAATTTGTGATATACATCACTGTCATTTCCATAGCAATAGAAATAGTGACCATGATGAAAACAGACTCAGACATCTAAATGAATAGATGTTGGAAAGAATACCAAGAGGTCCATCCCCTATTATAGGGAGAAGAGCTCACATCTACATGAGACTTTTAGGTTTAAAAAGCATTTGACATATAGTATCTCATGTGATCCTACCACGGATGAACATCCATCTGTAAAAGCTAAAACCAGCAATATTGGCACCAGGAAAAAGCAGCATACACAGGCATTAAATTCAATTTTTAAAATTCAATTGGAGGAAGGGATGCCTAGCGACATACTGGAAAGTCCCATCGGGGAGGAAGTAGGGAAGGATCAGGAGAGGGAGAAGTTCTCCAGGGATATAGTTCATTCAGAGGGGGGCTGCCCCACCTTATAGTAGCTTCCTATTTGAACTAAATATTCTTAGTGCTAAGCTCAATTGCTACTGAAGGAGCGAAAGTGTTGTTCCAAAATCCTCTAACTGTTGATGCCCTGGAGCAAAGTCTGTTAGCTCACCCTAGTTGTGACTCTGAATAAGTGATAATTGTCTAAAATCATCCTGCTCGTCATTTCTTATAGCACCCTAGTATTCCATCACGATCATATAGTACAACTTGTTCAGCCAATCTTATTAAGGATCTGGCCAACCGGGCATTCTCTGATAACCAGTTCTAGTGTTCTTGAGTTCTTCCTTATAATGAGCTAAACATTTTCTTGTCCCAGCCTCAGCTAATACATTCTGGAAGGGGGGAAAATAACCAGTATCTTCTCTGAAATAATTATATTGTGGGCAATTCTTTTGCCACAATCTTTTCTTTTCTCAACTAAATAATGCAAATAGAATTTTTCATCTAGACTCAAATCCATTATTTTCCTTTGTACTATATTCCTCTAGGTGCTCAAATCCATGTGAATTGATTGAATGTAAAATATACTGTATAAACTGAAGCATCACATAAAAATTATTTGTTCCTGTTCTCAAATTCAATAATCATCTATCAGGGTAAGCAAAGCAAGTACTCCAGAAGGATTTATTCTCCTGGTCCCTTCCAGCTTTAAATCCAATGGACTCCTAGTCTCAGGTATTTCAGCAACAACTATACCTTACTGACTCTACTTCTTTTATTATACACTTGGTGTATCACATGAAAATTCTATTTTTGGTTATTAATCCCATTGTCACCATTACCATTAGATTATTCCTTGGGAGTAGCAACCATCTTTTATTTCTCTTTACATGCCCCTTGCCACAATGCCTTAGATTACAATAGACATTCAATAAATGATGAATAAATAAATGGAAGACCATCTCCAAGTCATTTTTGGCCACATTCTTACTTGACTTTGTCCATTTTATATTTCTGTACCAGTACATTTTGCCTCATATAATAGATATGTTTCTTAAAAGTTGTTACAAACCGAAATTCTATTTTAAAAAAAGCATAATTTAATTACACTAAATGGTAGAGATAGAAGAGCTCACCCTTAAGGAAATCAAATAATTAAGACTTTGTAAAGTTAAGAATTCATAATAGGAATAATCTGGTTTTAGTTTATCTGTTTTAAGTAATAGGATTTTCACATCTGGGGTTTTCTTAAAGCAAGTCACACTTGTAAAATATTTTGGTATTTGTTTTTATTGAATTTCATATCCTGTTTTTGATTAATCATCATACCCTTGTTTCCTTCGAGCTTATGAATAGTCTGCACCAATGCTGTCAACCTCAGATAGAAAGGTGAGTCATAAATAAAACCATACAGCAGAGGGGCAACTGGTGGCTCAGTGCACAGGGAACCAGGCCTGGAGATGAGAAGTCTTTAGTTCAAATCTGGCCTCAGATACTTCCTAGCTGTGTGACCCTGAGCAAGTCACTTAATCCCAACTGCCTAGCCCTTCACTCTTCTGCCTTGGAACCAACACTTAGTTCTAAGATAAAAGGTAAAGGTTAAAAAAATACATAAGGGTACCTGCAGACCACACATTGGCTTCATTTTAAAATGTAATGTTATATTTTTACTTATTTTGTCAAAATATATTTTTAATCTAGTTTAGGTTGCACTTGAGAGAGTTCTGGATTTCCTCCTTGACACTTGTTTTATATAGTGCCTACTATTAGACTAAAATTTCCAGAATGTCTGTTTTTATGGATACTCTCTACTGATATTTACTATATTTGAAATTAAAACATCTTAGTACTAATATGAAAGTAGTTTTGAATTTGTAGACCCTGAAAGGGTCTCAGAGATCCCCAGGCATCTGTAAATATACTTTGAGAATATCTGGTCTTAACAGTAGGGTTTGTGTATTTGTATGACTATGGGCAGATGACTTAACCTTCGTAGGCTTTGGTTTTCTTATTTATAAAATCAGAGAACTGGAGTAGATGCCCTTTAAGGTCACAGCTAATAAATGTCTGACGCAAGATTTGAACTCATGTTTTCCAAACTGCAGGGTCAATACTCTATCTACTAAACCACCTGGTATTTAAAAGAAAAGTGATGAGATCATGGCTAATGTAAAAGAAATTAAGACTACCTTCAGGAAATATTACAAATAGGTAAACACACCTTTCACATAAAACACATTTAATAAATGTTTATTGAATTGAAATGGATGAGTATTTATAAAACTAGAAATAAAGCATTTAAATTAGGTCATTCTAGAAGGAAAAAATGAGACAGCAATGAATTTAATACCAGCACAGTCAATGTTTGGATAGAGATACACAAATCTGTTGTATATAAATAAAATATGCACATATATAATACATTATACAAACTCACATATATACACACAAATTTTTTTGTGGGTGAATTTTTCAAAATCCTTAAAGGACAAATAATTCTTACATTGCTTTATTGGTTCTAAAATGAGAAAAAGATATGCTCCTAATTCTTTTTATTTCAAAAATGGTCTTGATTCTAAAACCTGGTAAATATAACACTGAAAAATAGCATTATAAGTCAATTTCATTCACATTCATAAATGTGAATATACAAAAAAAATTTTAGCAAGTTACAAGGTTTTAAAAATTAATCAAGACCAAGTAGGAATAACATCAGGAATGTAAGAAGTATTCAATAACAGGAAAATATTAAAACTATTAACAATAAAATAGTTAATTATATTCAGATTGTCATATCAATAAATAGTCAAAATCTCATCATTTTTATCAATATAAGTATTTGTTTGAAACCCTGAGCCAATAGTACATGTAATGGGGAAATATCAAATACAGTTCCACTAAAACAGGTTCAAAACAAGGCTGCCCTCTCTTGACACTAATGAGTAATATTAATCACAATAAAACAGGAAAGACAAATTTGAGGATTAAAATAAGAAAGGGAATTAAAACATCACTATTTACAGATGATATGATTGCCTAAAAATCCATAGTATCAGCAAAAACACCGAAATCATCAAGATTTCAGAATACAAAATAAACTTACAAAAATCATATAGATTCTTATACACCACCAATGAAAACAAAGAACAATATTTTAAATCCATTATAATTATAAAATCATTAATGCATATTAACTTATTTGTGTACATGTCACCTTCATAGAGAATTATAAATGGGTACTGATGAAGTCATATGGATTGTTATAAATTCAATATTTGTGAATGACCTAGATGAATATAGTAAAAGTGTTAATGCTCTCTAAATTAGAGATTTGACACAATTATCAGTCAAAATGCTAATGAATACTAACTTAGTAAAATCATAATAAGGTTTGTACAGAAAAACAAATGAGCAAAAATGCCAAAGATTCAAATGAAGGGGGAAAAAAGTAAATGAAGGTGATTTGTTCTCACAAATTAAGAAGTATATCATAGGATAGTATTTGTAAAAAGTATTCATAACTCACCCTCCTCCCTCCCAAAAAAATAATAAAAAAGACAAGAAGAGGAGAAATGCAACAAAAAATGCATATGGAGCTAAATATGTACAAAAGTTAACATCTTATATAGATGATAAAAACTGAGGAAAAAGATATTTTTTTTATTAAACAGCACTGGGAAAGCTGGCTAGCAATATGGTTTAAAATAAACAATCTTTACATCATATACTATGATTAATTCCTACTGGATCTCATAATTATGTAAAATATTTTTAACTAGAAAATTTTTTTACTATTTATTATTATTATTTTATTTTTATTTTTTAATTATTTTTTTAAACTAGAAATATCTCAATTATGGTATTTTAAAATTATTTTTAAACTATTGTTTTATTATTTTTATTATATTATTATATATTATATTATATGATAAAATATTAAAATTATTTTTAAACTAGAAAAAACTAAATTATCATAGCAGATACATTATTATCTATTACCCAAATAAAATGAATCATTGGTAATGAAATAGATTACATAGGATCATAAGGTCATAGACTACCTGGAGGGAATATTAACAATCATCTAGTTCAATCTTCCTATCTTATAGAGGAATAAACAGATTAAATGGCATGCCCCAAATCATTAAGGTAATTGTTAGAAACCAAGTCCTCTGATTAGAAATCAAGTATTCTATCTATAACACTATACTACCTCTATAAATAACAACAAAAATACAAACAATACCAAAAATGTTTCCCCCAATTATAGATGCAACAAATTTTAAAATGGCATATACATATGTACTCTATGTGTGCATAAATAAAGAACTAGTGAAAATATTTGAGGGCAATTCCCAATCCACGTTGATAAATGGTCAAGTAACATGGATGAACATACAGTCTATAAATAATCATTTGAAAAAATCTCTGCTTTTACTAATAATCAAAAGAATGTAAATCATAATCATGTTAAATTCCCCAGTTGGCATCTAAAATATTGGAGGAAATAATCGAAAGTGACAGAGCTCAATGCTGGCAGAGTTGTGGACAAAGAGGAACACTCATTCACTTGATAAACATAAAAACAATCATGTTTTTGGTTCATATTAAGGAAAGAACTTTTCTAAACATATATACACGCATGCACACATATCCATATATGTGTGTATGTTCACATATGTGTATGCATGCATTTCAGAATTATTTGTAATTACCAAAAAAATTTAAAACCTAGAAATAAACCATCAAGTTGCTGATGAATGGCTGAATTAAAATATGGAATGTGGATATAATACAATACACTAAATATGTAAAAAATGTATATTTTAGGTATATAAAGAGACTTGGAAAATATGAAGCAATACGAAGGAGAAAAAACAGACGTATTATACTTTTCCTATGTAAAAGGAAAAATAAATTCATTTAACAAGCATTCATTAAGCATCTGCTACATACAAAAGCACAGTGTTCAGCAGCAGAGATAAAGTCAAAATGAAAAATTGTCTTTGCCCTCAAGGAACTTATTGATATACAGAAATACAAATATAGACATAAATACAAACATCAATGCACAGAAAAGCAGAAGTGAGGTTTAGGAGAACTAAACTGCTATAGATATCTTGAATGCAAAATTGGGTGTGAATAGTTCTAAATGTATGTTTAATTGGTTTTGTTTAATATTAACACTATCTATCTAAAGATATAGGTAGATGTGCATCATTAAGCTACTATCTAGTAGAATTCTTTGAACATTAAAAAAAAATAATTCCTGCTCTCAAGGAGCATCATCTTTCCATTTTACAACTCTTCTTCAGTAGTAAATATGGATGGTCAATCTTCATGATCCCCATTTCCATCCACTGCTTTCTCCTACTTATCATCCCCTCTACTCTCATCCCATCCAATGAGTTACTAAATCAAATGAACTTCAATCCTTGGCCACATAAATGGTAGCCAAATGCTGAAAGATGGATTCAAGAGCTTAAACAAGAAGTGATATTTCTTAGTATAGTTAGACTCCTGATTGACTTGTTGATCATTTGCCCTCACAAGACATCATCCTGGAAAGATACCTAGCAATCATCTCAGCCACTTATCCTTCACCCCATTTTACAGATGAGACACATGAGCCCCAGAGTAATGAAATGACTTGCCTATGGTCACAAAGTTGTAAGCAACCAAGCTGAGATTTGAACCCAGATCACTTGATTTCCAACCTAGAGCTTTTTCTACTGCAGCAGATATCTGGAACATAAAGGCAATCTTTTGGATCATATTGGTACAATTTTTGTTGTTTTCCCCAATGATGTTGTTATGAGGGGTTTGTCCAACTACATGGTTACCCCAAGTATTTTGGAGGCATCCTTACCCCAGCATAGACAGCACTCAACTAGTCCTGGGAGGCAAAGAGGTAGCATCCCTTGGGAACCACCAGGTGGTGCTCTTTGAGACTTTTTTTTTTTGAAGTCTGATAAATGTGTCAATAATCCTACAAAGGGAAACCTTCAAGTAAATTGTTAGAAGTCCCCATGAAATTTTATATATTTAGGTTTCTCTAATGGCATCCACTTCTGATAACATGAAAATGTACCCTATCTCTACCCATCCCCCACAACAAAAACACACTTAAGAAATACCATTATTTGAGAGAGAATTCTTATAGAATCAGAACAAAGAGAAAAATGTATACTAATACAAGTACTTACTCAGATAAGGAAAGTATGTCTCCAATACTTAGAGTCTCAAATTTAGGGCACAAATATCAGGACAATTTTAGATAGAAGGAAAAATTATAATGCAAAGATTATTGGGATTTTAGCCTAAATTCATTTAGCCTCATCTCTTCATTTTCAGATGAGGAAACTGAACCTCAGAGAATGAATGATTTTCTCAAACTCAGAGAGCTAGTTAATGCCAAAATGTGCATATTCTAAATAAAGTCCGTTGCTCTTTTCACTGTACCTCTAACTAAAAATTAAACAGGTGATTCTGATAAAGGAAGCATTCCAAGGTAGCGTATATCTTGTTGGGAAAGGTGTTTCAGGACCAAAAAAAAAATTTTAACAAAAAGTCCTTGAGCTCAATGGTACTTCTAAGAAAAGGAAACCGTTTCTATAAAGAATGTGTAACTCAAAATGCAAATTGCTGAGACAGGTGAACAGAAACAGATTTTTCCAGAAGAGGGCATGTTTTTGGTTCTTAGATTCTACCTAGCAATATTACATATCCCCACATGAGTCAGCATGACTCAATAGAAAAGTTTGGATTGAATAAAAATATAACCTAGGAAAATGAAAAAAGAAGCAAACCAAGGGAAGAGTGAAGTTTTATGCCCTAGAGGAAAAATGTCCCTCATTTTCCATTACTTTTGTTTCTCTTCCACCTAGATCCCATTTCCTGTTCACTGCTTTAAGGGAGGAAAGCTTTTTGCTTAGTTATTTTATGTAGTCTACTTAAATGGTCACATGAATAGCATTGTAGAAAGTGTTCACCTGTTAAATGCAGCATTGTTTTATTTTTTTCCTTTTTTTATTTAGAATATTTTCCATGGTTACATGATTCCTGATTTCCCCCTACTCTTTCCTCCCTGCTCCCAGAGGTGACGAGTAATTCCACCGGATTATACATGTATCATTGTTCAAAACCCATTTCCATGTTATTCATATTTGCAGGAGGGTGATCTTTTAACGTCAAAACCATTGTTTTATTTTTTTAAGTTTATTAAGCCAGATAAATTTTTCTCGACTCTCCAAACCTGTTGCACTTATATTTACCAATGCAATTTTAGTCCTCTCTAGTCACATCCATCACCATGCTTTTATCAGTAAGCTAAGCAAACATAAACATTTAACTCAGAGTTACACCCATACAAAGAAAGGAATGTGTGTATATTTTGGTAATCAGAATATATTCCCATGAAAGGATCTAGGGAAAGGCAGTAAAGGGAGAAAGTCACTATAAATAGGCAAAGTCTCACTCAGCATCTTGCGGTAGCTAAAATTCTAAAACATGAACTACAAATGGAAATAATATAAGACTATGAATCATGGTCACAAAAAATATGGAGGACAAGAATTCTGTGATGACTTGAAGGTGTACTCTTATTTGTGTTCTGCAGAGGACTTATGCAAGCTACAAATTAATAAAGTAAAGGTTAATTTCCATACTAGGAAAAGAGATAAAAATGTTTCAGGTGTATCTCTATACTCTTCAGATCACCAGAGAGAATGAGGTGATCTTGGAAATAGAGAAAGAAGATATCTAAAAAAGGAAAAAAGAATAGAAATCACAGGATCTTGGAATTGCGGAAAACTATAGAAGCTATCCAGTCAGTCAGTCAGACAACTAGTATTTATTAAGTTTCTATTATGTGCCAGGCACTGTGCTAAGTGCTGGGGATACAGAGAAATGCAAAGGGCACTCAAGGAGCTTACAGTCTAATGGAAGAGACAACATGAAAATAGCTACGTACAAAAATAGTACAGGATAAATAGAGGGGTAGCCCCAGAGGGAAGACACTGAAATTAGGGAGGTGTGGGAAAGGCTTCTTGCAGAGGGCAGAACTTTAGATGAGATTTGAAGAAAGCAAAGAAAATTAGGAGGCAGAATTGAGGAGGAAGCGCTTTTTAGGCCAGAAGGGCAGCTAATTCAAATCTGAACAAGAATCCCTTCCACCACATATTCAATGATAATGTGTTTGGCTATCAACTCCCTAGTAGCCATTTTTGTTCTGTCATTCCCAGGAAATATGTTGTGTTCCTTTGCAGAGAAAGCAAAACTCAAATTAAAATTGAGCATCTCTGTTTCTTCTCTGTTGTCAGTTGTCATAATCCCATCCATCCTGTGCATGTCTCTTCTGTTATTCTCCTTTTACTCTCAATATATCAAAAAAAAAACACCTTTATGTTGTCTTTAGTTTCCTTGGACAGCCTCAGTTCATTCTGAACTTTATCATTCCAGACTATATTTTTCCAGAACTATGTCACTCATATTCATTTCTTATTGACTTTCCTTATTTTCATCTTTGGCACATTTCTTTTTCAAATAGATATTGGTTAGTGACTTTTCTATGCCTATACAATGATCTTTTCAATGTTCTTGTTGTTGCTTAGTGACCCTAATTGAAATTTTATTGACAAAGATACTAGAGTGGTTTGCCATTTCCTTCTTCAGTTCATCTTCCAGATGAGGAAACTGAGGCAAAAAGGATTAAGTGACTTTCCTAAGGTCACACTAATAGTAAGTGTCTGAATTCAGACTTGAACTCAGGTCTTCCTGATTCCAGGGCCAGCACTCTATTCATTGTGTCACCTAGCTATTCCAGTCTCAATACATTGAGATTTTTTTTAGTGTACTTTCAGAATTTCATTCTTGAGCCTCTCTTATCCTTCCTTGGGCTGGCATCTTCTCTGACACTCCTAACCCATAGGAATCTATCTATCTTTTGTCTAAACCCTTTATGATCTGTTTTCTCCAAATCAAAAGTACAGATAAAACAACATTTAGATTTCTTCTCTATCAGTCACCACAACAAGGAGATGAAAAGATTCCCTAAATTGCCTTAGTCAAGAAACACTTGATTTCCTTGACAAATGGGGACAAGTAGCAGAAAAGGAGAGTTGGGAAAAAGTCATAAGAGTTTAAAATACAAAATTCATTTTCAAGGCACTATGGAAGAGAATGTCGGATTATGAGTAAAATTATACCATAAAGCAATGAAAAGCTCTGGTTAAGGATACCTACTATACTATACTACTATATCCCATTAGCATTCATACAGTAACATGAGCCGGCAAGAAGAGAAAAAGTAGGTGAAAATAGAATAACATTTACACAATTATGTATTTTTATTATCAAATGATAGTTGAACCACCACAGTGACACCTCAAGCTCCAAAGAGCTATGAAACTTGGGAAGAAAAAGTCAGTTAAAGTAGTTGAACCATCCTAGCTCCTGTACTCTACCAAGGCTACATATTATACAAATAATATAATGTGGTTTGAATGTGGAACCAGGGATACAGTGACCATTGTCATACCTGAAGTATTCCATTTCTGCCATGATAAAATCCATTGGCACCATTTTCTTCAGTCAAACTGGATGAGGCTGTTAAAGCTGCCAAACTTTTATCTTTTTTTTTCTTATGCTGGCCAGGAATCTGGTTCCTACCTAATTAACTATATATCTTGAATAAGTCCTAATATAACTGCAAGTGACTTGAAGAACCCAGTAAGACTGTTTAGGAAATTGATGACTGAGTAAATGAAGGACCTATAAGTTCAAGGACTCACAGACTCCAAAACTGACCAAGCATAAGAAAAGTGGAATGACTGGATCAACCATGTGTACTCTGTAGATGGGTCAGCTTATTCTGACATGCCCTCAGAACATTTGGGGTTTTGTGAGTGCCTTGCCCTCATTAAATATGGGGGCTCCAATAAAGGTTTTAACTAAAGCATTTCATTCATCTACACTGGGTAGCCACACCCTGAGAGCACATTCTCTCATTCAAAGCTGCTTACTTGCCCTTTCTCCTCACCAAGAATAAAGCACTCCAGAGTAGATGATGAAATCTATTAAGTAAAACTTGGCCTGAATCTATAGGAGAAAAAAAAAAGAAAGAAAGAAAACTTCTCTACATATGTTGAGATCATATGTACTTGGGTAATTGAGACAGTGAGTACCCATATCCAATGCACATGTGTGGCAACAAGACCAGCTGGCAACCACACTTAACCACCTTTGCCATTATGACATTGGGAAATGTGGAGAATGGCTAGAAGGTTTGAAAAAAGAAGCCCAAACCATCTGGAAGCACCTTTAAAATATCACACCTAATACCATAAAATCAAAAAAAGAAGGGAAAAAGAACTGCTTTGAGATTAATAAA
This sequence comes from Gracilinanus agilis, assembly GCF_016433145.1. Taxonomy (NCBI): domain Eukaryota; kingdom Metazoa; phylum Chordata; class Mammalia; order Didelphimorphia; family Didelphidae; genus Gracilinanus; species Gracilinanus agilis. The sequence goes on along the minus strand of NC_058130.1, from coordinate 633,540,440 downwards.
CTTTAATGAGCTATAGTTGGATGAGGTCAACTCCAGAGAAGAAAAAAGTAAAGATTCATAGCTGGTTATACAGTAGTTTTCTCCATACAGAGAGAGCTGCTTAATTATAAGAAGAATGTCTCACCGGATTGCTACATGGTGGCAAATATTGCATCTTATAAATATTGCATCTCAAATATGTGGCACTTACTCAACACTCTAGGTAGCCCAGATATTTGGAGCTCCCAAAGTTACAAAAAAAACTGAAATGCCAGAAAGTTATAGAAGAACATATAAATTTTATTTAGGGGGCACACAATTGGCAACTTCGCTAGTCTTAAGTTTATTAGGTGGGTAAACTGTAGGTTTCCACTTTGCTCAATACATATCATATTCTATTGCTTCAATGTCTAAAATATTCAGATATTCAATTTTGGCCATTGCACGAAATCATACCCAAAAAATCTAAGTAAGAATTAATTAACTAAAATGGGACTAGAGAATACCGTGAAATGGAAGTCTGGTTCTGGGTAAAACTAACTCCAGGTCCTTCTTCCCAACTCCACATCTATCTGTATCTTCTACTCACACTCAGAATTCCATCATTTTCCAGTCCTTTGATGTTTGCTTATTCTCTATTTCTGTATTTTAAAATGTGATAAATCTCAAACCCTTTGCCCATTCCCTCTGGCTATGGGGGAGATTTACAAGGTAAAACCATTTTGTTCTGAGTTTTCCAGAAGACAGGTGCTTTTCGAATACCAAAAGTGATGCCCGGGTTTAGTTTTTATTCAGCTAGATGCCAGATTACGTGTTTGGTCAAAGCGTCTACAATTTTTATCTTGAATTTTTTGGCTTATGGAACTGGAAGCTTGGCAAGATTTTGTCTACAAAATACCTAAAAACTCCTGGCAGGGCAGATGCTTTATAAGAATCTGCTCAATGGACACTTCTACTTCCAATTTTTGCCAAAACAAGGAAATACAGAAGGCTGGACTGACCTCCCACCTCCTAAAAGCTTAACATTTACCATTTAATTCAATTTGACAAACACTGATTAAATGTACCATGTGCCAGTAATTGAGGATACAAAACGAAAAATACAACATCCCCTCCCCTCAAGAAACATTCTCCTAAAGGGAAAATATATATACAACTAAATAAATTTCAAAGTATTTTGGCCTAGTTCCTAAGCCCAGAGTCAGGAAGAACGAAGGTCAAATTTTACCTCAAACATTTACTAGCTATTTGACACCAGGCAATTAGTTTAACTCTATTTGCCTCAGTTTCCTCACTTGTAAAATGAGCTGGAGCAGGAAATGTCAAACCACTTCAGAATCTTTGCCAAGAAAACCCCAAATGGAGTCACAAAGAGCCAAATATGACTGAAATCACTGAACAACAAAGGGAGGTTAAGTGACTTACACAAGGTCTGATCAATACATGTAAGTATTGGAACTTGAAACTAGGTCTTCCTGACTGAAAACATCCCTCTAACAGTATGTCATGCCGCCTCTACAAATACAATATTAAAGAGATAGAGACAGAAACAGATACAGAGACACAGAGACACAGAGATGGAGAAACAGATTTCCAAATAAATACAAACTTACTTCCACATGGAAGAAAAAGATGTTAACAAGTGGGTGAATCAGGAAAGACTTCTTGTAGATGCCTCTGTGTCTGAGTTTTGAAGGGTCCTAGAGGTTCCAAGAAGCAAAGATGAAGAAGAAAAGTATTCCCAGAATAGAGAACAGCATGAAAGTGTGAGATAAAACAATGAATCAAAACAAGAAACAAAACAATACAGTTTATCTGGAAACATAAAATGCATGGAAGAAGCAGCATATATCTTTTATGTTTGAATTTTAAAGCAAGGTTTAGGTTAGCTCTTAAAACTGAAGGAAAATAAATTCTGAGGTCTTGAGGTTTTTCTTTGTTATTTATATGGCAGATTTTGTGCCATCATCTTCTTATTTATGACATGGTGCTACTCTTTACGAGCCTCCAATGACTCGGTCATTTTTCCACTCCTCTCTCTTTCCCCATTAATTTTCTAATCTAATCAGTTGACCAAAATCATTCATTTTATCTCTGTTTTATTTTTCATACTTCCTTTATATTTATATTTCTCCCAATCTAGTATTGACCTTCATTACAAAATGATTATGCTATTCCAAGAGCATTATAACCATAGCCTGTTTTGTCTATACCTATAGTTGTGCCCCTCCCCTCTACTGGCAGTGTGATCCTGCCCAAATCATTTAACCTCTGGGCACTCTTGGCAGTTCACTAAAAATACAAGCTGTAGAGAAAGTGTTGACCTGAAATGGGAGTTTCCATTCCCAATGAAATCACAAGTTGACTCCCCTTCCCTATATGTGTTCATGTTCATTCTCTTAGAATGGAAGCCTCTTGAGGACACAGGTGATTCTGCTTTTTTCTAGGTATCCACCATGCCTCACACAGTATCCAGCATTTAGGTGGTAGGAACTTAATTTATGTCTATTAATTCAACTGCACCCCCATCACCTACAAATCTCTCATATTGCTTAATATTCCTCTCACACAGCTCTGATTGCATCATATACTGTTTAAAATCTTTAGTAACTTCTCAAACACTATTTAAACTCCTCAGACTTAATTTCAAGCATCTCCACAATTTGGCACCTACCTGCTTTTCATATTTATCGCACACTACTCATTTTCATTCACTCTCATCTCCAGCCAAATTGGGCCAGTCCCAACTATCTGAACTCACTCCACACTTTCCTGCCTCTGTATCTTGGCTCTCTAATATTTGTACATCTCAGATCACTTTCCCTCCTCTCCCCTGAAATCCTACCCTTTCTTTGGCTCAAATGCCATCTCTTCCATTAAATTATCCCTGATATCCACCATCAAAAATGCCATCATGCTAACATTGTCCAAATTGGTCATAACATTGTATAGGTGTCATAATTACTTATAAAAAGACAATATTGTATAGGGACTAGGGAGTCAAGCTTGGAGCCAGCAAGAGCTATATTTAAGTCCTATCTCTATTATTATTATTTCACCTTCGGTGAGCAACCAAGCAAGTCACTTACTCTCTCAAAGACTCCAAGCTCTCTAAAACCAGAAGTTTCAGAACATGTGCCAATCTGCATTTCTAAAGGGAGTTTTCTCATAGGTTCCCCTCACCCCCAACAAAAAAAAAATTACCTTTCATATATTTTACTATTCTATTTTATTTTATATTTATTGGAGTCAAGTTTTCTTATCTCTACTATCAAATTATAAGCTTCATGAGGCCAGGGGCATTATTGTTTTTGTAGCTCCTGAGTACAGTTTTTTGTATGTTTTTTACACAGTTGTAGATACTTAATTGTTTACTGATTGATTACTATCACCCATAATCATCCATATATTTCAAAGGATGGAACATTTGCAATAAGAATATCCTTTCAATTAGCTAGAGATCTTCGCATTTACACACTTTTAAATATAAGTTTTTATCGATATATTTTGGGTTTTTATATCACCCTATTTTTCCCCAATATCCCCCTCCCTCTAGTTCTTTGTAATTTTGCAATATTTACTTTTCATTTGTGTGTTTGAAGTTGTCCTTTTCATTTACATTGTTATTGCCACTGTGAATATCTTGGCTCTGCTTACATCACTCAGCATCAGTTCATGTAGATGTTTCTTTGCTTCTCTGTATTCATCACATTCTTAATTTCTCACAGTACAGTGTCATGATTTATTTAGCTATTCTCCAATTTATAACATCTACTTCATTTCCAGTTTTTTATTAAAGCCAACATTACAGCTATAAATATTTTGATATATTTGGTAACTTTCCCCTTATCAATGTCCTCCTGGGGATATAAACCTAATAATGAAACTTTGGGGTCAAAAGGTATGAATATTTTAGTTACTTTATTTACACAACTTCAAATTGCTTTCCAAAGTGAAATAAGAATTATGAGATGAGAATTTATGCCCTGCACAGCAAAAATAATGAGCAGAATAGAAAAGCTCAAAACTGCAATGGCAAACCTCACCAAAAAAAACGAGAGAGAACAATAGATAGTTAATGCAAATGTACAAAAATGAAAGAAAATCCAGAAGAGAAGCAAACACCAAAGACACGTATTAAAAATATGCTCCCAATGCAAGCAAAACAAATGGCTCTTGAAGGCAGGCTGTATGGACAACCCAAGGATATTCAAAAATAAATGGGTTTTAAATTTTTTTAGGGAAAAAAAACAGAAATGTAAAGATTATTTGCATCTCAAACATCCCAAACAACAGAAATGTAGGACAAGAAATGTAGGCAAAAGAATGACAACAGAAAGACCAGTAAGAGACTTTTTTCTAAAAGTACACAAGTACACCAGGGTAAAGGTGGAAATTTGGAAGGGAAATCAGTGGGGAGATGGGCAGAAGGCATTATGGACAGAGCTTGGTGATGACCTCCCTTCAGGGCATTGCTTCCTTTGTGAAACTACATTACAATTTGGGAGGATACATAAAGAGGGAGGGAAGCAAAGATTTAGAAAGGAGTGACTGATGAGCATGATTTAAATCAAGATCTAGCCGTGAAGGAAAAAAGGTGACCTCTGGGGTCTCAGAAAGAGGAGAGCCTAGAAAGAAGTGGACGAGGAGGAAGAAAAGACTAAAAAGGAGAGACCAGTAAGGAGGCTTTACTTTAGAGATAGGGTTCCACTGATGACTAGTTGCATTGATGAAGGGAGAAGAGGACTTTATAATGCAAAAGGACAAGGGGTTTTGATGTGTACCAAGGCTACCAGTCTGGGAGAAGGGGAACTGGGGACAGAATCTGGAGGACTTGGGAGAGCTTGGACAAGGAAGGAGATTTCCAGGCAAATGCAGGGGGAAAAGACCAAGAAGAAAGGATATATATAGATCAGTGGGAAGAAAGTATACTATCATAGGGGATGTATTCTCTAACAACTGCAATAAATTGGTATTTTTCTGAGAGTAAAACACAATGAAAATAAAGCAGAATCCATAGAGTAAACCCTTCGTGAAAGTAGCATAAAATACCTAGAGGGCAGAGCCCAGAATGTATAATTCGGAGGCTTCAATGGTATGAAGAATACAGAGAAAAGTAAGAAACCAGATGATTATAATGGTCATGAGCCAGAAAATGAGGGTTTCAAGTAAACAAAAAAGACAAAATAAATAATGAAGCGAATGAAAAAAATTATTTTTCAAAAAAAGTGTAAAAATTGACATTTTTAAAAAATGAATAAACAGTACTAGCTAAAGGAGGGAAGAGGAAGGGGAAATATTCCTGAAAGGGAAAAAGAGGGAGAATCAATGGAAACAGATCCACCTTAAAAAAAGATTTACATAACAAAGAATAAAATACTGTGTTTACAAAACAATAACTGGGGGAAAACAATTTTAGAAGCAGATAGAAAAATATAAACCTAACACAACTTTAAATGTGAGTTATTTAAACAACCTCATAAAAGGAAAAAGTGGCAGGCTAGGAAAACAAAACGCTTGCAATCTTTTGCTTACAAAAAAACACATTTTTGAAATAAAGACATAAAAACTGAGGGAGGTAGAAAAAAATTTACTATGCCTCAAATGAATACAAAGAAGCAGGAGTTGTCATCATGCTATTGTACAAAACATAATCATTCAAAAAAAATAAAGAGGGATAAACAAGGAAACTAAATTATGTTGAAAGAAACCATAAACAACAAACCAATATCAATAATAAATTTATGCACATGAAATGCTTTAGAATACAAATTCCTAAAAACAATATTATCTGAACTTCAAGAAGACATAATTAGCAACACAATAGTGACAGGAAATTTCATTATCCTTCTTTCCATTTTGATTAAATTTAACAGAAAAGTAAGCAAAAGAAAAAATATGGACCTGAACAAACATCAGGAGAAAACAGAGTTAAAAGACTACATATAACTTTTTTTAATTGACCAAACTAAGTACAAAGATATTTCAAATAAATGTAAGAAGGCAGAAATTATCTATATATCTTTTACAGACTATAAGGCAATAAGAATAGAAATTGATCCAGGTACCCAAACAAAAGATATAAGCCCAAATGGAGGCCTGCCCATGAAACCTTAAATAATGAGTGGGCCAAAGAATAAATCATAGAAGCAATAACTATGTAAAAAATGATAATAATGAAACAACGTATCAAAATTTCTGGGATGTGGCTAAAGCAGTTCACAGGGTGAAAAATCATACATTTACAACTATATTAACAAAATTGAAAAAAAAGACTAGTGAACTGAATATGCATTTTAAAATAGAGAATCAATAAATAACAAACCTAAAGTAAGCACAAAATTTTCTCTATTAAAAATTAGAGGGAAATTGATAAATTAGGAATTTTTTAAAAAGGCCATACAAATGACAAATAAAAGGCTGATTTTTGAAAAGACTAATAAAATTGGTAAACTCTTAGATGATTTGATTTTTCTTAAAAAAGCAGAAAATCAAATTCATAAAATCGTAAATGAGCAAGGTAAAATTATAGCAAAACCAGAAGAAAAAATAATTAGAACATATTATGAAGTCATATGCTAATGAAACCGAGAACACAAAAGAAATAGAATGATAGTTTCAAAGATATAAAGTACCCAAGTTATTAGATCAGTCAGAAATCTTAATAATCCAATTTCAGGAAAAGATATAGATATAAAGGAACCGAAAAAAATCCTTGAATCTGATGGAATCACAGAAGAATTCTAACCATTTTTAAAGAACAATTAGTTCTTTAATGCTTCACGGATTATTCTCAAAAAAAAAAAAAGGAGAAAGAAAAAACTCTATCAGAATCCTTTTAGGAGACAAAGATAGCCCTATTACCTAAATGAAGGAGACAAAACACAGAAAGAAAACCACATACTGGTATCATAAATATTACTTAAATTTTTTAAACAAAATCCTATCAAATGGATTACCGCAATTTATCCAAGAAATAATTTACCATGATCAAATGAGATTTATGCCAATAATACATGGATAGTTCAACATTAGGGATATAATCTACATAATCAGTCATATTAAAAAGCAAAACATGCAAAATCACACAATCATCTCAACAGAGGCAGAAAAGGACATTGACAAAGTACAATACTCTTTTATGCTTAAAAATGCTACAAAGTAAAAGCATACAACTGCCTTCAGAGAAAGAACTGACAGAGTCAGAATGCAGACCAAAACATACTATATTCCACTTTCTTTGTTCTTTTATTTATTTTTGTTTGTTTGAGACCTCATCCACAAAATGGCTAATATGGAAAAATGTTTTACATATTATTTTAAAAACAGAGTATAGGCCTAGTGGGACACTTTTTAATATCATAAAAAGCAACTATCTAAAATCAAAAGCAAGCAAGCATTGTATGTAATGGGGAAATACAAGTACATTTTCCAGTAAATAAAAGAGTAAAGCACAGATGACCCTTCTCCTAATAACAACAAAATGAGAGAAAAAAAATTAAAGGAATAAAGATAGGTAAAGAGGACATAAAACTATCTCTGTTTGCTGGTGATATGAAAGTTTGCTTAAATAACCCCAGAAGATTAGCAAAAATATCAATTGAGACAATAGCTTTAACAAAGTTGCAGGCTACAAAATAAAACTTCAAAAAATCAACAGCAATTAGAAAACACAATGAGAAATAATAGAAAGGAAAATCTCATTCCAAATAACTACTGTTGCTGTTAAATATAAATATAAAATGCATAAAATATTTAGGGACAAATTCCCTCAAAACACACAGCAGATTTGTACAGATTCAATTATAAAGTACACATTAAAGAATTAAAGAACATTCTAAATAACTGATGGAATATTCAGTCTTCATGGCTAGCCCATGACAATATAACAAAATTTATAATACCATCAAAATTAATTTACATTTACAATGCTATGCCAATCCAAATAACAAAAGGATATTATATAGAACTTGACAAAATAATAACAAATTTCATGTGGAAAAAACAAAAGATCTATAAAAATAAAGGAAATGATGCAAAGAAGTAAGCATGAAGGAGCAATAGCACTTCCAGACCTCAAACTCTATTATGGAGCAACAGTCATCAAAACCATCTGGTATTGCTTAAAAATTAGAGAGAGATAGATCAATGGAAAAAGAGAAGAAAAAAAACACTAGAAAAGGGAGACTTCAGAAACAAAAGAATTCCAGTGTTTGTTATAGTAGAAAATGTAGTTCATCTCAGAAAAAAAAACTCCCTATTTGATAAAAACTCCTAGGAAAACTTGAAAACAGTTGGGCAGAAATTAGGCTTAGGCCATCCCCTTACACCACTGATGTGCAAACAACGGCCTGTGGGCTAGATGCAGCCCCTTTCTATCCAGCCCACCAACATTATTCCTAATCTGATGAATACAATGAGTAAAACACAATACAATGAAACTTCGAAAGAGTTGCCTTAGAAACAGACTGACAGATGAGCATTTCCTTTCCTTTGACCCCTCTTTAAAAAGTTTACCTATCACTACCTTATACCATATTCTTCAATACATTCTAAATGATCTTAATATCAAGGATTTTATAATAAAAATTATTTTATCTTTTAAGATATTTTATTTCCTCAATTACATGTAATAATTTTCCACATATGTTTTCAGAAGTTATAAGATCCAAACTGTCTCCCTCTCTCCCTTCCCCACTCCTCCCACCTCCCAGAAATGGTAATCTACTTGATCTGGGTTATATATGTATTATTATTGTAAAGATGGGATTTGTGCAAGGGGGATGGGACCAAAGGAGCCAGAGAAAGCAGTTGCTGACAGTTGCTGACATTTGAGACCAGAGAGGATTCTGGGAATTTCTCCGAGGAAGAGAGGAGAGGAGAGGTCTTCAGGCAGAGGACTGGGAAGAGGGAGGAGAAGGACATCCCAGCTCGGATCCAGTCCCGAGAGCTTCCTGTGGATCTTTCTTTTGGAAATTGAAACCCTGATTCCCTGGTCAAAGCCATTTTATTGCATCTCACCCATCAAGACTTCAACCATCAAGACTTCAACCATCAAGACAGGGAAGGTTTTGGACTCCATTTTGGGAAGGTTTAGTCTCCTTCACCCATTACCCAACCTTGCTGAGAGACCCCTTCCAGTCAAAACTTACAATTATAGAAAAGGATAGAAACAAAAAAATAGAAATAGAAGAAGGGTGAGGAGAGAAGCTTAGGAGTGGGAACCACTAAGTGACAGACCCCATAGGAATAGGAAAGAGGGCACCCCAAAATCCCTCTGCCCTTTACCCCTTTCCCCAATCCCTAATTTGCAAATAATAAAAAGAGCCATTCAACAGTCAGATCGCATTCCAGAGTGCCTGAGAGACAACAAGGGAGAAGGGAACCACAGCTTGGTATGGCTGCCTCCATCTTGAAGCCGAACCACCTGTTGTGAATTTAACTGGTTGGGGGGAGGTTTGTGTGAACCCTGTCCTTATTCAGAATTGGATTGGGGTACCAAATACCTTCTTTTATGGTGAAGCCTCAGCCCCAGCTCCTGTGGGGTGGCAAGACCATCCAGGTCACCCAGTTTTGGGGTGATGCCTCCTTAAAATCTCCCAGTATATATTCCCAGGGGAATGCTGGAGGACTCACATAGACTTTCTCTATCTCTTTTCTATCAAACATTGGTTACTGACTCTTTTATTATTACATTATGTAAAACATATTTCCATGATGATAAAAAATTAGAAAATAAGCAGATCACATATCTCTCACAGTTATAAGTAAGAGATGTATTCTTAAACAAATAAGAGATAAAGGCAATTATAAAAGATAAAATAGATAACTTTGATTACATGAAACAGAAAAACTTCTACACAAACAACATTAATGCTCCTAGAATAAGAAGGGAAGTGGTTGAATGGGGGGAAAATATTTTGTATCAGATTTTTTTAATGATGGTTTGGTACTGAGGATGATTAAACAGCTAATAAATGTGTATAAGGCTAATAATTATTCCCCAATACATAGTCAAAGGATATGAACAATTTTCAAAAGAACTGCAAAATATTCACAACCACATGAAAAAATAGCTTGTCATTAATAATTAGAGAAACACAAATAAAAATAATTCTTGAGGTTTCACACCCCCTCCTATTTCAATTGTTGCCATTTTGGGTCTTCTTTTTTCCCCAAGATGGAAGTAGGAAGTCCACAGGTTTTACACATTGCACATGTTTTGGGATTTTCTCAGTGTTCTCAGTTTTGTTGACCTTTTTTTCCTCTAAAAAAAAAAAGTACAATTTGTCATATGAGATGACTCTTGGAGAGGGAAATAGGAGGAATATATGAAATACTATGATGACGCAAGAAACAGAAACATCCATTTTTAAATTATCCTTTAAAATACATTTCTTACCCATACTTGTGAGAGGTATATGATCTGTCTCTCTTATAAGTTTTTAATAGTAGAAAATTTAATATTAAGGTTATGTAGCTTTGAAATGCATCATAAAATGTAGTTTAAGGTGATTGTTTAAGCTGAATTTTTGCCAGATTGCTTTACAGTTTCCCAGTTGTTTTCTCAAACATGGAGTTCTTTTCCTAAGGAATTTATGTTTTCTGGATTATTGAACAATGAGTTATCTGATTCTCCCTTAACTAGTCTGTTCTTTGATCTACTCTATTTTTTTAGCCAGTGCCAGATGGTTTTGATGATTGTTGCTTTATGATACAGTTTGAGGTCTCAATACACTATTCTCCCTTTAGCCCTTCCTATCTTTGTTATTTCCCTGTTCTAGACATTTTATTTCTCCAAATGAGTTTTGCTATTATTTTATCAAGTGCTATAAAGTATTCCTTTGATAATTAAATTCATATAGCATGATATGTATAAATTAACTTTGGTAGTATCATCATTTTTATTATATTGGCATGGTCCAGTCATGGACACTGAATATTCTGTCAACTAAGTTATTCTTTATTTCTTTAAGGAGCATTGTGTAACTGAATCTACATGAGTCTTTCTTATGTTTTGGTAGGTCAATTCCCAGATATTTTATGCATTTTAAATTTATTCAAAATAGGATTTCCCTTTCTATTATCATCCATGTTTACAAATTAAAAGTATTTCTTGGAATAAACATGGCTTGAAAGAAGAAATGTGAAAAGATATCCCCACTCAATCTCTTTTTCAGTAGTAGGAGGTCCACAAGTGTTTTGCATTGTACATATTTTCAGACTTTTCCCAAGCATTAATAAGTTATGCTGATTTTCCTCCTTCTGTTTCTTTCTTACTGACTTTTAATTTTTTAATTCATTATATAAGATGGCTTTGGAGTAGATGAGGGAGAGGAATTCCAGGGAAAAATTTTTTTCTCTATGCCTTGAATGTCCTTTCTACTCATCCTTACCTCTCAGATACAATACAACAATCATTTAAGTCCCTTTCATGTGCTAGAAAGGGTGACAAACATTGGTGAGAGAAAAAGAAAAGGAAATTTTGTTCCTGCCCTGAGGGAGCTTACAATTTAATGGAGGAAGACAACAATCAAAAGGAAGCTAAAAAGGTATAAGAAGAGAAGGTAGTTGGTACTGAGCATGTTGAAGGAGGAGAGTTTATGGGCTTCTGAGTCTTCTTTATATGGAGACTTTGGGAGCCATTTTTTGCTCTGCTCACTAGTCCTTCAATAAGAGGAGCAGAGGTCATTGAGATACTAATAATAGGTGAATACCAAAAGGGAAGCAATCTCTGTTTGATGTTTCTTAATGATGAGTTTTTCCTGGGAGGAAAAATGGTAAAAGAAGTAGTTGTTGTTTGGTCATTTCAGTCATGTCTAATTCTTCATGATCCCATTTGAGGTTTTCTTATACTGGAATGGTTTGAGATTTCCTTCTCCAGCTCATTTGACATATGAGGAAATTGAAGCAAATGGAATTAAGTGACTTACCCAGGGTCATATAGCTAGTTTAGTGTCTGAGACCAGATTTGAACTCATGAATATGAGTCTTCCTGACTCCAGGCTGGCTGCTGATAGTAGAGTAGAATCAAAGAATCTAGTTTATAGGAAAATCCTTCTCTTCCTTTTTCAAGTTTCTACCCCTTCCATGTAACACTCTTTAGATGAGGATTTTTTATTACAAGACTTTGTCTACATCTCACCTTCTATCTCATCCCACTATCTATTCTGTCTTTCTATTGTATCACTGTTGGAGAAAGGGAGCTCCTTGATTATAATGTTTTTTTATCTTTGTGTCTTCAGGGCCTTATACATAGCAGGTTCCATTTTTTTTCAATTCCTATACAATTTTATTTAAATTGACATTTCCCTTTTCTATTAGAATTACAAATGGAGTTTGTTGATATAAAAACATCTACAATGGAATATCTAAATAAGCCATGGGCTAGAATGATAGCATTAAGATACAATTTTGGACTTTTTTTAAACAAATTTTAAGGTGGAAAGAAGTACTGTATTTACAAAAAGCTATCTATATATTTATGTACCTAACAGTGCATAAATCTTAGTTAAATTATCTTAATTACTTCATTTTTTCTTGTACCATAGTAATTTACATACAGGTCTCCCCTCCAAATGCTTATTGAAGGGAATCAAATTGTCTTCAATGGTATGCATTACATAGGATGAAAGTAGTGGATGCAGGATTTCAACCCAGATCCTCTTGTCTCTATTTGCATGCATCTAGTACATGTTTAGTTCCAAAACATAATTCATTTTCTTTACCCCTAAACCATTCTCCACCCTATTTAGTATACAGGGCAGCAACATCTACCCAGAACCTAAGACTCGCATCCTAGGAGTCATGGATACTTCACTCTCTCTCACTCTCTTCCCACCCCTGCTACATCCAAGTTGTTGTCAAGACTTACTGATTTCACCTTTGCAACGTCTCTCTAATACATCCCATTTTCTCCTCTGACACTGCCACCACTCTAGTCCAGGACCTCCTCATCGTGCCTGGACAGCTCACTACAACAGCCTCTTGGTGGGTCTTCCTGCTTCAGTTCTCTCCCCATTCCAATCCATCCTCCATTCAGACACTAAAGTGATTTTCCTGAAGTGCATATCCTATCATCTCACCCTACCCCCTACTAAATAAACTCTAGTGGTGCCACACTGCCTCCAGAATCAAACAGAAAATGTTCTACAGTATTTGGTATTCATAAATAACATCCCTCCTACCTTTCCATTTTCCCTACACCTTTCTCCCTACTACATACTTTCTGATCCAATGACTCAGTCTCCCCATTGTTTTACAAACATGACATTCCATCTCTCTGCTTAGGGCATTTTTTTCTTGCTCTCTCCCCAAAGTGGGGAATGCTATCACTCTGCCTAATAACCTCCCTAGCATCTTTTAGGTCCCAACTAAAATCTATTCTTTTATTGGAAGCCTTCCCCAATCCCTCTTAATTCTAGTACCTTTCCCTTGCCAATTCCTTCTTATTAATCACATGCATATGATTAATATGCATATAATATCCATAAATATGTCACTTGCTTAGTATATTTGTTTGTCATCTATATCATCAAATTCCATTTCTCTTTGCTGCAACCTTGGCTTTCTTTCCCAAAATATCTCCCTCTCATACATGCTGTCTACCAGATTCAATTATAAGCTCCCTGAGGGCAAGAACTATCTTTTACCTCTTTTGTATTCCCAACCATTAGGTATTAATAAATATTCATTAATTGATGAAATTTCTTTTAGTGCATTAGGGTCAAAAGAGGGTTATTTCAATCTCCTAAGATATCCACCCAATGGAGAGATTTTTCCAAGTTTCTGGGTGTGGGGTCTAAGCCAAGAGACATGGAACAACTATAACGGATCTCTTTGCCTTTATTGCCACTGATGTTTCTGACACGAGCGTGGCACCTACCAGGTTTGGGATAAGAAGATCACATTATACATATTGGTATCCAAGGATCCCAATCTTCCCCTTCTTCTGTCCTCACCCCCGTGTTAGTCCTTGAGACCGACAACTCAACAGAGAGGACCGACAAGTTTCCAATATGGAAGCCTGCATCATGGAAACAGACCACATTCGTTCTTTTTAGAATGGTGCTTCTTGACCTACGGCTGACCTTTATATTTATAGGCCAAAGGGAGCAGTTATGTAACTGAGAACAGCTAGACTTAACCAAAAAATGCAACAGCAATTTAAAACAGCCCACAAAAAAGAGAAAAGAAAGTCACAAAGCTCTGTGTATAAACTTAATACCGACAGGGACCACCTGCTTTCTATTTCCCCTGCCTCCTCCAGCACACACACTACACAATACCTTCGTTAACGCTTTATTATTTCATTACCCAACATATTTCCAACAAAGACAAATATTTCCCCTCTGACTGTCAGACAAAAAAGGAATTTTCCTATTTTTTCCTTTCTTGTTTCATTTTTGTCATCACGTTAACACCTTGTTGCTTCATTAAATAGAATTTTTTTTTAATTTAAGACAAGAAAAAGAAGCTTTCCCACCCCCCTGAAATGCCAGACCATAAAAATGATTCAAAGTCCCAAAAGCAAGGCCCTGAATGGGGCAAATGTGAATTTGCATATATGCCTCAATTCAATAGTCTGTACAAAATAAACATATAAAATCAAAATACTGTGATGGTTTAAAAGCAACATGAAACCACAATCCACATTTCTCCACTTGCCATCTTCCTCCGGGACACACTAGAGCTGCCTTTCAACCCATAGCGTTTGTTTTCTATTATATCTCAGTTCAAACCAATAAAAGAAAAAAGAAAAAAGAAAGAAAAGAAAGCTTTTTCTTTCCTTTTCATTTTTAAAATAAAGAAAGTAAATGTGTACCTGCTAACAGGCTACGAGTGAGAACAGGGCTGAGCCTTGGATGCTGAAAGTTCATACAGCTGACATAGAAGGGAAAAAAACCTCAGCAGTACCGACTAGTTGAAGTTGACCTATAAATATGGCACAGAGCCTAAGAAGGAAAGTTGAGTAAAACTCTGCAGTTTGTTTTACTTTTCTGGTGAAATGACCATTTGTTTCCAAATAGTCCCAAAGCTCATGTCTTTAACGGCCATTACTCCACTGTACTGGCATGCTGTTAAGGGTTTTGCCTATTCCCTAATTATCAGAAAGGGCTGCTGGAATTCATTAAGAAATTATAACAATAACGTTACCAAGTGCCTTCAAAACCAGGTTTGGGGAATTGCCTTAGAACTTTAAATCTTGAGTAACCCACCTTCACTGCAGGAAAACAGAGCAGAAATCTACCAAAAAAAAAAAAAAAACAATAAGTCATGCACGGATAACCACCTGAAAGGTCCATGATGCATTTCTTCAATGCAAAAGAGAATATTGAAAGTTTGTGTTCTGGAAATTGTCTTGACTACAGATGGAAAAAATATCCCTCAAATAGAGACAAACAGATAGTTTTTATTAAAGAAGGCTTTCTTCAATAATCTGTTTTCATTGGTTTTGGTGCTCCTTCCACCAATACATATCATAGCCTCTGTGATTTTGTAAAAGGATTTTTGAGAATTGTTCTCACCAAAAGATTCCCTTGGCAGCTAGATTCTATATGGGGAATGGATCACTGGGCTTGGAGTCAGGAAGACTTCAATTCATATCTTATCTGAAATACTTATTAGGTGCTTCCCTTTAGTTTTCTGCAAAATGGGGATCATAATAGCACTTACCTCACAAGATAGTTGTATAAAGAGCTCTGCAAACCTTCAAGCATCATACAAATGCTAGTATATCATCATCATCATCATCATCATCATCATCATCAAAATCCCTTGATTGCTGGGCCTTTTTCCCAAGGAGTTCAGGAAAAAAGGAAAAGAAAAAATTTATGGTAGTTCTCTTTATGATGGCAAAGAGCTGGAAATCAAGGGGATCTCCGTCCATTGGGAATAGCTAACCAAATTATAATATATGATTATACAAGTGCACCATAAGAAACAATGAGCAGATTAATTTTTTAAACTTGAAATTACGTGAGATAATGAGTAGTGAAGATTAGAACTGAGAGAACATTGCCCACAGATACAGATTTAATATTTGAAGAATAAGTTGTGAATGTTCATCTCCAGAGAATGAACTAAGGAATAAAATCATGAAAGACATAATCTATATATTTTGTCAGATGAAGCCTTCTATGCTGTGGGAAGGGGGAGAGAAGGGCTGAATAAAAAAAAAAAACAAATAAATAAAAATTTCCAAAGTAAACCCTTGGCTAACCTGAAGCTGAGTTTCTCTAAAATTAACTAGCTGGTCCTTAGACAACAGACTTATGGAACATTGCTTGTTCCACGCATGAAACTTTGGAAAGACCTACCAACGCTCGAATGTCATTGGAACAGGTGAGTCTAGTGTTCCCTGCAGGCCATAGTGATTCTTTAGAACTTCAGTAGATTAGACTTGCCCTTTAGGTTTAAAGTATAGAATTCCCTATCCCACCTTTATTTTAGTTAAACATAATTAAAACTGTTAAAACCTTTTACCTTGCCTGTTGGTTTCAAAGACTCTGGCCTAGTGGTGAGCTGGTGACAGTTGGCCAACAGCCATTCTTGTCAGTTAGCAGCAGCTTAGCTGTGTACTCTGGTCTCCCTATCCTGGTTCCGTCTCTCCTTCAACCCAGTGTGTGTACCCACAACCATTTAGATTTTATTGTAACATCCCTGGTGCCTCCATATCTTTTTTACAGTGTATACATGTACACGTGCACATATAACATGTGCGACACCCTGTGTGTATACCTGTGCCTATGATGCACAGTATACATACATTACACCGTGCATTGTAGCATGTGTACACATATACATATAACACATTTGATGTGCATGTGTGTAGGGGTGCATGTTTTAGTATAGAGGTGCATGTTTGTTGGAGTCCATCCTTAACCGTTCTTATGCACTCCAGTCTCATTTTGGACATCTTGAACAGAATGTCCTGGAGGCATCTTAAACCCAACATATCAAAAACCAAACGGGTTATCCTTCCCCCAAACCCTCCTCTCTTCTGAACTTCTCTGTCCCTGTGGAGGGTTCCATCATCTTTTCATTCATCCAGGCTCGCAACTTCAGCGTCATCCTTGACTTCCCTTTCACACTCACTTCACATATCTAGTCAATGGCTAAGTCTTTTTGTTTTGACTTTCAGACAGCTCTTGTCTATATATCCTTCTTTCTACACCCACAGACATCGCCCTGGGGCAGTTCCTGATCACCTCACATGGGAACCCTTGTCCGTTGGTCCCTGTGCCTCAGGTCTCTCTGCACTCCAATCCTTCCTAGGCTCAGCTGCCAAAGTGATCATCCTAAATTTCAGGTCTGACTCCGTCAACCCTGCTCCCTATTTCTTAAACTCCAGTGGCTCCCCATTGCCTTCAGGACCAACTATAAAATGTTCTTTTGCACTTAAGGCCTTCACAACTTGGTCCCTTTCTAGCTTTCCAGGCATCTTACACTTTACTCTGCTCCACATACTTTATGATCCAGCAATACCTGCCTTCTTGACATTCCATCTCCTGACTCTAACTTTTCACCGGCTGTTCCCCAAGGTTTTTCCTCTCCTCAGCTTCATCTGTGGCTTCCCTGGATCCCTTCAAGACTCAAGTCAAATCTTGCCTTCTGCAGGAAGCCTTTCCTGTCCTTCTCCCCTCTACTAGTGCCTTTCCCCCAAGATGCCTTCCATTCACTCTATATAACTGGTATATAACACTTTTTACACTTTACTTCTCACTTGTTTCCTTTAGGAACAAAGGACCTTCTTTTGCATATAAAGCAGAAGTGACAGATGTTGTTACACTATGGAACTGTTATGTCCTTTTAGTGTCATTTTGATCCTCTTTGAGTACAACAACCAATCAATCAACCAATTTTGTTTATACATAGTTATATGCACATTATAATCTGATTAGAATATGAGGTTCTGGAGAAATCAATACTAAGTATCAATTCCAAGGAAGAAGAGTAAGGGCTAGGCATTTGGAATTAATTGACATGCCCAGGGTCACACAGCTAGGAAGTACCTAAATCCAGATTTGAACCCAGGACCTCCCATCTCTAGATCTGGCGCTGTATCCACTGGACCACCAAGCTGCCCTGAGAGTATATTTTGGTTTTACCCTTTTTCTCTCCCCCATCCTTAGTACTATGTCTGGCTTATAGTAAGGACTTAAGTAAATGTATGTCACCTGAATGTTTAAAGTGCTCTGTAAACCTTAAAGCACCTTTAAAATACTTGCAATTATCCTCCTCATTATTTTTAATAATTTCTCTATTTCTATCAAGGACACTGACATCCTTCTGGTCACCCAGGTTCACAACCTCAGTGTCTTCTTTGACTGTTTACTCTCCATCAATCTCTTCTATCAATCAACTGCCAAGTCTTGTCAGTTCTACCTCCCTGGCATCTCTCAAATTCATAGTCTTCTCTCTCTTCCCATAGTCACAACTCTTATTTAAGTCCCCATCACTTCTCTCTGAACTATTAAAATATCCTCCTCTTTGGTCTCTCTGCCTTCAATTTCTTCCCCTCTCCAATTTATCCTCTAACTAAACTGATTTTGCGAAAACACAGAACTAACTATGTCAATCTGCCTCTCAAGAAGCTTCCCTAACTCCCTCTTGCTCCCAGAATAAAACCCAAATTCCTGTTTGGCATATCAAATGTTTCACAATCTAGCTAAAACCAGTCCTTTTAGAATGATTTCACATTACTCTCCATCAAATGTCCTGTGTTCCAGGCAAATTGCCCTTCTATTTCCTATTCCTGAAATTTCTTCTCCCTGCTCTGTTCTTTTGTATAGACCAGTGATTCCCAAAGTGGGCACCACCGCCCCCTGGTGGGTGCTGCAGCGATCCAGGGAAGCAGTGATGGCCACAGCTGCATTTATCTTTCCTAGTAATTGCTATTAAAATTTAAAAAAAACTAATTTCCAGGGGGCTAAGTAATATTTTTTTCTGGAAAGGGGACAGTAGGCCAAAAAAGTTTGGGAACCATTGGTATAGACTGTTCCCCTTTGCTAAAAGGTAATCCCTACATATCTTAAAATCTCTGACACCCTTCTAAACTCATGTCAAGAATCTCCTCTTACATAAAGCCTTTCCTAATCTTTCTCCCAATTTCTTGTTTTGTTAGTGGTCTCTACCCTGCCCCCAGCCAAAATTACCATGTTGTGTATATGGAATAACTCTACTACTACCACCACTATTACTCCTAAATGGAATATAAGTTGCATTAAGGCAGAGATTACTTCAGGTCTCTCAATCCGCAGCACCAAGGATAATGCCTAGCACATGGAAAGAGCTCAGTAAATACATATTGAATTAAAATGTACATGAAATATGGGATGAAAAAATACATTGCCCTAAATCATAGGGATGTGCCCCCTAGAACACTACCTCGTTTCTAAGGTTAATTTTTTCATTGTGCTTTGGAAACCAGGTAGATCGGTTGTTTCCTTGAAATTGGAGTCACAGCAAAATATGATATATTCTCCATTAAAATTATGTGAGGGTCCTGAAGATTTCAGAATAATATGGTATAATTTTTCAGATGATATCAAATTAGTATATGGTCAGTACTTGAGAGATTGCAAAGGAGAATATCTAGAAGAAAAACATAACACAAAGGCAAGATGTGAGATGACTGGTTGGGTATCAGTATGTTTAGATTCACAGGGATCACAGTGGACCTAACCTTGCTGCATCTGCGTAACTATTCTTTTTGGTAAAAGAGCAAACACAATATTTTAAAAGTTAATGGACTTTTATATTGACCCAGTAATTATAGCCATTCCTATGATCTAAAAGATCATCTCCCTGCACTTCTGGGTGTCAAAATTCTGCCCATATCTCAAGACCTACCTTCTCCATAAAGCTTTCATCAAATATCCTAACTCCAATTCAATTTGACAAGAACTTATTAAGCATTACCCATGTGCCAATCACTGTGGTTTGTGCTGGGGCTACAAAGTAGAAAACATTGCAACTCCTGACTTTAAAGAGTTTCCTGTCCACTGCAGGTAGATATGCGTAAATTGTTCCATAGAAGATAGAGTCTAAAAATAACAAAGAAGAAATACAAAGTTTTCAGGAATATTGAAAGATGGCACGAACATTTTCAGCAATGAAGTAAAGTTTCAAAGCAGACATGACATCAAAACTAGAATTTGAAGGACAAAGATTTTAGAAGATGGGTATGAACTCCCTTCTCTGAGTGCCTCTTGCACTTACAGTCTGTGGGCTCCAACATAACTTGACACTTGACAGAATATAGTGCCACAATGCTTTTTTAGTAATTTCATGTGAAAGTGTAAACTCCTTAAGGCAAGCTCTCTTCTTTATCTTTATAGCCTTCCCATAATACAGTGATGGGTTCATAGTATATTCATAAATATTTGTTCATATGTCCAAAGGGCTATAAAACTGTACATTCCCTTTGATCCAGTAATACCACTACTAGGTCTGTATCCCAAAGAGATCAAAAAAAGGTTGGAGGGGGAGGGGAAAGACCTATTTACACAAAAATATTTATAGCAGCTCTTTCTGTGGTTGCAAAGAAATGGAAATTAAAGGGATATCAATTGATTGGGGAATGGCTGAACAAACTGTGGTATATGATGGTGACAGAATATTCTTGTGCTGTAAGAAATTATGAATAGGATGATTCAGAAAGAGCTGGAAAGACCCCCATGAACTGATGCAGAGTGAAGTGAGCAGAACCAGGAGAACATTGTACACAGTAACAGCATTACTGTGGAATGATCAACTGTGAAAGAGCTCCACTCAGCAATACAATAATCCAGGACAATTCTGAAAGACATAATAAAGAATACTATTTATCTCCATGAAAAGAACTCTTGGAGTCAGTATGTAAATCAAAGCATATTATTTTTCACTTTAGTTTGTGTTTTTTTTTAATTTTGAAGTTTTGGTTTTATAAGGATATTCTCTTACAACACTGAACAATATAAAAATAAGTTTTACATGATTATATATATATATATATATATATACATATATATATATATATATAAAACCCAGATTAAATTGCTTATCATGGTGGGGAAGGAGAATCTTAAAATATTTGTTCAATTGAATAAAGGGGGTACAAAGATAAAATAATCCTCCCATGATACTTAATTATTTTTTAAACCCTTACCTTCTGACTTAAAATCACTACTAAGTATTGGTTCCTAGGCAGAAGAGCTGTAAGGACTAGGCAACTGAGTGTAAGTGACTTACCCAGGGTCAAATAGCTAAGAAGTGTTTGAGGCCAGATTTGAATCCAGGACTACTCATCTCCAGGCCTGGTTCTCTATTTTTTTTTTGAGCCACCTGGTTGCCCCTCCATCATACTTAATATTGATGAAGTCCATATTAGAATGCTCCCTGGAGTCTACCAGTGAGCTACCTACTCAACGTAAGAGTTATATACCAATTGAATTGGGTTCGTGGAACATTCTAGTAGATGATTTTGAAAGTTTAAAAATTAAACATATGGTAAAATAAAGCAATTAGAGTTGTTAGTAATATTTAGTATTTTTCAGAGTTTAGAATGACATTCATTTTTAATATGCTAACCAGAGATAAAGGAGGAAACTGTTAATAATACCTCATCAGTAGACACAGTTGAATTAGTGGAAAAAGCTCTAGATTTGGCATCAGAGGGTTAAGATTTGAGTCCTAACTCTGACATTTGCTAGCTAACATACCTTGAGCAAGTCATTTTTGCAAATGTCAGCTACCTCATCTGTTGTTCAGTGATTTCAGTCTTATCCAACTCATGACTCCATATGGGTTTTCTTGGGGAAAAAAAAAATGGAGTGGTTTGCCATTTTCTTCTCTACCTTATTTTACAGCTGAGAAAACTGAGGCAAATAGAGGTAAGTGATTTGTCCAGGGTCACACAGCTTGTAAGGGTTCAAAAACGGATTTGAACTCAGATCTTCCTGACTCGAGGTCCAGTACTCTATCCACTGCACCACCTAGCTGCCCACTTCATCTGTAAAGTGGGGATAATGTTACCCTGCTAAAATGCATAGGGGATAGAGAGGCAGCCACAGAACCAGAGAAACCTGGGTTTAAATATTGCCTCTAACATATACTGGCCAGGGGACCCTAAGCAAACCATTTAACTTCTCAGTGCCTCCAGGCAACTCTTTAAGACTAGAAATTAAACAGGTATAGACCTGAATTGGTAGAAAGATTTTCTTTATGTGCTAATGAAATTATGTGTCTGGTCCAAAGAAGAGCAATAATACCAATCCAGGATTATATTCAGGAAAGAATTCTATGAATGGTGAATTTTATGATAACCAAAGGAGTACACATGGACTGGGGCTACCAGAGGCCATCTTTCAACAGGTACTGGGGCATCCTTTTCATTGGTCAACTCTCTTCAGTGCTGACTTCCCTGGGTGCTTTGTATCACTAGCAACACCCAAAGAATCCTAGAAATAGAGGGATCCTCAGAGATTACCTTGTCCAATCCCCTCAATTTACAGCTAAGGAAACTGAGACCAGAGAGATAAATCCAGATACAGTGCTTAGCACACACTAGGTTCTTAATAAATATTTATTGAACTGACCCACCCAGAGGAGTGACAAAGCTAGAACAAAAGCCCTGCTTCCCTCTATCTCAGCCTATCCACACATATTTTTTTTTTCCCTGGGGACTTTTGCCTCTTTTTCATTTGTCTCATTTCATTTCATTTTTGTCTCATTTTCATTTCTCTCTTTTGCTCTTAAACTTCAGCAAAGTCCCAAAGCCAAGAAGAGATGAGAAAGTTTTCTTAACCAAAGTTAGGATGTGTTAAAAGTTACAAGGAGAGACAGGGTCCTGGGCCAAGCTGAATCTGTACTCGTATGCCTGTGTCTGGGATGATGGAAAGCATCCAAATGTGAAAAAATGTGAATACCCCAAGTCAGATTCTGTGGTGCTCAGAGAGACAATTATTTTCAGAAGAAGTGGAATCATGTGGGCTAAGAGAGAATCTTGGGAAGGTTGCCGGTGCTAGTAGCATTTACTATAGAAAACCTGCATCTGTCATCCATATTTTTCAATTTATCTATATTTTTTGAGCCTGTGATATCCATCAAGGTCAGATCTGTCTTAAATTAGTCAAGCATTGTAAGCAGTTAGAGAAACTTTACAAAGCTGTCCCAGAAAAAAAAAACTGCCTCTTTTACTACTTTATCTTTACCCAAAAAGCACATATTTAAATATTTTACAACAAAGCTAAACCATTGGGAAATCTCCTGGGGGCTCTCCTGCCCAATTAAATATATTTGTTTTAAAGTCTTTTCAATCTTCTTACACCTTATGCCACTCTTCTATCCCACCCCACTCACACATATATTCTGCAATCTAGTGACACTGTGCTCCTTGCCGGAAACTCTGTCCTTCCTTCATCTCTGCCGGAATCAAAATGTTCAGCTTGTAGTTCTAAATTCAGTGTCACTCAGTCTGAGTTTAAATTCTTTCTTTTCCACTTTCTGTATGATCTTAGATAAGTCACTTACACCATTCATTTTCCTATATGTAAAAGGAGGAGGTAGACTTGATGGTCATAATGTCTCTTCTAACTCTAGCTCTATGATGTCCATTATAGACTAAAAAGCCTTGAGTAGTTAGGTGGCACAGTGGCTAGAACACTCATCTTCCTGAGTTCAAATCTAGCCTTAGGCACTTAATAGTTTTGTGTCCCTTGGCAAATTCTTAACTCTGTTTTCTTCCATTTCTTCCTCTGTAAAATGATGGAAGGAAGAAAGAAGGAATTAACAAAATGAGAAGGAAATGGCAAATCACTCCAGTTCTTTGCCAAGAAAATCCCAAATAGGGTCATGAAGAGTCAGACACAACTGAAATAACAAAACAACAACAAAGACCTCAGAGGCAGAGATGGTGTCTGATCTTTCCTACAGGGAGGCAGCTGGGTGTAGTGAATAGAGAACTTAAATGGAACTTAAAAATTAGGAAGGCCTGAATTCAAATTCTGACTCAGACATTTACTAGTTGTGCTATCCTAGGCAAGTCTCTGAACCAATCTGTGCCTCAGTTTATTCACCTATAAAAAGAAAAGGTCATAGTTAAAGGTCTTTAAGGTTCATTTCAGCTCTAAACCCAGGATCCTTTACAAAACTACATTTATCTTTATTGAAAATCTAATATGCTATTAGTATTTAACAGAGTCTAAGCAAAAACCTTCTACATAGCCATCACGAGGATGATCATTATATAAACCAGTTTGCTAAATAAACTTCCAATAATGACCTGCTCATACAAATGTTTTCCTGGCTCCTTCTCCCCAGTGTGGTCAACTCAAGTATGAAATTCATCAGTACTTTCAACTTGTCCAACACCAAATGTTATAATCATAGATGAATAAGAGAGTAGCCATTTCTTGATCTAACTTCAGTTATAATGACTAAAGCAGTAGTCACTCAATAATTCAATTCAACAAACTTTTATTACTTTGTGTGAAGATCCTCCGTTAGATGCCAGGGAGAAAGAACAGGAAAGGGGATTGGGGTGGAAAGAGAAATTCAGAGATTAAAAAGATCTAGTCCCTTTGCTACAAAAGTTTATAATCTAGTAAGGAGAGATTTGGGCAGCTAGGTGGGATAGGAGATAAAGCACCAGACTTGGAATGAGGATGGTTTCTTCATGAGTTCAAATCCAGCCTCAGAACCTTACTTGCTATATAATCCTGGGCAAATCACTTAACCCTATTTGCCTCAATTTCTTCATCTCTAAAATGATCCAGAGAAGGCAATGGTAAACCCACTCTAGTATCTTTGCTAAAAAAACAAACAAACAAAAAAAAAAACCTAAGTGGAATCACAGAGAGTCAGACTGGTCTAAAATGACTCAACAACAAAGGAGATCTATACTAATAGGGCAAAATAAACATGTAAGAAAGTCACAAAGTGCTAGGTAAACTCCAAGAAAGGAAAGATATTTCTTAGTGATATATGGGGAAGATCCAAGAATTAATGTATTGTTGGCACCAAAAATTCCCCCTTAAAAAAAAAACCATATGAAATCTCTTGTTCTAATCACATTATTGATGGAAGAAAGAAAGAACTCATTAGTCATTGATTCCCAAGGAAGTTCTAAATAAAAGCATTGTGATGTCTTGAATGGGCCTCACTAATCACATTCTGACTGTTATGGAAGAGAATGAAAAGTAGCATAGCATAGTGATTAAAGGGCCAGCCTTGGATTCAGAAAGATCTCGCCTCTGACATGTTTTAGATGTGTAACACAGGCAAGCCATTCAACCTTTAAGACTAGTAAGTTGTAGATAAATGGCTGACCCATAGTGGTAGATCAAGTTCCCTATGTTGATGAAATCACAAGTCTAAACAACTCCCTTCCCCTGTATAATAATAAAATAGAATATAGAATAGAATAAATAGAATAAACTAATTCATAGAATAAATAGAATATTTATAGAATAGAATAAAAAAAGAATAAAACTAATCAGGAATTTTAAATAGAGACTACACTGAATTAGACCATTTTAGTGGCTTAACAAAGTCAATAAGAACATTAATTTAGCCATGAAAGCATTGACTAATATACCTTAGGCCAAAAAGAAACTGAGTATATGCTGTTTCTCTTTTCTGTTCCTTCTGTGATATTTTCTTAGGAAGCTGAGTTTGAGGGGAAATGCCGAGTAGGTTGGCTAGAGGCAGATATATCTGTGTTCTCTTAGCCTTGGGGAGCAAAAAGGGGAGGCTGGCCTGACTTAGAGAAGTTAAAAGTGGTAAATGTGTGGGATGCCAATTCAAATCTGCAGCCAAAAGAACTTTTGCCTTAATAATTTCAAAAATCAATTTTCAAGGTTGGATTAGTATATTTTAGCAATTTGCTATGCATAGTATAAATGTCTAAATATTTCAAATAAAATGGGAAAATAATGTGGTACAATGGAAAGAGCACTGATTTGGGAGGTAGAGGACTTGGGTTCATAGATTATTCCCTTCCACTCATTACCTATATGACCTTGGACAAATCACTTAAACCTTCTTGACCTCAGATCGATCACTACTTATTGGTTGAACTGACTACAATATGAAATTTAAAATTAAAATATACAGAATATTAAAGGAAAGAACTAAAAGCTAAGGCCTTCAATGAAAAACATGAAATAAAATTATATACCCCATTCATTTCTTATTTATTTGGGAGTATTATATAGTATAACTGCATGTGCCACCCATCAGGACGACTTTGCTAAATGGTTATACAGTTTTCTACCCTCTTCTGTCTTTGATGCACGGTCAACGTTAATAACAATTGCTAGCATTCATTCCTATAGTGCCTACTATTGCCAGGTACTGTGCTACGCCCTCCACAAATAATATCTCACTTGATCCTCACAAGAATGCTAGGAGATAGGTGATGATTATTCTCCCCACATTATAGCTGAAAAAACTGAGGCAAACAGAGATTAAGTGGCTCACCCAGGATTACACAACTAGTAAGTGTCTGAGGCTAGTTTTGAACTCTGATCTTCTTGACTCCAGGCCCAATCCCAATGCTTTACCCACTGCACCATTTAGCTGCCTCAATGGGTACTTGAATTATTTGCACACAAATTTGATTTGCCTTTCTATGCACACTCCATGATATAAGGCAAAACTGAATAAAATATAGCAGGGTTCTCTAAAGACAAAATAGCTTGGTTTTGTCATTGTTGTCTTGAGATTATGGAATGATTACAATCTCCATATTAGTTAATCTACCTCTGAATTGGAAGCCATTTAAACCAAGACTAACTCTCTGATCTAAACAATTCTCCCAAAAGGGTATGATTCCAAAAATTCTCCCAGAAGGGCTGATTCTACAGAGAGAAGAAGAGCCAGACAACCTCAGGGCTGCCACTGGTATTCACAAAATTTTTAAAAACCTAGTGTAAGACCTCCAGTGTTCTGGGGAAATTTTTTGTGAGATTTATGGAAAAGAACTGTATAAAATGTAAGAACCTGGGTAAAATGTGTTCCTTTCCATTACGGTAACAGCAGAAAACCAATCTGATCCCTGAAGCAATAAAGAATCACTATCTTCTCACTGATATAAATTAGAAATAAGTTAAATATAAATTGTGTGAAAGAGAATCTAACATTTTAAATCCCAGAATGTTTCAGGCAGTTCCATCATAATAGAACAAATACAATACAACCATGATTTCTTTTGACAGCTTTTCAATCATGTCTCTTTTTGGGAAAAGCCATAATAATAGGATATGTACAATTCAACTCATTTCAAATATTTGTTGTATTGGAATAGAGGTGGCACATAGTTGAATTGAATGAGTAATAAAATATGATCTGCAAAGAAACAGGCTACAGAGGAAAGAGATGAGCATTAGAATATTGGCCCTATGAAGCATGTAAACATGTTAAAAATGAATATTAAAAAATGTTTAAAAAAAAGAATATTGGCCCTAAAGCAGGCAACCTTTCAAATATTTTAATAGCAATTTCAATATAATTTACTATCTTTGTAATCCTATATTTTTTATTTTAAGTATTTAAAGGCATTGTTCTGAGAAGGGGTCCATAGGCTTCATGGGACTATGAAAGGATTGCAGAGCACAACGAAGGTATTGAATTTGTTTGTTTCTTTATTTACTTCATACAGAAAAGGTCCTTTCTGGGACAGACACAAGAAAACACAAAGAATTGTCAGATATTTGAGACACAAAGATGAACTTCATATTAAGCACATGTGATTCCCAAGCTATCCTTATACACATAAACGGAAACAATTAGCCTTTGGATGAAAAAGCCTGACAGTACAAAGGAAGACCATGACCTAATATCAGAGCAAAGTTAAGAAATGTCATTAAGTGAGATGATTAGCTGATGATGGAAGGTCACACCCAGTTTACTTTTCACAGTTGATAGATCAAAGTTATTCATTCATTTTAAGGGAAAAAAACAATATAGTTAGTTGCCTTTGGAAAATTCTTTCACATAGCATCCTCTCTCTTCAGGATGCTATTTCTAAGACTCATGGGAATTGTCTCACAGGGATTGTCAGGACGTATGTCAGTAAGCCAAAGCAGAGGTTTATGTTTTTGTCATTTTTTTAAAAAGTCGGTATTAATGGTCTTTGCATTGGTCTTAAATGGTCTTCTTTAATAGGAGATTAAATAATGGGCATTTTGCAAATGTGTCACAATCTTAAACTTTAAAAAGTCTGCCCTGTAGAACATGTGTAGATTTTACCTGCTCTTATCCTATAGAATAGCATGAGAAGAGAGGCAAATTAATTTTTTGTTGATGTTCAGTCATCTCAATCTTGTCCAATTTTTCAGGATCCCATTTGAGGTTTTCTTGGCAAAGATACTCAAGTGGTTTGCCATTTCCTTCTTCAGCTCATTTTATAGACAAGAAATAGGGTTAAGTAAGTGATTAGCCCAGGGTCACACAGCTAGAAAGTATCCAAGGCCAGGTTGAACTAAGGTCTTCTTGATTCCAAGCTTCCTGGATCCATAACTTCCCCACTTCCCATCACTTTTTCTGGGTCTCCCTGATTGGACAGACTTGACCTCTATGCAGGTCAGAATCCAGGAGTCCTGTGGGACAAGAGACAAGCCTCTTCTGAGACAACTAAACATATATATATTAAAATGCAGTCTCTTATCAAAGCTTTTTTCCCAAAAAATTCAATATACCATCTTAGCTACTTTAATAATAGCGTAATAGCAATAGCTTCAAGAATCCCAAATTAAGACAAATGAAAATGGTTAAACCAAAATTCATTTGTTAAATATGAATATCGACTATTTACATTTTGTAATTGCTCTTAAAATTTTGTACATGGTTTCATCTATAGAGAGGAAATCATCCAGATCAAGGCTTAAATGCACAATTATACCCCAAAATGAAAAGAAGTCGAATCCTATATGGAAAGAATGCTTTATTTGTAATCAAGAGTCTACCAAGAATTAAATAGTAGTATATGTTAGAGCTAGCTCCAACCAGCTTGTGAAACCTGATAATTAAATTTCCCAGTGTGTGCATTGATAACCTTGGAAATAGGCAAATGCTACAAAACAGAGCTTGATTTATTGCTTTATTGATTGACTTAAGAAAGAGATGGAGAAAAAGTTAATAATGCAGATTAAATTTATGTGTATCTTGCTTCAGAGAGCCTATTGTTAAACCTTGACCAGCACACTTCTGGTTTGACTACAATCCCAACAGGCACCAGAGGCAGATCTCCCCCTCCAGCACCCCAACCTCAATTTCCTATTTCCCACCTGATACTGGACACCATTTTCTGATTGGAAGCTTCCCCTTGCACTCTAACCATGAAGGCCACTTATCCCCAACTGTCATAAACCAGGCTCTTCCTGGCTCAATTCAGAATTTCTCCCCCCACCCTAGAACATGGTCACTCATACTGTTCCAGCAGAGAGCTTCTTTCAGTAAAACACTTCTCTGGGCTTCATCTACCCTGCTACTGTTCCATAAGGTCAACCAGACCTTCCTATTATGAGAATTTAACCCAAATCTGTACTCCTCTTTTCTTTTTAAGAGCAAAGCTCCATTTTGAATTTGAAAATCCATTTTGGTTCTACCCCTCTACCTTTTAACTGGATTAAAAACAAGGTCTGAGGCTTATCCAGATAAGGGGGACCCTTGTGTAAGCTGGGAGGGTGCCAGAAACCCCCAGAAGCCCAGTAGCTCCCGGGTGTCCCAGAAGAGGCTTGTCTCTTGTCCCACAGGACTCCTGGCGTCTAGAAGACTGGCCTCTGACCTGGACAGAGGTCTTCTGTCCAATCAGGGAGACCTAGAAAAAGTGATGGGGAGGAGGGAAGTTATGGCTCCAGGAAGCTCTGGGGTTCCTTTCTGGCCAAGCAGCAACAGCGAATGGAGGTACGAGGTGAGGAGCAAGCTCAAGTTAGCGAGGGAAGAAGGTACAGGAAGGGGAGAACCAGCCATGTAGCTATGTGCCTTTTCTTTCTCCTACTTGCTTTTTACCATTTAATAAATAATTATAAAGCAATATACAGTCTCCAAAGAATTTTAATCTTAATACCAACCATCCCTCTCTTTATACCTTCGGTAAGGCCTGGTCATCTCATCAGTCGGATATACACCAATGATGCCTGAACACCAGCCTCTACCTTGTTCTTAACAGGTTCATAAGAGATTATTAACCTATTATGGTTCAGGGACCCCTATAGCAGCCTGGTAAAGCTTATAGGCCCCTTCTCAGAATGTTTTTAAATGAATGAGAGTTCAAAGGAAAAGACTGAATATATATATATATATATATAATGTATTTGAAATACAGTCTCTTATCAAAGTTTTTTTCCCAAAAAACACATTTATGAACCCAAATTAAGAACCTCTATACTATACCCTAAAGGTGACTGGGTTTTGTCATCTTTCCTACAAGCTGAACCCTCCTGTGCCTCCCATTTCTTCTAATTAAAATGTTAGCCCCTTGAGAACAGTGACTATATCACTTTTCTAGGTATATCCCTAGCACCTGGCACAGAGTAAACAATTAATGCATTTTATTTTTTTTTAATCCTCATCTTCTGGTTTAGCATCAATATTGGTTCCAAGGCAGAAGAAAAGTAAGGACTAGGCCACTGGGATTAAATGACTTGCCCAGGGTTATACAGCTAGGAAGTATCTGAGGCTAGATTTGAAACTAAACCACAGCTTCCCATGTCCAGGTCTGGCTCTCTATCCACTGAGCCACCTAGTTGCCCCTCAATTAATGACTTTTTTACTTATTCATTTATTCATCCACCTCTAGTACCAGAATACTTTTTCATAGGCATGTAACTTAACCTCTTGGGTTCTCAGTTTCCTCCTCCAAAAGAAAATAAGCTCATTAAGGATGGGGGCTGTTTTTATTTTTACCTTTATATTCCTATTGCAAAGTATATTGTAGAATATTAATAAATTTGCACTGATTTACAAAAATGGGCATGGCAATACCTATAGCATTTTCCTCACAGAGTTGATAAGAGCATCCAATGACATTATGTAGTCTATATGACATATGTTCTATAAAATATATAATTCTATATAATATATGTAATGTGCATGAATAACCCAGTGGAATTGCTTGTCAACTCCAGAAGGGGGGAGGAAAGAGTGCAGAGAGACAGCATGAATCATGAAACCATGGAAAACTTATGTGGAAATTTGTTATTGGAATAAAATAACAATAAAATTTAAGATGGAAAAAATATATGTAATGTCTATATTTCATGTCCATACATATTGCTATATGAATCTTTGAATATTTCCACATATATCTATTTTCACATCAATACACATACATATATTTCCATGTATAAATAAAACTTTATTAAGTAAGCCCTTATTTTATGTGTCAGACACTATGCTAGGAAACAGGGATATGAGACAGCTTCTGACTTCAAGAAGCCTCTGTTCTCCTGCAATGTGGAGTAGGAGAAGCTATTGTTTGTCTTTCCATTTTAAAGCAGACCTGAATATGTTCCAACTTGTGAGTGAATGGATATAAGTAAGTCAGTTACACAAAGTCATCCAGTCATCAAAGGCCAGTCAAGAGGAATGACAATGGCCAGTCGATAGCATCTTTGATGTCTGGCCAGTCTCTAAGGGCTCCTCAAGATCTATATAAAGCAAGACCAAAGTCAAGTGGAACAACAATGGCCAGTAGATAGCATCTTTGATGTCTGACCAGTCTCTGAGGGCTCCTCAGGATCTGTCTCAGCCTCCTTCTAGGTCTTAGGAACAAATTGTTCACACACACACACACACACACACACACACACACACACACCCTCCTATCCCACACAGAGAAGTCTTCAAGTTCTTGGAATGGGCATCTCCCTAACTCACTGATTCATCTGAGTCTTGTCAGGACACCCCCATATATCCCAGGAGGAGAAGTACACAGATTGTAAAGGGGAGGTAACAGGACAAGCGACTTTATCTCTGTTCCCTGTCAGTTGTATAAGTAGTAAAAACAGCATCCCAAGCATGATCCTGACAGGCTTAGACTCCCACCCAACACATAGAAAGACAAGTAAATACAAAAGTAATTGGGGGGGATAGAAGTATCAATTATCGTCAAGGATATTAATGATAATGATAGTAATAGCTCACATTTATATAGTGCCCTGAGAATTCCTGATGTCAGCCTCATAATAATCCTGTGAGGTCGGTGCTTCTATTATCTCCATTTTAGAGATGAGGAAACTGAAATTGAGATAGATTGACTTTCCCTGCCTCACAAAGATGCTAAATTCTGAAGTTGGAATTTGCATTCAGGTTTTCTTGATTCCAAGTTTCTATCCACTAAACTAGTGATGAGAAAGGAAGGAAAGAAGGAAGGAAGGAAGGAAGGAAGGAAGGAAGGAAGGAAGGAAGGAAGGAAGGAAGGAAGGAAGGAAGGAAGGAAGGAAGGAAGAAGATGGATTCCTTCTGGCTTATTCCTTCATTGATTTAGAAAATCGATTCATTGATTCTTTCCTTGACTTAGAAAACCACCAATTAACATTCTCTATATTGCATTGTATTTTTATCTATTTTGTTAAACATTTCCCAATTATATTTTTTAAACCTTTAATTTATATCTTAGAATTGATATTAAGTATTGGTCCCAAGACAGATGAATGGTAAGGACTAGGCAATTGAAGTTAAGTGACTTGCCCTGAGTTACACAGCTAGGAAGTGTCTGAGGTCAGATTTGAACCTAGGACTTCCTATCTCTGGACCTGGCTCTCTATCCATTGGGCCACCTATCCTTCTCCCACTTACATTTTATGCTGGTGAGTTTTGCCAATGTACACTGGACACTTCTGAGATTATATCATCTCAGCTTCTTTAATCTAATTAATTGTCAACCCTCAACATACAATGCCCCCGCTAAATTTTTGAGGTTTTTTTGAAAAGCAGTATTTTGATCTATACTTGAGAGCTTCAGTCCACCTGTACTTCTTACCAAGAGCTTGACATTATTCCCATAACTAGCAGAAATTCTATATTCTTACCTATTATACTGCCATCAATCTCTGAAGAGTGAGTAAAGCTTGTCAGGGGTATGATTAGGTTGCCCATGTAAGTGCTCTTTAAAAATTTTTTTCTTCTTTTTAAATAAAACTTATTTACAATTGCCTCAACTTCTCTTTATCCTCCCTGCATCATAGAAGGCATCATCCAGGAGACAGATATGTATATATAAATAATGTCTTTTGTGGTCTCATTTTTCAGTTCATTCTCTGAAGGTAACATTCACAATTTATTCTCCCAGTAAGGGCGTCCTAAGTGACAGGAAGCCAGTGCTAAAATCTTTTGTCATTTCTTCTCCCCACCCCCAGTTGTGGCCAGTATCCATATAGCCTGAAAAGACTGAATGATTAAATATCTTAAACACATTATTAACCAAGGGGGTGGGGTATTTCGTTTCTTTTGTTTTGAATAATCCTTGATTCTCTGAACCTTTAGAAGTTCATTATTTCAACAGAAACCTGGAAATGATGTGGTCTAATGCTGATGAAATAGGAGGGTAAAAATGGCCTCCCCTAACAGAACAATAGGGTATTTATTTAGAGAGCTTTCCCTAAGGGAAGGGAGAAAAGAATCAACCTGTGAACCACAGTTCCTAAAACCTTTGCCTGGAGACATTGAATCATGAGAGTTTTTGTCCTGCTCATTTGGGGAAGATGACCTCTGAGCCATTTATGTATAAACCCAGCTTCTACCTAACATTTTGCAAGTTATCCATACAGAAAGGAGATTCGAGTTTGGGAGAGTGAATAAACTGATAGATATTTCTGGAATCTTCCTACTGCTTTCCAAGAATGACTGAAATTCCTGCCTACAAGAATGTAGGAGATGGATGAAGAGGCCAATCATTCAGTTCTCCATTCTCTACAAGGCATTCCGAGCTAGAATTGTATCTATCTGACCCCTTAAATATTGGTGGTCTGGGGCAGTGATTTGGGTGGAATACAAAATCCATTTCCTTGGTGACTGTTAAGGAGGGAAAATTATATCAACATTATACCTGGAGGCTTAACTCCTTCCCACCAAACTATAAAACCACAAAGAGTGAATAATAAGTGCACTTTTATCCAAATAAATGGTCAATAGAGAAGAGTTTTACAGATTAGAATATAAACCAGAAAAAGCATAGAGTGAATGAGCTTTTTCTCCGGGAGCAAGACATCTCTCAGATCATCTCACCCAAAGGAAAACTCCCTGAAGTCTCTAGTGATACACTGCAGAACCAGTTTCCTCTTCGTGTCTGCATTTTCCAAAGTCTGTCCATCTGTCTGCCCCTAGCTCTGGCTGTGTGTGTGTGTGTGTGTGTGTGTGTGTGTGTGTGTGTGTGTGTG